>NC_071404.1:28802142-29111785 GCF_017976375.1 Cuculus canorus | reverse complement strand
TTATAGCATCTATGATGAGAAACTCTGCCAGAGAAGATCTGAAAGGCATCTGGGAATACAAGCAAAGAGGTGATCCATATGATATTCTTATTTTGAGGTTTGAAATCTGGCAACTGAATATAATTTACTTGGAAGAAAAAATTCCTCTCTACCCCTTTATCAACACATGGAATATTCACTTCTAATTAATTGTTCTTCAAGAAAATGGCAACACCATTTTGCAGTTCTGAATTTTATGCAAGACCCTGTCCAGCCATCCATCTTGTACACAAATGTCAAGGCAATAGAAACATATATAAGTTACGTAAACGTCCAACAGAAAGCAAACCAAAGGTACTTCAACACCGTTTACAACTACTTTGAGAATTCCAGTTACAAAGTGCAAGGGACTTTTTCTCTCTGTGCACACACAAACATGCATACTCAGCAATAACACAATTATTCTAAACAAAACCACAAAAAAATATGGGAAATGGGAATAATTCACAATTAAATTGCAGAAGCCACACTGGAAGGACAGATCATTATACAGTTTCTCATGTACTACCTTTCAACTTCAGTTTAGTAACAATAGTCTTCATTCTTCCATATGAGTCAAGCTAGAAACTTGTGACACACTGCTGAACAAGATAAAAAAATTAATTTAGGTTAACAGGGTGAGAATTAGTGAGAAATGGTATATGTAACCCAACTTTACATTACCTTGAACCTTCAGACTGTGCCAGGGCACTTAGTAGCACAGGACAGAGCAGGAATGGTGAGGTGAACTATGAAAGAGACAACACTGAGGGAAAGACATCAAATTTTAGCTATTATTGTTATGAGTAGCAACCTCTGAAAGAGAATTAACGTTTATAGAGAGGATTGGGGGACTGGCTCTCCACAGAAGGAAACAAGCACAGTTTCACTGAATTTCAGTGAACCTGTCTGAAGATCTACACTACTTTTTCGCTAGCATGTTTGTCATCCACCGTACTGATTTACAAGTCTTGGTGATCTCCAGCTAAGTTTGAATATATCATTTTGGGGACTTGTGAAGCTACCTAGATTCAAGCAGCCTTTTCAAATTCTAATTGATAGGTCTTAAGCCAGAGGAAGCTGAAAGAGCAGCTCTTCTATCATGCTAAAATTCACATGGAAAGACATCACCACTTAATAAAAAAAATGCAACAATTTTGTAAAAAAAATAGCCCATTCAACAATGGTAGCACCCTATCTATATCTTCTTCCTCATAAATCAAGTTCCATCTAAGGGTTACATGGGACCTGTTACTAACTACATAAAGAACGCTGTATCTGCTCACAGTTCCTGAAGTGACAGCAGCACTATAACTAATATTGTTGTGAAGCATTTTGAGATACATGGGATATATTGAGACGCACAATATATACACTATTTCTCTTTACCTTTTTATTTCATGTACAAACATTATATCCAAATATATAAAGAAAGCACTCATCTGACAGCTGAAATGGCATTCTGTTAACAGTCATAATTCTGGTCAAAATGGAAAACCATCAGCCCCCCCTTTAATGGCATAAATAGAGACACTCAAGTTCTCAATGTTTTATGATGAATTCTTGGCACACTTTATTTTTCCTAGTGATTTCCAAAGAATGTGAGCAAATAGTTCAAGGAAAGTGTTTATAAAAATTGTGGGCTGCATGGTACATAGTGCATAAGTCAGGTGGTGTTAAATTCATTACGGAATTATAACAACAGCAGTAGTTTTTCTCTTCCTGCTCACCTCTGAAATATGCTGCCTGTAGGCATGTGAGAAAGAAAAATAAAAATTGCTGTGATTTTTAAATATCAGCTTAATGTCTGAAATTGTAGGTATTAATCAGTTACACCAACAGCTACAAGGCAGAACTATTACTTTTCCAATATCTTAAACTTGTGTTTGTTTCATCTAGGCTAATTTTTGTAATTCTTTCAAATTAAACACACACATATCCCATAGTGTTTATTAAAAGCAATTTCTTCTCCATATTATGTCAATTTAACTTTTTTTTTTTTTTTGGTTAGCATTTCTGAGAAACGGTAACAACAAAACACAAATACTGTAATGACACTGTTGAGTGTTCATAAATTGGTTGAAGGGACAAAAACCCCGCAAGGAGTGAAAATCATCACTACTGCAGAGGAAGGCTGCAGCCTGATGTGCCTGGGAAGAACGTGGCAATTTGAGGAACTTGGTGTAGAACTTAATAGGACCAACTTATAAAAGTGCTTTAAGCTCTTCCTTCTGCTTTGACTCACAGTAAACAGATACATTTAAGTCCTGTACTTACTGTAAATCAAAATAGATACAGGAATAAAACATTAGTTTGGAAGAAATAAAACAGAGGTACAGCACCTTGGTAGCAATAAAAGAAATGTCACCCTGTTACTTGTTTGTACAGTTCTCTTTTAACTAAGACATGAGGTAAAACAATGCTGGAGAGGAGCCACAGTAGTTGGAAACATCATTTCCTGATGGTTCAAGACCAAGAGGGCAGATGGGACATCAGGAAGACGAGTGAGACTTCTCAGCCTTGACACGATACAGGTGGGGGTCAGAACATGTTGCTATTATATCTGCAACGCTTTGAAATAGAAGTTACCTACAGTTAAGGTACCAAACCTGGACTGCTCTCCCTATAACAAAAATTATATGAAAATACTGACTTGGCCATATATTTTTATGTAAGGCCTAAAATGACTCATGTGCTGCCATCAATGGCATAGGAACAAGGAGTAGTGGGCAACTGAAAGGATTGCAGCTGAGATGCAGTTCCAATAAACATGCTCATTATGCAGTATAAGAAGCAGCAATAGCATGAATCTGGGAGGGACTTAATGTCATCTTATAGTTCTTGGGATTGCTTTTTTATAATTTTCACATTACTGTTACTAAAAGAACACATCCTAGAATTAAAACAAGAAGATTTTTCCTCTCTCTCTCTTTTTTTTTTTAAATTTTCTACTTATTTCTTTTTATCTTTTTATTTACTTTTTTTTTTTTTTTTTAATTTTTATACCACACAACAGAGGACACAGAAGCCATAATCCATCTGCAAATTGAAATAACGGCAGCAAGGTCTGAAACAGACATTTCAAGGAAACCCATGGGTATCTGGGAAAAAAAAACCCAGCCATGGTGTGTCACAGCATACCAGCAACTGTAAAAAAACTTGTACCATACAAGACCTGAAATCAGTATCTTGAGCCTGGCTATGTGGGAAAGAACACATTATTTCTGGAAACAGACTTTATCCTTCTGTATGCTTTACTTGACTTTATTCCCTTCTGGCTACTTTACCAATACGGTATGATGTACATATTTTATGTTTATACTTCAGAGGGAAAAAAAAAGTTATGAACCTAATAGTATCCATTACTAAAATCAAGTGATCCTTACAATCAGCAACCTTTTTCAAGTAGCTCACAGAGAAATTTTTCTATAGAGCTGCTATTTATTTTCATTCACTTTCTGAACTGCATGAGATTATTTGCTATTTTTAAGGCACAAATCACAATAAGCCAAACAGAAGCTGGGATTTCATATTTCTACATCACCTGTAATAAGATTCAATGGCAGGAGCACTAATAAAGCCTAAGTCGAATTCCTTTATACAAATAACCTTTATGTAGCCCCTTCACTTATCAAAAGAAAGCCTGAAAAACACTCTGAATCATAGTCCACATACCACCTCTGCTTTGGTGTGCAATATACCAGTAAGAAGGAAATAAAATGACCTTGCCTGCTACCACGTCAGATAAACCAGGGATCTGCATGACCTATTGTATCCAAACTCAGGCAGTGCTGAAACCAGAAACTCCTACTATTTTTCGATCCTCTGCTTTTGTGCACACTGTTCTTCCCAGGACTCTGCCTGTTTCCAGTTACTACTGCTCATGATTTTAATAAAGTATATTGAAGTTAAAATACATTTATTATAATGTATTGTGAATTAAATGAATTGTCTTACAGTAAACACATACAATCTGAAGATGACAAGTCATTGTTGTCAGCTTCTATAACTTTTTGATCTCAAAGAGTATGAATGTTTTCAGTATTATAGTGTTTGGGGATTTATGCATTGAGTCAAAGCTGTAGAACTTAAATATCAAAGCATGTGAGGAAATCTCTGATCTTTACATCAAAGTCCTCTGAACAGAAAAGGCCCTCTTTACAGCAATGAAAGTCAGTGAAGGTCACACAGCTTTCACCTCTGTTTAGATAAGAACAAGAATCGATGTGTGGAAAAATCCAATGTGAGTTGCACCTGAAATCAAATGTAGAAAGTTTTAAGAAAATCTGTTCTATATAGAACTGATATCTACTGACCACAAAAAGAGAATTTTTTCCATCTCAGCACCTGTGGTTTTGTAAGAGGTATCTGCCTGCATTGCTCCAAATCAGAATACATGGGATGCACGTTCATTGTTTCTTAGTTACAAGTGCATTCAGCCTATATCCTCACCCTACTTCTATTTTGTTTTTTGCATGAACTCAAGAAACTTGGATATGGTCGCAGTGTTATGGGAAGTCATGAGGAAAATTAATGAACTCAAAAGAACACCTAGGACAATTTGAGTATTGCCTCCAAGCTTCCCACTGAAGATCAGCGAGTATGACAGTCATAATTACATGACAATAAAAACATGAATTAATACTTGCATCCAAATTTTAGATTCTCAAAAGCAAAGCAGTACAAACCCTGGAGATCACAAATCTGCTTTAATGAGTAAGAGAAGTCACTTTAATTCTGATGATGCCAGGCTCCTCAGAACTGAAACTCTTGGTGAGTACCTGACTTTCAAGGTGACCTCCAAGCAACTATTCCCAATTAAAAAAAAAAAAAGTAAGTGTAAGCATTTTTTGTGTCAAAACCAGTGTTGTTGCCTGTTGCCCTGGGTACAGAAAACTGTCCAGGGATTAGCTCACATTAATCCCAAGACATATTTCAGCATTTTTCGTCTACATTTCCTTTGATCATCGAGTCTCAACATTTGAAACAACTTACTGAAAGAAAGTGAAGTAGGAAATACCATGCTTTTCAAATGTCTGCTAGAACATGGAATAAACACATAAATATGAAAATATTCCACCTTCTTCTGTCTGACAGTCTTCAGTCTTGCTGAAGAAATTCAGCAGTCTTGCAGATTCGGTCAATTAAAAGCCAAAGCAGCATTCCTAAATATGCTATCAATAGCCAGATAAACAGAAAGGTACAGATTAAAAGCTATATTATAGCTTTCCTCCATCTTTATTTCCCCCCAAACTTGCATATAATGCATGTTTTATAAACCATATATACAAAAATTTATGAAGTGATGTAATTTGGCTTAATGTAATTTAGCCTGCAACAAGGCTAGTTAATACAGACCTGTCATGGTATAAGCCAACTAGCCAGCCCTTGACTATTCTCCGGGAAACTTGGATGTTCTTCTTCCATTAGTCTTTGCTTTTCTAATGAGTAAGAAAAGGGAAAATTGCAATGCTATAACTTCACTTAGAGGATAGCATTCATACAAACCACCTCCCTCTTAGTGAACAGCATAGCCCTGGTGGTCAGGATAAATGACCTGATTTACAGCAATGAAGTTATCAGATTTAGACTAAGTTCATACTCCTAGACTAATACTAATCACTTTGGTTTGCTTCACTGCTTTAACATGATCCATCATAAAATTAATTAGGTGAATGAAGCCTGAACTGACATATTTATATTCCAAAAAGCCTGAAGATGGAACAGAAAACAAGTCAGTTAATTGATAAGTGATTTATTATAACTACCTGTGAGAAGTCATAAAACAGAGTATTCTCAAGTGACCTATCTTTCAAACCAGTTTTTCTTCAAAAAGAGCCTTCAGCATAGAATAATGGCCCCAACCAAATGATAGCACATACAGTCAATTGTAAAGTCATGAGCTTTATAAGCACGTGAGATAAATTGATACTTCTTTAGTTTAAAATACAAGTTCTACTTTGATTTTATATTAAACCAGTTCTACTGAAAAATTCTTCCACTCTAAAAGAGCAGTGCCCCAAGATTTCCTTGTTACTGAAAGAACAAGCCAGGTGAAAAGTTAAGTATTCACTACAGTCTCAAGTATGCTTGCTTTCATTCTTTCCCTTTAGGTGCACTAAACCTAGTGAACTGAATCCATTTATGCTATGTGAAATCAAAGTAGTAGATAACGTTTAGAATGGATTCCCTCTCTTTTCATAAGCCTTTTTGATCAGATGCTTCAGAAGGACAGAACAGCAGACTGGACTTCACATGCAACACTGTCACTTAGAGGCACACAGAATCGTTAAGGTTGGAAAAGACCTCTAAGATCATGAAGTCCAACCATCAGCCCAACAGAACCATGCCTACTAAGCCACATTCTGAAGCGCCACATCTACAGGGCTTTTTACCCCTTCCAGGGATGGTGACTCCATACTTCCCTGGGCAGCCTGTTCCAGTGCTTGACCTCTCTTTCAGTAAAGAAATTTTTCCTAATATCCAGTCTAAACTTCCCTTGACATAAGTTGAGGCCAATTCCTTTCACCCTATTACTTGTTATTTGGGAGAAGAGACAAACACCAGCCTCACTACAATCTCCTTTTGGGTAGTTGTAGAGTATGATGATGTGTCCCCATGTGTTAGCCTCTTTTTCTCTGGACTGAACAAACCTAGTTCCCTCAGCCATTCCTCATAAGACTTGTTCTCCAGACCCTTCACCACCCTTGTTGCCCTAATACATGGGTAGTTCATTAACAACTAGAGTAAATTAGGATTCCATCAATACTGCAATTTTATTGGAATAGTTTTGTAAAATACTGTCAGTATGTAGTGTAAGTGTGTAAGCCACTAATGTGAAAAAGCCTATCTTCTGCAACATAAAGACTGATAGAAAACAACACTTCAGCTGTCAGCAACAGTAAGAATATGCTAAAAGATTTCTATTTTGAACTTCTTGAAACGTTAAATTTCTCCCTTTAAGAAATGAAAAGGAAATGAGCAATGAGCAATGCAAAGGGTGCAGTATAGCCAAACAGATAAAATGTTGCTTAAAAAGACAAGTTTTAATCAGTCTCATGGACAAATCAAAACACACGAAAATGATCACACTTTTAAACTGTGAATGTGCTTCATATCAAAGCTGTATCTTTCAGTAACTGCAAGCCATGCCAAAACAAAGAAAAGTAAAAACGAATAACCTGACTTAAATCTGAAGCAGCAGAAATGCTTAAGGAGCAATACAATAAAAGAATATTAAAATCTCTTCAAATTGATCAGAAGCAGGTAGTCTGCAGACTTTGAAAGCCCAAGAAACGAACAAGCATGAACAGAGCCTTTGAGAATTTGAAGGCTACAACAAAAAAACCAAATGAATGATTCGTCTGTGATGGAGATTACTTCCCCAAAGTTTCTGTAAACTACGGGTGAAGGAACAAGGACTTGCATGGAACATTGTAGAACAGATTTGTAAACCCTAGGTCATTAGGATTTAACGGCACTTTTTATCACCAGCTGCACAGCATGAAGTCGAAGGGTAGCAATACCTCAAAAAAAAGAAACAAACAAGTCTCTGAAGGAGTCAGCACCAAAGCACAGAGCATGACTCAAGGAACACACTTTATTTTTGAGAAGTCTTCAGATGAAGACAGGTCTTCAAGGGCATCATAGTTACCATGAAAGAGAAGGGACATTTAGTATACTCTTAAGCCATTATTTCAGAAAGGAATGGAACAAAGTTTACGTAAGTGAAGATTTCATAGCTCATTTTCAGCATCAATTGATGTGAAAAAAAAAACCCTCAGAACACTCAAAGCTAACCACAGCTTCAGACTCCAGAAGATCTTGATTCTGACAAGATCTTTACAGACAGAGCAGCAGGCAGAATTCAACACCATTTACTGTATGTCTAATGAATCTGGGAAGGAAAACTGCAGCCCTAATTCTAAGACGATTTCTACTCCCTTCACAAAGTTCTGGAAGTTTTAACAGCTCACTGAAAACATTATCCCAAGCTATGAAACGTAAACAAGCTTACTAGGTAAGGAAAACAGGAGGCAATATTTCAAAAATCTGTCTACGCTGAATGCCATCAATTGGTATTGAACCAAAGAGGAGATTAACAAAACCTACACAGGGCACCACGGATCAGATATGAAATCACTCTTACATAAGGCAAGACTGAATAGATTAGAACTTAACCCTTGAGCATGACTGCAGAGGACAGGTCTGCAAAGCTGACAAGGCTTGCAGGAAAATGATTCATTATTACTCATGACAGGAACTAAACAGTTGTCAGACAACTTTGATATGAAGTACATTTGTATGCCCTTCAGTTTAATCTTTTATTAAAAATCAGAGGAAAGTACAGAGGAAAAATACTTTAGTTTAGCATGCTACAAGTGTAACAGACCACTACTCACACCCTTAAGCAAATATAACCAGAAGTGCTTCCTGACTAAGTGGGGGTTAAATCTGACCAAGGATATGTAAGAGTTCAGTCCTAAATCCACACTAAATCTCTTTCCTGGGTAGGCAGTGGGGAGCGCCTTACAGCTACTTCTAACTCTATTTTATACTCTTGATGGTGCATTCTAAGGAAGCATTGGCTTGCACATATATCACTTCACGTTAAGACCTACCACTGATAAGGTTTTAACATTTGGACACAAATGAAAAGCACATCCAAGCTTTCAGTTGTTCAACAATATTGGTCCTGCTCTTCAAGGATCTTCACAATTGTTGTCCTTTACATGGCATATTGCAACATTTTCCTTTTGTTCATTTGAAAGAGGCAGGAGGTAGTGGGATTCTAAGGATGTAATAGCAATTTTAAAGTTGAAGACGATCTTTTGACTAGTTGCAGAACATGCAAATAAAGCATACAGCCTAATGAAATAAATAGAAGTTATCCAGTTGATTACAAAGTACTCTTGCACTCTAAAATAATTCAGAAATCCATGACCACTCAGAATAAAAGATGCACATTAAGAAGGCCATTTTTAAAGGATTTTCAAGTTAAATATTAAGTTTATTAAGTCTGCACATGACAAGAGAACATTTCTGCATGACAACATAAGTGTCCACATTCACTAAACAAAGCCTTCATAAAGGAAGGCCATACCTAAATAAGAAACCTTAGGAAGACACAAACTTCTAGTTGCATTGGCATATTTTATTTCAATTAATCCACAGACATAGAAATAAATTGTAGCAGCTTTTGTTAAGAAACTTGTTCCTGTTTAAATACAATCATTGAAGGTATGTAGTTTCAGCCACTGCTTGTCTCAATTCCACTTTCAAGGCACTACATTACAGGTGACACTGGAGTCATCTAGTATCAGCTCAGGAACTGGCCACTCAAACCATAAGTTGAATTTTAATATCAGTTCAAATCTCTTGTATGTTCTGGTTTCTCCTCTGCAAAAGAAGTTTTAATTTGCAGTTAGCATCGCATACACAAGAGATAACTGGCCTAAGGTTGAGCTATAGGAGCATGCTACATAACATTAATCCTTAAGTCAGAGCCATTTCTTAATACAAAATTTCTTCAATTGTACAGGACAGGATTTTTCTTTCCCATACCAATAGTATGGATTCCATTCCAGAGGAACAGACATATTAGATTAAACATTAGAATAAATGATCCAATAACCATCGGGCTTTAAGCTTTCCTAATATTTTTTTCCAATTCAGATAGGTGAAAATCTATATAAAGGTCTAACAATTACCACACAAGTTTCCACTAGTCTATACTAATTTTTGGGTTTGGTTTTTTTTTTCCTTTTATAGAAGGCAATCCAAGCACTAACATCTGATCATCCTTTTTACACTACATACCTGGAGATCAACAGATCTAACAAGGAACTCTTCATTCAAGACATTTATCACAGGTTTACAGAGCACCGACACACTCGAGAAACCTGAAAAAGTGAGATTTACACGAAACTGACGCTAAAACTCAGTTAACACAATAATCAGATGACAATTCAAAATGTACCTACAAGGTATTAGCAACATTCATTTGGCAGCTTTCTGAACTTCAGTAGTTTCATGAATGTGTGCCTCTCTGCATGATCCAAAGAAGAGTTTCAATCTCACCTCTGGGTTTGAGAGAGAACTTCTATACCCCTCTGTGTTGGCCACTTAAGACACTACCAGACTTAAGAGGGCAAAGCATAAAAGGGGAACAAATTGTAGCACCATTTTTTCTTATTAACTAAGGTGGGCTGAACTTATTCAAGATATTAAAATTTGCTTCAAATTTCAAATTTCTAAATTATCAAAATGCAAGATTTAAAACTATCTGCAGTTGTCATTAGACTAGAACACGCTTACCTTCTAGCAGAAGGTATTATTAATTCCTAAGAAGTCTTGAGCATTGCTTCTAATTTAGGTCCGATCATCCATGTCTAGAATATTTCAAACATGAAGTTGCTAAGTGGGACCTCTGAACAAAGAAGCACAAAGAAGACAAAAATTATTACATTATAATTCACATTGTCTGATTATAGACCTTATAGCCATTTTCTCAAAGTTGCTATTATGTTCAATTATAACTCCCTAAAGTCTACAAAGTTGCAGAAATCATTTACATAAAGTTCATTATCAAATAATGAGCAAAACTTAGTCTATTGCCTCAGTCTGTTCAAAAGATTGTTTTAATTAACCCATTTAAACTATACAGAACTTCTTTTAAAATATACTATTAATCAGAAACAAGGAAAGTTTTAAGCCTAAATTGTTTTTAGTGCTGACCCTACCCTGAAGTAAGCTGTAAATTTATAGGTTTAACAGACAGGTCTTTACCAGACAATTAATTACTACCTTGTGCCCACTTACATATACCTTGTAGCAACTTATATCAAGAGATAACAAGTGTCACTGTTACAGACCTGCCAGAAGACTGGGCCAAAACCCTATGCAATCAATGACCTTTTGTTTAAAAAGTCCATTTGAATCAAAGCACTTACAGCATTCAATACTCTAAACACTGCAGGGTTTAACTGTAATTTTCTTGATGCAGCCTATAAAAAAAAGGAAACCACCCTGCTCAATTAGACTTGAGGCCTGTGCAGCTCAACACCTACAACACAGAAAAGAGTAGGAGGGTACAAATGGACGGGAACACTTCTATGTCTCAGGGCGATGCAGACCGGTGCCCTCAGAAATGTTTATCTTTTTTAAGTGTTACTGATACAGAAAGTGGAATATTTTGATTAAGGCTAGGGTACAGTTAAATTTCATCTAAGCTGTTGTGGTTTTCAAGTTACAGTGTCCCTCTAATAGCACATTTTTTGACAGTTTCTTTCCTAGATAAGGCCCATTATTTGAAGACGCCTTGTGAGGAACAGTTTCTGATAAACAGATGTCTCTTCTGCTGTAACTACCTCCGTTTGGAATCCTTACTAATCTGAAAGGCAAAGTCAAGCAGAGTCGGAGCCAGTTCCAAATTAACAAGAGTTTTGACTGTTTCATAGCAATATTAGAATTGGACCTCGGAAAGTAGTAGAACGTGTAAGATTTCTGGGGAAGTTTATACATATGCATGTAAGTGGGGAATACATTCTGTAAACAGCTTTTCTCTCATTGCACATGATTGATAGACATTCCCACACGTTGCCCAGGCCTGATAAAGGATGTTTGCTTTCTCAAACCCTAAAGTGAGTCTTGGAGAGTTTAATTTGGCAGCATTTTTGGTATCAGTACCATATTCAAAGCCCTCCATTTGGAAACCCAAACCTATACAGCCTCACGCTGCAAGGGATGCGGTGGGGTTGGTGCTCCCCCCTTACCTATAGGCATCCAAAGGCCAGACTCGACATTGCCCGCCATTCTCACGGTCATGGCCTCTCGCCTGCCACGGCGGACGAAGCCTTCAAGAGGGCTCAGCGGGTTCCCCACCCTGTGGAGGGAGAGAAGAGTGAGAGGGGAAAAAGAGGGGAGAGAGGAAGGGTAGAGGGGAAAAAGAGGGGAGAAGAAGGGTAGAGGGGAAAAAGAGGGGAGAGAGGAAGGGCAGACGGGACAAAGAGGGGAGAGAGGAAGGGTAGAGGGTAAAAAGAGGGGAGAGAGGAAGGGTAGAGGGGGGAAAAAGAGGGGAGAGAGGAAGGGTAGAGGGGGGAAAAAGAGGGGAGAGAGGAAGGGCAGAGGGGAAAAAGAGGGGAGAGAGGAAGGGTAGAGGGGAAAAAGAGGGGAGAGAGGAAGGGTAGAGGGGAAAAAGAGGGGAGAGAGGAAGGGTAGAGGGGAAAAAGAGGGGAGAGAGGAAGGGTAGAGGGGAAAAAGAGGGGAGAGAAGGGGTAGAGAGGAAGAGGGGAGAGTGGAGGTAGAGGGGAAACGAGGGGAGGGAGGTACAGGGGGGAGAGGGGAACGAGGGGAGAGGGGGTAGAGGGGAAACGAAGGGAGAGGGAAAAGACGGAAGGAGGGGCAGAAGAGGGAGAGGGGAAATGAGGGGAAAGGGAAAAGACGGAAGGAGGGGCAGAAGAGGCCGCATGTGCCTCACGACAGGATGCAGGGCGGAGGGGACGGCCCCGCGCTGGGTTTCTGTGAGGGAAACGTGCTCTATCCCCCTGTGTTGACTCCGCGGAGCACTGCCACGCTCCGGGAGGGCAAGATGTGAAGGGAAAGCCCCGAGGAGCAGCCCCCACCCCCCGGCCCGTAGGAGCCCCGGGACCCGCCTCACCGCGACGGCGCGCGGCACCGAGAAAGAAAGAAAGGCCGCCCGCGCTGTCTTAAGTACGGCCGCGCGCCGCTCGCGCGAGACCCGCCGACGGGGAACCGCGGGGACGGTGCTGCCCGCCATTGGTGGAACTGGGGCACGTGACTCCCCGCGGGGGCAAGAGGCGGTGCAAAAGCACTGGGGTGATGAGTAGGGGCTGTGGGGGGGAGGAGGTGGTTCCTTGTCCCTTTCCCTGACCTAGGCCTTGCCTCTGCCCTCGCCTCTGCCCCTGCGAGAAGCACCCCAGCTGCTTGGTTGCGCTGCGTGTGGCGGTCAGCCAAGGGTCCCTGCCCAGCCCAAACTTGTAGGGGGCCGGGTGTCTTCCTGCCTCTGCCCTTGCTCCTGCCTCTGCTCCTTCCCCTGCCTTTGCCCTCGCTCCTGCTCCTTCTCCTGCTTCTGCCCTCACTCCTGGCCCTGCGAGAAGCACCCCAGTTGCTTGGTTGCCCTGCATGTGGTGGTTAGCCAGGGGCCAGGAGCAGGGCTGTCTGTCCCTGCCCAGGCCAAACTTGTAGGGGACTGGGTGTCTCCAAGCAGGAGAAACAAAAGCACCTTCGGTGTGAAGTGGCAGCTGCGTAGCGGTTTTGAGGAGCTAAATACTGCTAATCTCTGTCTAAACTTCTATCTAAGCCTGCTTTAGGAGGCTTAGGATCTGTCTGCAAGGATAGGGAAGTAAAGCCCACGGCCCTTGCTGATCCCTCCCCCCCCCCCCCCCTCCCGGTGTCACAGCATGTGGCTGTGTGGGAGCAACGCCAAGTATATGGAAGATTAATTAGGACTAAGATAAAGCATATCAGAATAAACACGATTAAAAACCCAGTTGTTCCGAACAAGACACGCAGAATAATGAACCTTGAGTGTGTGAGAAAGTCAGGCTGGGAAAACCCACCTGGGAATGAGCAGAGTGAGGACATGACTGAGGATGGTCACAAGTGTGGGTGTGAAAGATCACAATACAAAATATCCTGTTTGTCATCTTAGTTCAGAAACCGAAGAGCTGTATAAATTTACTTGAAAATGAGGAGCTAGTGTACTTCCTTAATTTTACTTCTGTATGCTGTGCTGATTCAAATATACTTAGAAGAAACTGCAAGGTCTATGTTACCTTCATTGCCACAGCTCTGGCATACCTGGGCTGCAGGGCAGTGTGCTGGAACCAGGGCACTCCTCTGGTGAGTTAGCTCACAGTCTGGATGCCAGACACAGTCCTTGTTCCACCTCAGCTGAGGTGCGCTGCCTGGCTGGGGATGCTACTAAGAGGTTTTATGGTAAATGCAAGCAGATTAGCATAAACTGGGAATTAGTAATTTGTATTACAGAGACTTTGAATGTTGCCCAGTGAAGCTAACAGGTAGGAACAGCAATGTCTTCGTTCTCATGGAGTTCTGAATTCAACGAAGGGCTCTGCTTTGCATGAATATATTGCTGATAATCACAGATTTCTCTCTCATTTTGTTTTGGCTCATACTGAGTTGCTACCAGCACAGCACCTGTAAGCGTGTGGAAAGAAGTTGGCCTGGTATACCTGAGAGTTTCTGAGCCCTGCACTCAAATTACCTTCAGCAGATCTAAACCAAGCTGATTCATCTTGAGACAAAGTCACATAGTTGCAATGCATGGATAGCCTAAAAATTACTTCCAGTTACCTCTTCTGCCTAATCCTTGATACTTGCTTAAAACATTGTTGCAGGTGTAATCCCTGTGTCAGCGAGTTTACTGTGAGTACATCAGCTTTCTAAACTGTCTCAGGGCCCTGAGTAAATCACTCTCTAGCTATGAATTTGCGAGGCTTGTAGCTTCAGATTAACTTTAGTCTGGAGAAACTTAGCTGGGCACTGAGCCTGCTTGCAAATCTGGGTGTCTTGGGAAAGCCCACATTACTGGTGGATCTAAGTACAGCTTAATTTTGAGATGGATCCTGGAGCATCATCCAGGAGAGATACAGGTCTGGTCATTAGCAGAATTTGCAGAAACTTGAGTTGCCGTGGGAGCGTGACTAGGAAATGGGAAAATATTTAAGGAGAGAAGGACTGGGTGAAGTAGGGACAATTGTTACAACTATACTTAAGAATCAGATACTATTAAATTTGACACTTATTAGCTTTGTCCCATACTTCATTTGGCGGTGAACAAGAGCCTTAGCTTTGCATTGCAAGAGATTAGCAGGTTCTACATATGTGCAGAAAAAAACCTGCAGGCACCTGGTTAACAACGCTAGTAAAAGTTGTTGGATCTGTTTACATTAGGGCATTTCCACTTTCATTAGTCATGGAAAAGACTATATGAATGTCTGCATTTTGAAGTTAGCTAAGTGGCAGCTGGGTGCCTTAGTTATTTCATGGATTTACTATTGAGTTTAAGGAGCCCATGTCAATCTGAACTCAGTTGCTCAAATCTTGAAGAGTGGTGCTGTAATCACTGAAATCTCTCTTTGTGGGATGCATGAATTGAATCTCAGAGTCACTGGCCTGATGCTTTTATCAGCTGAGAGATTTTTGAGAAACATTTGTTTAAAAATATCATGTTGGGTTCACCACAATGCACAATTGTTATTAATGTTTCATTTCCATTTTCAAATATGAAGGAAAACGAGGCAAGTAAAATCTTGATGCGACCATCAATCTTTGCTGATGGATGACAGTATCCATCTGCATTGAATAACCAGTAGGTTTGGAAACTGACAATATATCAGCCTTTTTTATTTTTTATTTTTACAATACATCCAATGCAATAAAACTGTCTTGATCAAAATTTTGACATACCAATGTAATAAAAATGTTATTTGATTCATTTATACCACAATTTACATAAAATGAAAAGGCTATTTTAAATTCGTGCTGAAAATAGACTAAATGCCACTTACAGCCTGTCTGTTGTTGAAATATCCTTTGTGTTTTATTCTTTGTGTACGTTAGCTAAAATTAGAGCCTCTAGAATAGAACAGTAATAATAAATAAAATCTTTGGAGAAGAGGAGGGCAAGCCAGAATTCTTATTTCCTTTCCAGAGGCAGAAATACTAATATATTTTTGCTAGAAACTTAAGTTATTATTTTTGTTCAGTGAGTCTCTTCTTGTTTTATAAAGTACTTCCATGGCTAAAAATTTTGGTTATCTTTCTAGCCAATAGGTATGATTAGAACTTGAATAGCATCTTTCCAACTGAAAGTACATTGTGTAGAGGTAAGAGAAATGCCAGTAAACTTTGCTAATGAACTTCCTTGCTGAATAAAATACCTGATAAAGAGGCCATTCTTCAAGCTTCTAACTCATGGAAATGTGGGAATATTTTCAGCTGAATAGTGTCAGAAAAGATCAATACTATGTAAACCAAGGAAGCAAGATACAGAAGTTCTCTTGTTGTCACTGTTCAAAGCTCCTAATACAAATTTTTTCACACAATTAAGCACAAGGGAAAAGGCAAGAATAAGATATTATGAGATAATCGCGCCTCTAGGCCATTATCAAAAACTAAACTGACCGCAAAAGGTCGAAACAGCCTCTTTATAGAAAAAAAAGTGTTTAATGGTTATCACATGGAACTGCTAGCCTGTTTTACATGCACAGTCAGATTTTAGTGTATTTGACATCAAAATATTTGCATCTACCTCATTCTGCTGTCTTTGGGTTTTCAGATCTGACATTTGCTTAAAACAAAAATGAAGTCAGATGCTGTAAATGTATTTTATTCTCTTAGGTGAAACAGTGATTTCTGAGAAAAAGGCAGAGACGTTATTCTCTCTCTGCCAACAAGCAGAATGTTTAAATTAGGAAAGACAGGCAAGATGCAGAGATGAAACCGATGCACGGTTTTATTTTCTGTGCTTCACATCTGGTAAGTGACAGTATGAATTGTTAGCATTCTAATGATAATTTTTCACATATTTTAAATAATGAGAAATAATTTCTCAGATAATTTGAAAATGTTGGGAGGGGTTGCATTAAAGCTGACAGTCTTAATGAAGAAATAGTGATTCCAAAGTTAGGGGGTGGGGTTTAGACTAAGGGGCCTCTAGGAGACTTCCCACATTTTCTGCAGATTGCGATGATTTTTTTCTAGAACTTGCTGTTACCATCAGGATTTCCAGTGTAAATAGAGTGGCTTCCATGGACTTACTATGAGCCATGCACCAGACTCAGTCCGCGGACAGCAAGTTGTCTTTCCACATTGTACTAAAGCTGACAACCTGTTCTGCAGTGGGGGCCAAGCTTCATGGAAAGTACTTGGTCCTCATTCTTGTGTTTACATATTTGCCATTCTGTTAAAGACATATTGATATTTAAAAACATTAAAAAGCATTTGTAAAATTCTTAATGTATATTGTCAGCACTAAAAGTATTTCAGATACCTGAATTATCTTTTAATTGTTATTATATACTCTTCTACCTTCCAGAAAACATGAGTATTGTTTTAACTGCCTTTTCCATTAAATTTCCCCTTTAATTGTCTGGAAATGGATCCTAAATTTGATTCTGTTCCAAACACTTGTTCAGCAAAGCTGACTGACTGGTGACCCATTTCTGGATGAGAGTTTATTACAAGAAAAAACATAAATGAACCCGCTGTGGAATTTTCCAAGATTTCTGGAGAGGAAATGCAATATCCTCTTTTTACCACTCAGTGAACAGATACTCTAGTCCCAGATTTGCTACTAATTTTCCTGTGTAACTTTGGACAAGTTGCTAAATTTCTGCAGCCTGTTTTCTTGCTTGGTAAACGAAGCTAATATTAACTTGCCACCCAATAATTTGACAAGCCTAAGTGAATGTTTGCAAGGTACTCTGAGAACATCGGACGGAAATGTTATGAAAGTCTAAGCCTTTGCTAGCCAAAGAGGATATTTACCATAGGTTCTTATTTTATGTTGTGAAATAAAAATATTGAAGAGTATAACCAGATGAGATTAAGACCAATCTAAAATTAAACACAGGAGGCATTTTTTGACCTTTCAACAGAAATTATATAAGCACTTTTAGGTTATAAATAGTCCTTTGTTTTCATTCTCTTTGTCTAACACTCAGAAGAAACACAGGGTTAGTTGTTTGCTGTGAAGAGACAGGGCAGAGCTTTAGAGTGGAAATAATTGTTCACTGTTCTTTATTTATACTGTTCCTATAATGTTTGCAACAAGCGTTTGTTGCTTTTCTTTGAACTTTTTTACCTTCGGAAAGCTACAGAAAGAAACTTTCTAGTCCTGAGAATGCAAACACCAGAAGAAACCCAAAACACTCATCAGCTCATTTCAAGTGTGAATCTTTCCTTTTCCTCAGTTTGATTTGTGACTGAATAGTAAAAAAGGCAATGATAAACTGCTGTTAAACTGGCACATAAACACGTGCATATTATTTTCTATTTTTATTGTGAATTCTCAGAAAAAAGACATGAAATGTGTTTACCCTTAAATGAAAGTATTATTAACTTTAAGGATAATGATACTGAATTTTTTACAGAATGGGGTGTGTGTATATGTACGTGCATATTTCCAAATATGCTTATTTTCAGCAGTTATCACTTCCTTGAACACCCAATAAATGCTTAACTAATAACAATTTAATTTTTTGTTTGGAAAAAAAATGTTTTACAAACAGAAACCACCTGAAACCTTATCCTGAAGTCAAGTAATTGGCATAGGTGAGAAATCAAGAATACGAAAATACCACTCTTTTTTTCCTTACTTTTTTGTTTTCCTACTTTGAAAAATTTCTCTGGGTTCATATTACAGGAATAATGTCCTTGACATTAAAATATATGTGAGGTAAATGGCTTTATTAGTTACCACATTTTGTTTTATTTAAATTTTTAAATACCTTTCAAATCCATTCATTTGCTTCATAAATTTTCACTGAGAGCAGGTACAATTCTCTACAGTAAATTGGATAAATGGGCTCCAGCAAAGAGTATACAATTAGGCCTGTGGATCTGAATTAAAAAAAAAAGAGCTATAGTGCAGTACTGTCAATCTCTGTAGGCCACTTGGAAATGCTCTGGAGACCCACCAGGCCTTCATTGCTTCAGAACTGAGGCTGGGGGTGGCTGGTCCTGAAACGGCACTATCTCCATGCTTATATCAAGAAAACGTGTGATACTATGTAAAATCCAGTCCTCAGTTTAAGAAAATTAAACACTTGGGATGAAATTCACATATAGTGTAAGACCATGAACTTAATAGAATTACACCAAAGATTTTTTTTTCTCAGTGTTACATTATTTGATGGCACTTTAACATGGTGATTTGTGGACTTAGGAAGCAGTTTAGTGGCACTAAAGGCTTCACTCCATAATGTCCAAAAATCTTTCTCCATCCTGTATTTCTGCAATGAGCTAATAGAACTAATTCAACTCAGTCAAGAAAGAAAGTTCTGCCTCTGTGACAACTCCATTTCAAGTTTCTTTGCTGGAGTGGTCAACAGGATGCCAATTAAGCACAAATTTGGTGCTGTTTTTATAAAGTGGGCACTGGTCTGCAATAAACTGAGTTCACCTACCCAACAGTTTTTCTCAGGGTAGGAATTTATCTTTAAATGCTACTGCTGATGCCAGACTTTTAGTAATCTTGAAATAAAATAAAAAAATACTGACTTTAGAATGTTTTGTGTAAACAAAGACCATGGGTCCAGACTCTATAGATTGCAATTGTTATATTCTAGCATCATGAAGTACAAAACATAGCCAAGCTGAGTCTGCCACACTCCCAGGTGCGGTTAGAAGCCTGTTGGTAGTTCTCTCTCTTTGTTTGAATCATTTCCTCAGCATGCAGAGGGACAACAAATGGGCCTTAAGCTTCTGCTGAAAACAGTTTGCTAAGGAAAAATGGAATTCTAAGATGAGACATTGCCCCAGCTGAACTCTGTTCTTGCAATTCTCAGAAATTTGCTGTGTGGCCTCAAGTTAGCTATTTAACAACCCTGTGCCTATCATAGAATCATCAGGTTGGAAAAGACCTCTTGGATTGTCCAGTCCAACCATTCCTATCTGCCACTAAACCATGTCCCTGAGCACCTCGTCTACCCGTCTTTTATATACCTCCAGCGATAGTGAATCCACCACCTCCCTGGGCAGCCTCTGCCAGTGCCCGATGACCCTTTCTGTGGAAATTTTTTTTTCCTGATGTCCAGTCTGACCCTCTCCTGGCACAGCTTGAGGCCATTCCCCTTGTCCTGTCCCCTGTCACTTGGGAGAAGAGCCCAGCTCCCTCCTCTCCACAACCTCCTTTCACCTTTCAGGTAGTTGTAGAGAGCAATAAAGTCTCCCGTCAGCCTCCTCTTCTCCAGGCTAAACAACATCAGTTCCCTCACATTCATGTTTTGGAGAAAGTCCTTAACTTGCTTGTGTTTGAAGAGGAGCTGAGATTGTTGCATTAACGGTGTTGTAAATGCCACGTGTTGTAAACTCGTGAGTGAGGGCTTTGGCACCAAGATGCGCGGTGAGGACACCGTCCCAGAACGGCGTTAGTGAAGATAAGCATGAACGGCCACGCAACGCACCTGCTGCGGAAGTAAATTACATTTCAATGTGCTGCTCCGGGGGTTGCAAGTGCACGGGTTCCCATGTACCTCGAATTAGGTGGAGAGACCGCGTCCCAAAGCACAGCGCTGCCTTCATCGCCGCACATCCGCGTCGCCTCTGCCTTCGCGTCCTTCACCTTGGTGTCGGATTCCGTACGCCCCGTGGCCCTTCCAGGCCTGGCGAGCCAAGGCACCGCCGCCCCCTTGGCTGCGGGGCGCGGCGGCAGCGCCCCCTCCTCCCCCCGCACCGGCCCCCGCGGCGCTGTCGGAGCGGGTCGGCGGCGATGGAGCGGCGAGCGGCAGCCGCCGGGAGAGGAGGAGGAGGAGGAGGAAGAGGAGGAGGAAGGGAGAGATTAGCGCAGAGGCGCGGCTGAGCTCTCCGGCGGGGCCGTGAGGGAGCAGGGATGCGGCCGCGCTGCTGAGGCTCCCGGCCGCCCGCCCGGAGGAGGAAGGGCAGGAAGGCCCGTCCTTCTGGCGGCTCAGCGGGCGCCGAGGCGGCCTGGGCAATCCCCTCCTCTTGCGTTCATCCCAGCCCCGGAGCAGGAGCCGCCGCCCCCTCTCCCTTCCTGCGCTCCTTCCCACCATGAGCAGGGCTGATTTCACCTTATAAAGATGGCGGTGTGGGATCGCTGCAACCTTTAGACTAATGACTGTCAGAAACATCGCCTCCATCTGTAATATGGTGAGTGCCCGCGGCGGCGGGGGGCGGCTCGGGAGGCTCCGCTTCCCAGGGGCGGGGGACCTGCCATGGAATTGGAGGCTGGAGATGTCTCGGGGAGTTATCCCGGAGCAGCCCGGGATGCTGAGCCGCTGCGCGGTGGTCCCGGCCCTTACGTTCCGCAGCCCGTCCTTCCTCCTGCCCTGAGAAAGAACCCCAAAGTCAGGCTCTGAATCCACAGTGACCCCGTTTCACCCTCTTCCTGTGATCTCGTGGGGCCGGGAGCTCCTAGGTCACACAGAAAACGAGGATATTTGGCTGCCTGGCAGCACACTTTTGCATCTCTCTGCTAGGTACCTGTTCCAGGAAGTCTTGGCTTCAGAGCTCCCATCAGGGTTTAGCTTGCACTGCACTGACTCCACTGTGTGATGTATTCTTGAATCACTCAGCTTTCACTAAATCAGACGAGGCAATTAGGAATAAATTTGGAAACATTATTATTTTTGTTTGTTATCTTCAGACTTCGACACTTTTCTTCCCAGGAACAGTGAAAAGGACATTTTCTGCATTCTGCATGGGTCTAATTCAGTATTAAGAAACTTGGCACATCTGATTGGATTTAGATTTTTGAAACTTCTTGGTAGAGGAAGGAGACTTCAAACCTCATGAGTTTCAACAAGGCCAAGTGCAAGGTCCTACACCTGGGTCAGGGCAATCTGCGGTTTCAATACAGGATGGGGAATGATGTGATTGAGTGCAGCCCTGCAGAGAGGACTTGGGGATGCTGGTTGATGAGAAGCTCAATAGGAGCTGGCAATGTGTGCTCGCAGCCCAGAAGGCCAACTGTGTCCTGGGCTGCATCAAAAGAAGAGTGGCCAGCAGGTTGAGGGAGGTTATTCTGCCTCTCTCTTGTGAGACCTCACTGTGTCCAGTTCTGGAATCCTTGAGATAAGAAGGATATGGAACTGTTGGAACGGGTCCAGAGGTGGGCTACAAGGGTGATCAGAGGGCTGGAGCACCTCCCATACGAGGACAGGCTGAGAGAGTTGGGGTTGTTCATCCTGGAGAAGAGAAGGCTCAAAGATCTTATAGCGACCTTCCAATACCTGAAGGGGCTACGAGAAAGCTGTGGAGGGACTGTTTACAAAGGCTTGTAGTAACACGACTAGGGGCAATGGGTATAAACTGGAGAGGGGCAGATTTAGACTAGATGTAAGGAAGAATTTCTTCACCATGAGAGCGGTGATGCACTGGCACAGGTTGCCCAGCGAAGTTGTGGCTGCCCCATGCCTGGAGGTATTCAAGGCCAGGTTGAATGGGGCCTTGGGCAGCCTGATCTAGTGGGAGGTGTGCCTGCGCATGGCAGGGGGGTTGGAACCAGATGATCTTTAAGGCCCCTTCCAATCCAAACTATTCTATGATTCTATTATTATCAAAAGTTTATTAATACAGTGAGGCAGTCATAAACTTGCCAAAGAAATGAGGGTGTCCTAAGCACGCCAACGCAAACAGAAGAGAAGCCTATTTCTGCATATTTTATTGTTTTAGTCTGTATTTTCCCCCCTTATTTCCAGGTTCTTCTAGAGCAGCTACGTGCAGTTGCCAGCTTCCCTCCATGTGGTGCCACAGCATGCCCTGTGCTGGTGATGCCACATATACCATTCATCTGCCCTGGAAAACAGAGCCTGCCTCCAGGACGAGGCAACATAGATTCAGAAGAATAGTTTGGGTTGGAAGGGACCTTAACGATCATCTAGTTCCAACCCCCCTATGACAGGCAGGGACACCTCCCACTAGAACATTGACAGCCCCAGCCGCCTGGTTCCAGTGGGGTCAGCAGTAGTGGTCAGCAGGAGGAAGTCCAGGTTGTGAGCCTGCTTCCTTTTCGTGTGCGTCCACGCTCTCATCTAATTGGGCTTGCTCTTTTTTTTGACAACTAGATGCCCAGGGCATCCCACACGTAGTTCTGACTTAAGCCTCAATTCTTCTTTTGAAATGCCTGCTCTGAAATGCAGAGAGGGAGGGCTGGCTTTGAGGTTCAAAAAGCGTTATACAAAATCGAGACTTAGGGTAAAATGATGTGAGTGCTCACCTTTTCTCACAGACAGTAAGCAGTTTTCTAAACTTTTTATTGTTCATAATAATTTCCAGTTTTGTAGACCAGTGAACCATGGATACTGCAAAAAAAGGTTTAGGAAACAGTACAGGACTGAGGAGAAAATCTGTGTGCAATTACCTTCCCTCTGAGGCAGGCTTGGTTTTTTTTGTTGCTGTTGAATAACAGGTGCAATGCCCTGGAAACTGCACCTAATGAAGGAGAGTTGGAAACTCTTGGATTGTTGCGAGACCTTGGTATTGGCATAAAGTACTAAGAACTCCATGATATCATTTGTGTGCTCCAGAGAAATGCGCTTGTGTACAGTATGCTTC
Source organism: Cuculus canorus (assembly GCF_017976375.1). Lineage (NCBI taxonomy): Eukaryota > Metazoa > Chordata > Aves > Cuculiformes > Cuculidae > Cuculus > Cuculus canorus. The sequence continues at coordinate 29,088,484 of NC_071404.1, read as the reverse complement.
TCCTAAAGACTGAACAGATTCACAGCAAATCCAATGAGGTTGTTCTAATGCTGTGCTGCTTAGCTGTCGCTGCCAGTATGTGCTGCAAAACTAACATCAGAGGAATGGAGAGACTGAAGGGAAGAATTAGAGCCTCAGGCAGAAGAGGCATACAAGAGCTCATAGTTCAAGGCAATTCTAGTTCATGGTACCAGTACTGTGACAGAAGGTGAAGTTGGTTTAGTGATAACATGTTTTAAAGCTATATATTCCTTGGGGTTGGTGTACTTCACTTTTAGAGATGTTGGGTTGTGTTGATCATGTTTAGTCTTTTCTGAATAACCCACAGGGACCAGAAGATCTTCTAGGGGAAAAAAAAAAAAAGCTGACAATTTCAGAAATTGGGATTTTCTTTTCAGGAATTTGGGGCTGTAAGTGAAACGCACATTCTTGGAAGTATTGGTAACACTGTGTTATGGCTCTTCCAAAAATGTGTCTGCTTAGATGAAGTGATGGATTTGAACTCAATGGTCTCTTGGAGAAGCTATGACAATCCTCCATGAGAATGGAACTTCGGAAGGTTAGAGATGTATAACAAAACCTCTTACTTGTATAAAATCTGAATATTTGTAGTGCTAGTTTGATTTAGGGCATCTGTAGAAATCTACCTGACAAAGATGTTAATTCCCAGACCTTGTTCCTGCACTATAACACAATGCTTGAAGGAATGAGCTACTTACAATTTGTGGACTAAGAAGTAGCTCAACCCCACATAGGGCTGAACACAACAATGAAAAAGAAAATTCTGTTTTCTTTATCTTCTTCATTCGTATTCCACTTGAGAGTGTTCACAGAGATTTATTTTTTCTTTACTTTTGCAAAAAAATGGATGATGCCTTGTTGATTTTCTTGGGTTTGTCGGGGGAGGAGGAGCAGCGGTAAACAGATGGAGGGAGGGAGGATTTTGTCCTGAAATACTTGACCTTCTCTGGATGCAACGTAGATTATGTTTTCGGTGGAAGTCCTATCTTGACAAAGTCTTTGTGTTTGTTTTTTCAAGTACTTTCATATCCTGAAGGGGAAAAATAGATGAAACTTAACTGAATGAATTTAGCTCAAGGGAACCAGGCTAGACAGCATTTTAGGATGTATGTTTGCTCTTTAATTGACTGCCCGAGGTCTAGTATCTCAGGTTGTAATTTTTCTCTCCTGAAGATGGTAGAGACTCAGGCTTTTCCAGAAAGGATCAAAACAAGTGTAGTAAAGCAAGGAAGCCAGGGACAGTATTTAACTTGCTTGCAAAAGAGATCTGGCACCCTATATTTACTGCATAAGCTCTCATATGCTGAGGCAGACACAGTAGGAGCTAACCACTAAGTAAAAAATGTTAGGTGTGAACTTTCCACCTGGCACATTTGTTTGTAGCAAATATTCGAATGTACAACTTCTAGAATGAAACAAAATTCCTCTATAGTCTTTTACTAGTCTTGTCCCCCTGGTTATAATAACAACAGGACTAGTTATTATTTACTGATTTTGTTAACGAGACCAAAGAGCTAAAACTTGTTCCTCTGGGGTGGAGGAGTTGGAGGCAACTATGCCTGAAGGAATTGGTGGGATGCTTATGTGGGCACAGTGACCATGCTTACTGAAAAGGGAGGATGAGTCCCAAGGATGTTCCTCTTAACTGCGTTTCAGACACCGGGAAAGTTCAACCACTCTGTCTGCACACCAGGCTCACCACAGTAGCAGGTATGATATAGGCAATCACCAGCTTTTATGTAGGACAGGCACAGTGGATGTGAAGAAGCATGAAATACACTGAAGAAACATTGTTTGAGGGAATACCAGCACTCAGTACCATGTAATCCTTGCAGACTGTAGATAAAAACTGGGGATGTGCTTTTAGCCCCTAAGATGTTATAATCCTCTTTGGTGTCATTTCTATCAGATAACTCAATTATTTGAATCAAAATGCTGATTCAAAGGTAGATGGGCATGCGGGCATTTTAAAATTGTTGCTTACTGAAATCCTTTGCAGTGTATTTCTCTGTTGGTGAGCTTTTGGTACAGCCTTGAGTTCTGAGTTAAGCTCATTCTGCAGCTGTGGCCTGGGGATATTACTGTTATGTGCAGTGGAGGACATCTAACCATTTCAGAATGTATTGACATATATTTTTACAGAGATAGCTGGCCGTTCCGTGGACCATAGTTCTCCTAAACACCTTTCATTATTCTTCTGAGAACAGATGTTACTCCCTGCTTTCATGATTTTGTAATAGTATTTCAAATAACCTGATCTGCACTTCAGAGTGCTCTGTCAGTTTAAGAAATAGGACATTCTGAACACATTCCAGCAGCTTCTGATACAAGATAACATCTGAGATACCTCACAGTTGCTTCTGGTAGTTGTCGTATGGATGTCTTTTGGGGAAAAAATTTGCAGTTCCTCAGATTAATTTTGGTTTTGATTAATTGTGCTTTCTTGTTATCCGTTCGTCTCATAATTTCTATAATTGAAGACAATTGGTGTTTTTCTTCAGGAAAACATTCACACGGTTCACCAGGGATTATGTGAATACCTGTGAAATTTGGCTGTAATTTTTAAAAACAAAAAAGGTTTCTAACCGTCCTAGAAACTAGTTGTAGCGAAAATCAGGAAAACTTGGGAGTCTCTACATTCAGAAAGCAAATAAGAGTAGCTGTTGTATCATTTGTTTGTTTTTAATGTCATGATTCTAGAGACTCATCGCAGGATTTGTTTGAATATAGGGCACTGGCAGAATGAGGACTTAAACTGCAAACATAGATTTGGAAAATGCTTGATATAAAAAAAAATACAATGGTAATGCTTTAAAAATAGTCAAGTTCTACTTCATACAATAAGAGCATTATTGGATCACAAAAATTATCACTATGACTTTCAACTGGATTTATTAATTTGAATAACCTGCAGTGCATATTTCTTCATGACTTAAAACTTATCAGGAACAGAGAATATGGCAGAATAATACGTGCCAAGACAGTAAAACACCTATTGTGAAGTATATATTGGTTGATAAAGAAAAATAGATATTTACATCTAAAAAAGTTAGTTACAGGCAATTCAAGCAATGCAATTTTAGAAGCATGGTCTCAAGAGTGTGAAATTTCAGTATGATGTACGTAGAAAATAGGGAAACAAAACCATGAAAACTATAGAGAATGTGAAATCTAATTATTGTAATACCTTTCTGAAGTAACTAGAAACTTGAAAGTGTGGCTGACAAATGGGTACTGAACTGGAGCAGAAAGCGTGTGTCCCATCAAAAGATATTTTTTATTGGGTAGAAAAGGATATGCAAAGAGAGAAGCAGCCTGATATATGATTTCCAATGTATAACCTGGACTAATGATTGAGGCTTGTCTTGTGTGCACACCTTTTTATGGCTAACGTAGTTATGGTGCGCTTACTAGTTGTTTAGAAGATAAGAACAACAGGACAATTAGTGAATACAATGTGTCATTTACAGTGTGTTTCTTTTAGATGCATATTGTCTTTGGCTACAAGTTGCTGAATTAAGAGCAAACCAGTGGTTATGCTAAATACCTTAATAAAGGAACCTCTTATTTACACCTCAGTAAGACTGGGTGAGTCTGCATGATGGAAGATATGGGATTGAAAGCAGAATCTTGAACCTGGTTAAATGTTTAAAAACTGTTTGGTAAATAGACTTACATACATTTATGTACGTTAACACTACAGAGCTTGCACCTCCACCATCAGAGCTCATTATAAGCATGTTCTTGGGTATGCTCAGACTTTGCAGAGAAGGCTGCTGTGCTGATACTTTCAAGCCGGCCATTACTGGACATGGTGTTTTGTTGTTATGTAATTTGATTTCACAATTAATGATCTAATAATGGTTGCATCTAAACTGTCCCAGGACAACAAAGTCACCAACTGTCCACTAGAATTCCTTTGGATAAACCTGCGTTATTTTTATTGACATCTGTCAAACTTGAAGATTTCTGGTGCTGGTAACTATATATCATCTCTCTAGGCAGTCTACCCTTCACCATCCTTATAACTAAATGTTTCCGAATGTGTAACTGGAACCTACATTACTGTAGGCTGAGCTTGGTACTTCTCATCCTGTCCACCCTTGAGATTGAGAACAGACTAGTTCCCTTCTGTAACAAATTGTATACTTGAAATTATTGTCATGCCCTGCCTCAGCGTTTTCCGTCGTATGCAACACATTTGTATTTAACCCCTTTTTTACAGTTCATTTTTTTCTAGAGTTGTTTTTGTTTTCTCTGCCTTCTTTTGGATTGTCTCCAATTCTTCATCTTTCCTGAAACCTAGCACACAAACCTAAACTTAAGGTCCTGTCTGAAGTCTTGCCAGTGACAAGCTAAGCAGGAAGGATACTTAATGAATATTGTCCACTTCTGTCTGTAAGAATTCCATTATGTTGTCAACATTTGTTGCCATTGCTGTGTTTTGTTGAAACAGCACTGCATAGCTGATGCTTATTCATTTTATACTACACTATGGTCTATAGACTGTTTTTCTTGTCTTCTTTTCTTAAGAACTACTGCCTTAACAGTTGTTTCTCATTCTGTACATGGACGGATCATTCTTCTCTTTACGTGCAGAATCTTGCATTTGTCTCATCTGAATTTCAACAGGTTTTAGAGCATTTCTCTAAAAGATAAACATTGTTAAAAACCGACTGTCAAAAGTAATTTTGAATTCTAAACCTGTCCTACAACATGACTGCAACCCTCATAACTCATGTTATATTGAGATTTAATGCCTCCAGTGTATCAAAGAGTACTCCTACCTGTGCAGCTGTGATGATGTCTAGAAGGTGCCTTGCCTTTAGAGTGCTCTGAGGCACCACATGAGCAGTCTGGGTGACCCAGACAAAAATGTTATTGAAGAAATTATAGTCTGTAAGCAAACCTCAGTCTCTTTTTCACTTGTGAGGCCATCTTGAGGTTATGTGCTCTGAAGAAGGAAACTGGCCAAACAAAAATACTTCTGCTACTTCTTCCAGCAAAAGCCTGAGTACCACTAATCCAGGAACAATTAAGCTGGGAATGGTCGCAGACTCACAGGAGAACATTGAGTTGCACTTTGATAAAGGTTGTCTAATCACAGAAACGTTAAAAGTCAATATTTTTTAAAAAATTACTTACAGATTTAGAACTTGTAACATTTCATTAGAACATCAGTTAAAGAACTTGATTGCTTTGTGCTTTGAGAAAACCAAGTTTTTTTTAAGCTGCGTAAAACTGAGTGCATTAAACACCTTGTTCAAGATTTTAAGTGATTCAGGATTTTAGGCCTCTCAATTTTTATCCATTTCTTGGTAACCATACAGTAAAGAGCTGAAGTTATTTATGGTATATGTAATACCTAGATCTATGGTTAGAAATTGTTTACTATATCCAGCAAAAAACAAGCTAGACATCTCCTTTCAAGCTCCTATAACTTGTTTTCATGATCAGAAAGCCCCTGGGAGAAATGTACAAAAATAATTTATTTAGATACATTGTCTTAAACCACCTTGCTTTCAAAAATAGGAGTACACAGTGTTTTTTTCACTCAGTCAATATTCTTTTACTGTTTACTATAATCCTCTGTGTTTATCATAACATTCTCTCTTTCCTCTTTTATCTTGTGTCAACAAAGACCCAAAATAGCTCTGCTGGAGGAACAATAACACATTTCTTTGCAGAGGGGTTGTACACTTTAAAAATTACGGAAGCATTTCAGGTCTGACATTTAATATCTATGAGATTGGAAGAAGGCTGCTTCAGCTATTACTTATCATACCTTTCTGAAAGCTGACAATGTCCCTGAGGACAGTCAATGTCCAACACTGAGGATGAGTAATAGATCTATTGAAAATAGTTGCGTATATGTTGTGTAGTGTGATACTGTTTGCTTTTCACTTTCTGTTGCTTTCTTTGTGTTGCGTCTGGGACTTAAGTCTGAATTTTTTTTACAGTTGCTTCCTCTCTTTTGAGTTATCCGTCACTGCCATTTTTTGGCCAGAAGGCCTTCAACATCTTTCTTTATCTTCTTTTTCCCTTTCCTCCCATATGCTGTGCATTCCAAAATCCCAAAACTCAAGCTGTCTAGTCCTAAAGACATTTCTATTTTTATTTTAATTTCTCCTCTACCAGCCTAGACATCAGTTTTTCTTAATTATTCAGTTTCTTCCTTCTGGAATCACTCTATTTCTAGCACATTGGTCTCACTTTCCCCCAAAACTAAGAAAATAATGTAGTTCGCAACTCTACATGATCTGAAGACATTTGTTATGGACCAACCATCTTCCTTCATTGATGTGTTGTTCTTTACATATTTGTTTTCACGATTCAATGTCTACATGTTTTTTTCCTTCTGTTTTTTAGATTTTCACATGAATAAGATATTTCCTATTATTTCTTACTTTGTATTCTTTTGTTTGATGGTTATTCATACTGTTTTTCTGCTTATTTGATAATACTCTATTAAATAGGTTTTCCATAGATGACTTATGAAATGTCCTGATTTTGTTACTGCATTCATTTAATTAAATAAAGTAGACGCATGTTTCTAGAAAGATCGTGCCATTTTTTTATCTCTGTCAAACTAGAAAGTCTTGTCTGATTTATTGTCTTCTGTTTGCAGTATCTTTCAGTTCTATTCCATTTCTTATTCTCAATAGAATAATTGCATTTAGATTATTTTGTTGCATGTGATTTAATGACCTGATCTGATGTCTTTCAAGCAGCCCCCTGCCCTGTTATTTTTCTTTACATGCTAAAGTGCAAAGATAAAGGAGTTTTTTTACTTAATCTCTTTCATGTGATGCAAAACACAAATTAAACTCTTAGCAATATTATCAGAAATTTCATCTGAAAAGAGAACTGGCAGACTTACCCATTGGCAGGCCTAGAGCAAAATAATGAGAGGAAAGAATATAGGTCATGTGTCCAGAATGTATTTGGAGCAATGTTGTGGTAGAAGTCTTGGTTTAGCCTGAATTGACTCATGCTTGGCTATGTCTCTAACTGTATGTCTTTCCTATTTTATGAGAACTGAATACCGACTGTTGAATTAAGTGACAAAACTTCAGAGAAATGAAGGTTCACCAACACCACAGAATACATAGTAGGAGTTTCTATGTTCACCTATTTCTCATTCTCATAAGGTCTTGCCACCATGGTTGCTTTGTTGCATTTCCTTCATTAGCTTATTCTTTTAAAAAAGATCCTTTATTATCTCTATACCCTGTTATGAATTTATTTAATATTCCCAGATCCCACTTCATTGACTTAAATGGTCTCTCCTCATTTCAGACTCTGTGGCCGCACTGCCACTCTTGCTGATTTTTATGAAACTACAGTAGGTTCAGCTGCAGTAGGATATATCTCCTTGCTGAAGCATAGGGCCATTTATAAAACCATAGAGAATGGATTGTGTTTAAAATATTTGAGCAGGTTTTCGCTGCAGAAGTGACCAAAATGACTTGTTGGGAGTGGGAACAAGCACAACTATGCTTAAAACCATGATAAACAGTCATGATTGGTTTTTGCCGTAGATTAACCTCAATAGTCCAGTATGTTTTCTGTATTTGACGTGTTTGGTGAAGAGTTCTGAATCATCTTTCACACATCTTTAATAACTTTTTTTTTTTTTCCAGTTTAAACCTGGCTTGGGTGTACAGTTTCTGGTATACTTTGGTTGGAAAAATTTCTAATAATTTCTTTTGCCATCAGGTCAACTGCTTATTGAGGAGACTTCCTATGCAAAACATGTAATGTATGCAATGTGGCATGGTTTGAGTTTACTAAATAATCTGCCTACATTTTTTTCCCCATGTAAGAAATACATCCTTCTCTGAAGCATTAGGTCTCTGTGCTTCTTACCTGTTTTCCTGCTCTTCTTTTTCTATCAATTTATCAGTATCTTTTTTTGAAATCTTAAAAGAATACATACTGAAATTGCCCTTGATATAAGAAGGCACAACTCCTAATGAAGTCCATGGGTGTTATGTCAGCTTACTGAAAGATTGAAACTGGCACACAGTGCTTCATTTTATATTCGCAACAGCCAAGGTTTTGGAGTGGTAAAGCTCTATGACAAGCTTTTATATGTTGTTTCAACAGCACATACTTTGGAAATTTCCGCGCAATGTATAGTTTTCTTTTTAGGATCAGTTAGTGCACATCATGGATTTGTTTGGTTTTCAGTGATAATTTTGTTTTGTGAATCCCAAATCTTGCTCTTTCTCACAATATTTACAAGACAATTTGAGTGCTAGAAAGAATTTGTCAAACCATATGGCATCCTCTGAGGTAAGAAACCCTGGCCTGGAAGAAAGGTAAATGAGTAATGTAAGAGCAACTAGTTAGCAGGAGCACCTACATTCTACATGTCTAACAGCATATGCTAACCTGTAGTTTTTGAAAGAGTAGGAGTTTACTTTTTAGAGGTATTATTTTCCATGAATTCTAGAGGGAGAATGTTTTTCAGTATGGAATATACTTCTTGCAAAACTTGAAATGCACTCATTTCATTCTTTTGGTAGGAAACTTGGTCTGAATGCTAAAAGTGTGATTGAAGAAAACCTTTGCTGTCATCTGAATGCTGCACAAAGAGTATTAATGTGATGGTTTTCTTCAGAAGCTGCATTAATCTTCTGTAGTCATGTTTTTCTTTTATCAGACAAGGTTTTGAGGGTAACACTGGCTGTTTGCTTCATTGTTAATTTCAGACAGGTAAATGTCTATCAGTTTTCCCCCCTTGGGAAGTCAGATACTTTGCTGAATCTGTACTTCTTTGGCAAGGCTGACTTTCCAAGCAAAGAAACTAGAATTCATATGGAACTTACATAATTATCACAGAGTCATCTCCTTTGAAAGGTAGCCAATAATTACTTTGTGTAGATCGTTCCTTTTTCCAGTTTTCCCACTGAGGCTTAGCAGAGCCTGGTGAGAACATAAGCTTTGCATGGAACCTTGCACAGGTAAAGTACTTCAGCCTCAAAGGGAATGTCTAGGAAATCACATGTACTTGGTCTGTGCAATGAGCTATGTGCATGGGAGAGAAGGGGAGAGACTGGAAAGAGATAAAGGAATGTGAAATACAAAATCTTTGGGAAGGTGTCAATTTCATAGAGTTCTTTTAATTTCAAGGCTTGCAAATTCTTAAAGAGCACCTGTGCTGAGTTTCACAGCACTGATGCTGTTGACTTAAACTATCTTCTTTTGATAAGTTGACATTAAATAATAATCTAACATAGCAAGCAGATTATGAGTATCTCTATCTCATACTCTCTATGAGGCAAGAGAGTAATGGGATCCAGCTGTTCACATTTGCAGTAAGAATAAGGAGGATGTGGGTGCGGAGAGAATCACTGTTATTGTGACCTGTTCACTTCTAATCAGCCATTACTAGAGTGACTAGGTCAGGACAGCTCCACTATCTAGAACTGCAAATATTTTTGTTGGCTCACATGACTGTTATACTTGCCCATTAGTAAGGCAAAGTTAGGTTTGATAATTGTAGCTGGGAGAAGAAAATGAGTTTCTGTCTTGGTGCTGTGCATAACTTTATTTTAGAATTTTAATATTTTAAGTGAATTCTTCTCTCTTTTTAATTTTGTTTGTTTGTTTGGTTTGTTTTGTAGGGCACCAATGCCTCTGCTCTGGAAAAAGACATTGGCCCAGAGCAGTTTCCAATCAATGAACACTATTTTGGATTGGTCAATGTAAGTACCATTTTCTGTAGGCAAACCCTATACAGAACTATGGCTCTGATGTTACTTGAACTTTGGTTTCTTTCACCTCTACCTCCTATTCTTGTTCTAAGGTAGATTGTATTTTCTCGAATAAGTGCCGCTTACAGTCCAATGTTAGGGAAAAGTGGGTTGAAGGTAGCTTCATTTATCCCCAGAGGGAAGAGTTGCTGTTCTATGAATGTTTCCAGAGATTAGTACTTACACTTCAATAAAGTTAAAAGTCTATTTTAGCTATGAAATGTGAGGAAGGAAGTGGTCTCAATTGGGGACTCTCTTAGGAGGGTTTTTTTATCTGACTAAGGAGAGAATGGGTGAGAAAGTTGTTTATAAATAAAGCACACACAGTAATTCTTTCCATTGAAAACATTTGTCATTCTGCTACCGAGCAGTATGATAGAGCCCAGCAAGATTATATTAATATACGGAAACAAGCTTAATGAGACCCACTACAGTAAATATATCTCTTGTAAGTGGAAACTTACTTTGTATCCTAGCTAATTTAGAACACGATAGGATTTTTTCTGTAGTATGTCAGAGGTGGATGTGGAAATGTATTCCTCAACAGCTGCATGGCAAAACAGCTGGTGTGTGACAGGGGCTCAAAAGCCAGAATTTGAATGAAACAACTAGTTTTATTGTGATGCACAAGGATTAAGATTGTTTTTAATTTTACATGGCAGTTTGGGAACACCTGCTACTGTAACTCCGTGCTTCAGGCATTGTATTTTTGCCGGCCGTTTCGGGAAAATGTATTATCATACAAGGCCCAACAGAAAAAGAAGGAAAATCTCTTGACCTGCCTGGCAGATCTTTTCCACAGTATTGCTACCCAGAAAAAGAAAGTTGGAGTTATTCCACCAAAGAAGTTCATATCAAGGTTACGAAAAGAGAACGGTAAGTGTAAAACTGAAATCCTCTTATACATTCATACATTGATCAGGAAAGTATAAGTAAATATTGGGTAATGTGGTCTTATTAATCAGATGTGCCCACCCAGCTTCTCTCTTACTCCCCTCCTCAGCAGGATGGGGGAGAAAATAAGATGAAAAAAACTTGTGTGTTGAGATAAAGGTAGTTTAAGTTAAAAAATCAAAGGCTACATAGAGAAGTAAAGCAAACCCAAAGGAGATTTATTCCATGCTTCCCATCAGCAGACCATTTCCAGCCACTCCTTGGGAAGCAGGGCCTTGGTATACATAGGATTTGCTTTGGAAGACAAACATCTTAATAATGAATGTATGTGTGTCTCTGTGTATTTCCTGTTCACTTAGCTTTTATTGCTGAACACAAAGTCACATGGCATGGAATAAGTCTTGGGTTAGTTTGAGTCAGCTGTCTCAGCTATGTCCTCTCCCAGCCTCTTGCCCATGGCTAGACCACCAGCCTTTGAAGCTGTTTGAGCACTGCTCAGCAACGACCAAAATGGTGGTGCATTAGCAACACTGTTCTAGCCACACGTGCAAACCACAGCAATTCATAGGCTCCTGTGAGGAAAGGTAACTCCATCCCAACCAGACACAGTACACTAGCATGTGTCAGCATCCAGTGTGTTCAGTTCTCCACACCATGTTTCTTCCTGTCCAAACTCTGTGATATTCCTAAGTGTCTGAGGGATTTGGAATATATGGGTGGGAGCCAATGCTGCCTACAGTTAGGCAGTCTAAGGAATTAATTCAGGATGAGTCACCCTCTTGTGTTCTTCATTGACTGTAGTAGGAGCCTACACAACCAACTCCAAACAGGAATGTAACCTTTCAGACAGCTGAAATTAGCTGAGACAAATCCTTCCCCCAAAGTAGTTTCACTGAAGCCAGCATGACTGCAAAACTACTCTTCTTTGGAGTGATTCAAAATACTTTGCTAAGCAAGGGCCAGTATATTTATTTGAGAAGAAAAAATTAATTTAATTTGCTTTCCTGAAGGAAAGGATATACTCAGCTTTAGAAATCTTGTCTCTTCTTCACAGATCTCTTTGATAACTATATGCAGCAGGATGCACATGAGTTTTTAAATTACCTGCTCAACACCATCGCAGACATTTTGCAGGAGGAGAAGAAACAGGAAAAGCAAAATGGGAAGCTGAAAAATGGCAACATGAATGAAGCTGAAGAGAACAATAAGCAAGAACTCACCTGGGTGCATGAGATTTTTCAGGGAACACTGACTAACGAAACTAGATGTTTGAACTGTGAAACCGTAAGCATTGGGATAGATCTTTGGTTTTGGTTGTTGTCCATTAATAGATAGATACATTTTATATGTATAAATATATGAATCTTTTCAGACATCTGGGAATTGTGGATATTCCTGTAGACTTTACTTCTTGAAGTGAGTATATTCTTTTCTAAAAACTTATCTTTCTAAGCATTACTTGGCTAACCTATGCCAAGTCTTGCTGTCCTGTTACATATCTCTACAGTTTAAATCCTTGCTAGTTAATCAATACCCTTCCTTATTGCTGTAATTTTGGGAGAAGATATTCCATGAACAGATGGAATGTTCAGATGAATTTGTGTTAATTCAATCCCAAGAATGTGACTGGCATACAGAAGGTTTGTTATTAACAAACCCTATGTTTTCATGTATCTCTGTAATACTTTGTACAGGATGCTGTCAGTTTGAAGTCTTATGTTTGAAGTATGAGTAAAGGTTAGTTTTAGTTAGAAAAACTGATTGCAAGCCTTCTATCAATTTCTGTGGTTTTCAATCACATGCTTCTACTTAGAGGGAAATGAAATAATAAGAACAACAACAACAACAATAAAAATGAAGTTTTTCTCTAAGAGGTTGCTATTTGAAAGAGTAACACAGGAAAGAAGTCTGTTTTGTGGAGAATAGTGACACTGGCTTTCCAGAAAGGTTGGAATTAACCTCACCTAACCTTTGCTTTGTAAAAGTTTGGTGTCAAGGATGAACTAGTTTTCTCGGCTTCTCCTGTAGATGACGGAAATTGCGAAGGAATTCCTGCAGGAAGCTCTCTCCATTTGTCTCTAGGCTATTTCAGGAAACAGAAAGTTTTTGGCAGTATCAGGTATTCTGCTCCACACAGCTTGTCCTGGTTCCATGGTGTTACTGAGCTGTTGCAATTGTTGGTGCAGCAATGCAGTGAACTAGGCCAGCAAACTGATCTGGCCTAATAATCTGTTTTTAACTCAGACCAGTACTGCTACCAAGGACTTCCTCTAAAGAAAATACAACTTTAGATTATGTACACTAAAGTGAGTGAGAATGTTCAGCGAAGGTATCTTCATACCACAAGCTGCAGTCAAACGTCTAGCTTTCAACAGCTGGAGTTGTGTGAGATAAACCCTACCCAGATTCTAACAGATGTGTGAAAAAAGCATATTCTGATATTTCTAATCATAAGGAATAGCTCAGTACTCCCAGAAAATACAACTTCTGCAGGTATTTGGGTCAGAGAGGGAGAGTGAGGAAAGAGATACAGTGATAGCCCACATGAAAAAAGGTTTGGACCAGTCTGGAACAGACTTGTCTAAGTGAAAGTATGAGAGAGAGATTGAAAATTAATTCTTTAATCCATTTCAGTTATAATAAAACAAATAATAATGGCAAGTTAAAATTAGTGAAAGGGGAGAATTGTTTTTTAACTGAGAAACTTCTTTAAATAGTTGTGGCTTAATTCTAAATTAATATCTAGGGTTTATTCAGACAAACTGCACTCAACTCAAGATGTGTCCTTAGGTAGCAGCAAAACTGCACAATACCCTATTTGAAATTCAAAATGACCAAGCTTTATGGAAAAAATAATGCTAGATATTTGCTGCTTGTCTGTAGCTTCCTTAGAATGCAGAAATACTGTAAAGTACCCAGGATTCCAGTTTGGTTTTCTTGTATTATTTTATCTAGAAATCTTTGGGAAATAGTAAAATGGATTAAAAGGTGTTCCTTTGCTAAAATATTCTTATGCAGTCCATGAACAATCATTCGGATTCCAGCAATTCTTATTCTCACTTACAGTGAGAGTGCAGTTTGAATCTAGTTTTCCGGCTAGCTTTAGTTTGGTCTGTATTATTCTAGCTCCATCTTGCTCGTTTTCCCTTTTCAGTAAATATTTGATGTGCTGAAATCAATAACAAAATTCCTAGTTTCTTTGTGGTACTCAGATGAAACACTGTACTTGCCAAAGACTTTTCCAAGTATTTAACCTCTTTATTGATATGCAGTGTGCCTGACAAAACTCTAGCTCCAGCTGTAAGGACACAATGTTCTCTGAAGCTTTGTTGCTCTGTCTTTTGAATTCTAGCTGTGTGTTTATACTGCAGTTGATTGCTGCCAGTTTTGTGGTTTTCCGTCCCCTGTGGGTTGAATCTTCTCTCAGGGAGGATTTTTGTTTGAAGAACTGCACTTCATTTTAATTGAGTGCACATTGTTCCTCTGTACATCTTTGATAATATAAAAATTCAAACTGTTGAAGGTGTTCCTCTGGATTCAGGACTGTTATGGGCTGCATTCGCTGTGTTTATAGGTTCCCAAACATAACACAACGGTGAACTGAAAGTAGTACATACCTTCCACATCCATAGAATTGCAGAAATCTAAGCACAAGATACATTGCATCAATGGATTTAACCCCTCACTGAAGTTCTTGATTTGAACTTCTCTATCTTATCATATGATTTAGTTATTCTAAGGAAATGCAGTCATAGGAGGCAAAAGGCAGAGCGTTCATGCAACATTTTATAAATAGAATTGGTAGTGACTAAATTCAAGTGCAGTAATTCTGCAGTCTTTTTGACTCAGTTGAAATACTACAACAATCTGGATTATTTTCTTCTTCTACTTTACTTCATCTTCAAAATTAAACACTGTAAGTGTTTTCAAAAGAAGAAAAAAATTGTTTTCAAAACAAAAATGAACATATGTCATTTTCAAAATGTTTGAGGTTACTGTTTTTAATATAAATCCTCTATTGGAATCTTCCTCCTCTTGTTCCACCTAAAGAAACATAGACAAACTTATAAGGAATTTGCAAAGATGTCTTTACCTTTAAGCTTTAAAATTTTTAATCTAAATTATTGACCAGGAGTGAAACTCAATGAGGAAATGCAGCTCTCTATAACAGAAATATAAAGCCAGTCTTTTGAATGTTTATTGGAGAGAACACATAGCATGATTTAATACGATATTTCTGGGCAGGTGCTTATTTGGAAAATATCTTTATTGCACCCTTAATAGTGGAAATAATTATGTAGGGTATAAACTGTGATTATGTAGTGTAATGTATTATACAGAGGATAAATACAATTCCAGTAAAATAAGAAAATAAGCTATGTTACATATCAAGGAATGGCATATAATGTACCAGTCAGAGCTAATATAGAAGGTGAGGGTTCCCCTTTAATGAACAGTAGACTGCAGTCACTGGACTGGTTGATGGGCTTGGATAATTTAACAGAAGTTAAATTATATGAAAGCTGAATTGGTGGACTTAATAATAATTATAGTCACACTGAACTAGAAAAAAAATAAAAGTGTTGAAATTAATTATAATTGTATAATTTATTTCTGCAGAAATTGTTCTACCTTTAGCACATAGATATAAACGGCATTTAGATGTATGGCATTTTACTAAGTCTCTATTTCACATGTATATTTTTTGCAACAGGTTAGTAGCAAAGATGAAGATTTCCTTGACCTTTCTGTTGATGTGGAGCAGAACACATCAATTACACACTGTCTAAGGTAAAAGAAGGCATCTCTTTGGCAAATAGTTCTGTCCAGCTTTGCTAGATTTTCCAAGGCTAATATGTAAGAAAAGAGAAGCAGAATAACATTGGCATTTGAGCTTTTCCTAAGCAGAAGAAAAAGACTATAAAATGGATATTTCCTCTAATAACAAAATATACATGAATGTATTTCATTTTACTCACTTTCTCTTTCAATATGTATTTGAAAGAGAAAAAAAAATCTTGTCTTGGAGAAAAGAATTGATTGCCTTGTCATCTGGAAGAATTGCTGCAGAATAATAATTGGCTTCAAAGGGATTTAAGTGTGCTTATCTTTAAGCTTCTACTCAAGTGCTTTGTTGATTAGGACTTATGTGCATATTAAAAGTTAAGTGTGTGCTTTGCAAAATGAATGCTAAAGTCCCTAGAGGGCAAAAGATTTAAAAAATCTACTTTTCTGCTGCATAAACTTCTTATTCTGCATCTCATCCTAAAATTATGGGGAGAAGTCTTTTATTTTAAGTTTCAGTTCTGCTCCTAGTACACACTTAACTATTAAACAAATACTTCAGAGATCACAATAATTTTCAGACTTTCATGGATGATTATTCTGTGAGATTTAAAATATCCAGAGTTCTGTCATCGATAGGATAAACCTGTACCTAGATTTAAGACAATATGTTGCTTCTCTAAGGTAACAGTTATCAATTGGTCAAATCAGGTTTTCAAGCTCCAAAATTGCTACCAAGTTTGAAATTGCATATAGTCTGCGTTTATATTCTGGAAAGCCTAGGAATGGTTGCCTGACATCTCACCCCAAGCTGAGAGTTACAGAAAGAGAGAGCATGTGGGATACTAACCGTTTCCTAAGTCAGAAAGCATTGATTTCTCTGTGGATACCACAACTGTGCTCAGTAACATCTGTGACATTTTAAAGTGCTACATCCAGTAAGTTTTTTCCTTCTCAACTTCTGTTTAGTCTCCTGTAGGATACTCTAACAGTCCTCAGCCCTCAAGGAGTTCTCACTACAGTAATTAGCCTCATTTTAAAAGGCAAGCAAACTGAAGAATGGGTTTGGAAGGGAGTGCACTATTTTCTTTTTTTCCCCATTGTCTTTTTGTGTGTTCATGGTCACTGATGATGGAGTCAGTATTGGTACTACAGGCTTTTTGTACACTTTCAAGGTCTTCACTGTAGCCACTACTTTGAACTTGACTTTGTCAGCATTACTTACATTTCCCAATGATGTTCAAAGTCAATTTGAAATCACACTGACATGCAAAGATGCTGAATTGCACACCTTCTGAGGTCCTTTCTAACCTGAGTTATTATTTGGTTCTGTGATATACAGTTATTGGAGACTGAGCAGTGACTTTTTCTTACAGCTTAGTCTGGTGAACTTGCTAGAAACTGCTGTTCTACCTAAGTTACCCTCTGTCCTGCAGCTTTCCCCAATTTTTAATTTAATTTCTTAGTTGAGCTTCCTGGAAATGTTTTTTTTTTTGGAAAGACCATTTTATGCAAAGACACAGAGTACTCTGGTAGAAGTACCAATAGCATTTCTACTACTGAACAGCCAGTGTCTGTAGCGTTCAGTGTGGAAGAACTGCATTTGCACTACTGCAACCAACAGGTGAGTGGTAGAGCTGAAAGGGACCCTGAGAGGTTAGCTCTTACTTCCTCACCAGCCGAGATGCTTGTCCAACTTGTTCCAAAAGATCTAGTAACTTCATTGCCTGTCCCAGTCTTTTCTATTGTTACTACTAATAGGATTTTCCCACTGTGTAATATGAATCTTCCTTGTTTCAGTTCAAGTCTATTTCTACTACCTCTGTGTACTCTGGACATAAACCAGGGGTTACTCCCCTTCCTCTTAGCAGCAGGCTTTTACATCCAGGAAGAATGACACCACTTACTTTTTAATTTAAACAGCCTCTGGTCATTCAACCTTTCCTTCACAGGCTGTCTTCTCTAGCTATCTGCTCATGTTCATTGCTCTTCAGCCTTCTTTCCAATTGAACCTTTCTCTTGACTCTGTCTTTCTTGAAGTGTAGTTCCCTAAAATTAGACACAGTTTTCCAGCAGAGATCTACACATCCTGAGAAGAATGGATGCCCTGAAAGTTTGTTGATAGATCCCAGTGTAGTATCTACCTTTACTCCAACAGCATGACACATTTTGAAGTCTGCTCATTGTGGGAAGGAGACTAATAAATTCTACAATTTTGGGGGGTTTTTATTTAAATTGAGACTTTAGGCTTTGAAAATTAACAGATTTTTTCTTCAAGAGAAGACCTAAAACATACACAAGCACATTCTATTGAATCTTTCAACATTATG
The DNA here is from genome assembly GCF_017976375.1 of Cuculus canorus. Taxonomy (NCBI): domain Eukaryota; kingdom Metazoa; phylum Chordata; class Aves; order Cuculiformes; family Cuculidae; genus Cuculus; species Cuculus canorus. The sequence goes on along the minus strand of NC_071404.1, from coordinate 29,070,693 downwards.
TTCCCACACATATAAACCATCTTTAATATTTTCTATTCTCTTCACTTATGATTCCCTGAAAGGTTACCATATTTTTCAGAGGAACTGGATGAATTCAGTTTATTTGTCTTTAAATTCGAATGTGGTATCAGGTATTCAAGATCAGTGTTTACCACTGATGCAAATCCTTTCCAGGGATCATACTTTATTTTTCTTTTAGATAAAAAATTATACTTATGATCAAAGTTGTGTTGCAACTTATCTTTCGAAAGATTTATTTTGTCCTAAATTTCATCACTTTCTGATAAAATTGCTTAAGACCATATAAAGAAAAAAAAACCTAGTAAAAGCATTCTTACACAGTATAAATTTAACCCAGTCATACCAAGTGCCTTTCTATCATGCTCTGTCAACCTTAAAGAACTTAAAACTTGAAAATGGAAAATCCTTCCCTTTTATGAAGTTATGTAAATAACTTTTAATACCTATGCCCTGGCAATCTTCATGATCTTTAGCTTTCTTGTCTACCCCTGACGTGATGATGCCAGGAAGAAATAATCATTCCTAATCCTCCCTTTGCCTCTGTAAGATAATTCAGGGGCTGCCCACTGAGAGCAGGATGAGTGTGCAGACTGTGCAGCTTTGGCCTCCATGCACCTGAACTGCAATGGTAGAATGGACTTTATTTGGCCTGAGTTTGTCCAGGGTTCAGAAGTCTCTTAGGTACAATAAAGGTGCAACCAACAGAACTGTTCCATACTTCAGATATATCTATTTAAGGCCTAAAGTCACAAGAAAGGCTGTGCTCTTAAACTGGAAGATAGGTGCTTGTATTGGTATTTACAGTTCTCAAAACACCTGCTTAGCTGCAGTGTAATGCTAGAGGATGACCACAAATTACTGGGTTTTTTTTTTACATTTATGGTTTTTTAGGTATTTAAAAATCTGCTCCAAAGCATATCAGCACTGTGACTTCCAATAAATATTTCTGTGAACTTAGAGACACTGAGAGGCCTTTCTCTGCCTCTCTCATTTCAAAAGCTCAATCCAGAAACATTTCCAAGCACATTTACTTGATCGGGATTTACAAGATCTTCTATACTACCTGGCACTTTCTTTTTTAGACAACAAGAAGATATAATGATAACTTATGGATGACAGTTCAAGAGCTTAGATAAAACTGGAGTTCAGTTTATTTTTTCTGTGTAAGAGGATTCAGATCTACCTTACAGAACACCATACAATGTGAGCTATTTGGAGATGACAGAATTGCACTTGAAGCTGTTCCATTCTGCCCATAATTTAAAAATGGACTGGATGGATAAGAGTGACTGCATCCAAGCGCTGGCAGCCCCTTGACACATAAGACACCAGGATATAAGTCCCACTTTGAGATACTTGACCCTCTACCTGTGCTGTATAGAGGATCTCAGCTCTGAATACAGGGCTGTCAGGGCAGCCAGATGCCTGAAGTCCTTTAGTCAACCCCAGTACAGTTACTTTAGATAGTTTAGAAAACTGAACTCAGTGGAGAGAGGATTTCCTCCTATGTAACTTTTTAGAGTTCAAATTCAGCAGCCCAAGTGGGGCAGAAGTGTTAAGATCCTTTAAGAACTAATAATTGTATTTATTTACAGAGACTTCAGTAACACAGAGACATTATGTAGTGAACAGAAATACTACTGTGAAACTTGCTGCAGTAAACAAGAGGCACAGAAAAGGTAAGCAAAGAGAAGGCTATTTCACCATGTCCCTCCCAGGCTTTGACAGATTTTCTCCTTGATATCTGTTGTGTTTAGATATCCAGATGGGGCCTTACAACTCAGCTGCATTCTCTCAGTGGGCTAGAGAACCTACAGACAGATTCAAAGCTATTACATGTGTCTTAATCTAGAAGCTACTGCTTCTTGACTACAGTTACTTACAAAGTGATTTTTGTAATACAAACATTTACTCATTAAGGAAAGAAGAATGGCTTTGAACTGATCAGGTCTTTATCATATGCATTCTAATGGTTTCCCAGGATGAGAGTGAAAAAACTGCCCATGATTCTTGCCTTACACCTCAAGAGATTCAAGTATATGGAGCAATTGCACAGGTATACTAAGCTGTCTTATCGTGTAGTATTTCCTCTGGAGTTACGTCTCTTCAATACATCAGGCGATGCTGTCAACTTAGATCGGATGTACGACTTGGTAGCTGTTGTTGTTCACTGTGGAAGGTAAGATACTTCCGAGTATACCTTAAGTTATTGCGAGACATTTGCCAAGGGCAGAGGCATGCCTGACAAAGCATGGGGGGAGTGGGAGGGAAGACATAAACCCTGCTGCTGCACCAATTTGCCTGTGTCTCAGCCTGAACCTCTTAGCCACTCTGCCTCATAGTAAATCTGTACTTGTTCAAATAATAATGTCTTGGGCCTCCAAAAGTCACAAGATTGGCTTAAATTAATGAAGCTGTCTCTTTGCTCATCAGTCCACTTAGAGAGCTTAGCAGCCAGGAATCTATGAGGGCTAGATGCTGCTAGCACGTAGGCCCTACAACAGATCCCTAGGTCTCTTGTCTAGGCAATGAAAATGACAGCTTTAACAAAGCTTCTCATATACGGGGTATTGTCAAAATACCCCAAACAGAATAATACTTGAGGTTCTAGGAATATCTGTTGTCCTTTGTCTTCTCAAAGAATGTATGTAACTAAATATTTACAGTTGATACCGAACAGTTTTCCCCCTTAAATTTAGTTCATAATGTTTGTAAAATATTTGCAGACGTTAATGCCTACCACGACCAAGTTGCTAAGTGTTCTGTAGGTTAAATGGCAAATGGTCATGGTGTAGCTGAAAACAACACATTTAGCTTTCATCTGATGAAGTCTTTGCAACAAGTCGGTAAAAAAGTTAAAGGACTAAATGTCTGCTGTGCCACTAGGGTGGGTTTGCTATGTTCTTCATAACATTTAGTTATAATTCAGTCTGCTTGCATATAGAAATGTGACTTATCAAAATGGACTCAATAGTATCCTCTAATATTTTGGGGGTTGTCTTTTGTTTTGCTTTCTAGTGGACCGAATCGGGGGCATTACATTACTATTGTGAAAAGTCATGGATTTTGGCTCTTGTTTGATGATGACATTGTAGAGGTCAGTATACTGAAGGTCATGAGCACAACTTTTGTATTATGTTCTCTTCTCTATTTGGGATTAAATTTCTGATCCAGACCCGGGTATAGATTACTAGTCTGCAAAATGACAGTTTGGTTGAAACATGACACTTAGCTCAAATCTGTTGGGAAGATGGACTGCAAAAAAAAGATTAGTAATCTTGTAGTTCTTACTCTGACAATGTGGGTTGTTTTGTTTCAGAGCAATATCAAATGTCTTTAGTGTCAGACTTGAAGGATTTAATTAGGACTGTTTTCTATATCTAATAAAATCAATTTAATTTGTTAAAAACTAAACTATTCAGGAATTATGTTGAGGTCCTTGGCAATATCACTTGTCAAAATTGGACTGGTTAAAGGTAGCATTGCTGTAGAATTTTGATTTTTGAACAACTGTGAAGTTACAAGAAAGTCTGGATTCTGTAGTTGATCTGGGTTTATCTGAATGTAAATTAGAGCAGGGTCTGGTGCACAGCTATTACAGATTCTGTTTAAGCATTCTTCAATTCCTTCCTAAGCAAACCCTTTATGTCATTGTGGCACCTTGTTAAAACTGAGGTCTTGAGTCTGATTTCCCAGGAGTAAATCCTGTGGAGGAAAGTAAGGGGCATTCGATGGGGCATGTCTTGAAGAGGGTTTCTGGAAATTTCAGAAAGATGGGGTCATATGGTCACATTTATGTGTTTTAACAATATTATTTATGTGTTTTAACAATATTCGCTACTGCATTCCAAAGACTCTCTCTGTTACTGGGAAAAGCCTAATTCAGTTAGGTTCACTGAGGCAATTTCTCCTATTGACTTCCATGAGTGAGACCAGTAGGCCTTAGCCCCTGATCATTATTCTTGCACTGCTTAAGTTGCAAACAGTATTTGCTGATTGCTACCCTGAAACAAATAACTGAATTTGTTTTCTGTGTTTACACAGTCATTTAATCCATGTTTGGTATTTCTTTTCTCTAACAACATATTAAATATTTTTATTTATTTTGCAGAAAATAGATGCTCAAGCCATTGAAGAATTCTATGGTCTGACCTCTGATATATCAAAAAATTCAGAATCTGGCTATATTTTATTCTATCAGTCAAGAGAGTGACTTGGCAAACGGTGACAATTGCGCACAAAGATGCTGCACGCAAAAGAAGGTGATGGCCCTCCTTAACTGACTTTGACATAGACCACATCTTGTATGGTTGAACAATAGTACACTCTGTCTCCTGTTAAATGGTCTATGTGATATTGACTATAACAGTCCATTTTTGACACACAGAACTTTGTTTTGGAGAGGGGGGTTGTTTGTAGGTTTTAAGTCTGATTGAAGAGTTAATTGTAGTCAGATCTTAGTGGCATTTTTATGGACTAACATTTACAGATAATAAGATTTGGATGTCAATTGTTAAACCCGATCCAGCTCGAGTAGTATTTTGTATGGAAGTGTTCAGTGCACTTACGGCAAAATTGTTTTAAACTTTCTAAATGGCTTTGGGGTGTGTTGATTTACAAAGCATTCCTTCAAACGCATCTTGACAAATACTTAACCACTTTAAGTGTACGGATAAAAATATGCTTGATGATGATTGGAATTGTAGTTGTTTAGGGGATTTTTTTACGTGTTACTCTCTGCAGCAAAAAAAGTTATTCTTCCAAAATCATTTAAGCTTTGGGTTGTTATAAACTTTCAGTGCATAACCTCAGGCCTAAAATCCACGTAGATGGATTTAAGTTACAGTAGAATTAAGTAACTCTTTCTGTCTGTCCAATCACTTTGTTTATCATGATGAGGTAAGTTTTCAGATGAGGTACAGATGAGATGAGAATTCAGAATTCACAGAGGACTGGAATAAAGGGAGTGAGATAACACATATTATGCAGAGATAAATTACATTTATAGAGATTGAACTTATCTTCCTATTAAAATGATATCATAGGTTGTTTACTTAATTGAATTTGCAGTAAATTGCTTACGTTTAACGTATCCATCAGGACTGAAATTACACAGTTCATTTAAAATAAGTGTTGTTCATAAAATGCATAAGACACGGCTTGATCCAGCAATTTTCTGAATATCTTTAAGTTCTATTTTTATTTCTCAAGACAGAGTCCATTTCTTAGCAGCATAACACAATACATAACAACCATTATTTTACACACACTATCATGTATGTATCATCTCTTAACATTTTGTCCACATTTGAGAGTACTTGGGTGATCACAGAAACAAGGCTCTAAAGTGTCTGATTTGAAGAACATCAGAAGTCTTAGTGCAAAAGGCTTTGTTTGTGATTTTACTGGATGACTTTGGCTGGTATTAGTCATGTACTGGCTAAGGTTGCTGAACTCGCACACTGGAATTTGGCAAAGAATGAATGTGGAAGAAAGTAACAACAGGTTATGAGAAGGGTTTGATAGCAGGCTGAGGCGGTGGTAACACTGGGTAACTACCTTGCTTAGTTTGACACTTTCACTCCATTATGCAATTCATGAACTTCAGTAGCCAAATTCCTATTCCAGTGAAGTCAACAGCAAAACCACTCTAGTCTTCACAGGGACTGACAGTTGATTCTAGTATTTACAAGGAAATATTCTCATCTCATAAAATTTAATTCTACCTGTTTATTTCGTTCACTCTCATTAAGTATTTATTAAATAATGTTGCCTTTGGCTCTTCTTTTCTTCAAGAAGCCTGCCTGCCACTTTATGGCCAACACTCCATTTCGAGAAATGACTTTTGAAGTGCAGCTAAATCTTATATTTTAGTGTTCTGTAGGAAAGAGAATAACTTCCTTTTCATTGTAATCTACTGTGAATGTGAAATATCTTTTGTTAAATAACGGTGAAAATGAAGTACTGGCTTCTACTGCAACATAAATGAAGTTCAGTTGGATTTATCAAGGGCCATCTTGTAAACTAAGGAAATTCAGCACTTTACACTGAATGAGAAACAGAAGTGGGCTTTTAATCTAACCTTATTTGTTATTTATCATGTTATTATACCAATACAAGAAAACAGATGTAGAATGTAACCTTAGAGTACTTACTTAGGGGAATAATAGCAGTGGTCTACAGAGATCACTCACATGAATGAGGGCTGGTATGCAGGTGCAAGACCAGCACAATTGGGATGCAGATGTAGTTCTTTTATCGATATTAGAATGAAATGTGCTGTCTCTAACATAGTAGAGAGAAATCTTGCAGGATACTTCAACTCTCACTGAGGCTCAGGAGCTTTTCCACTGAAAAGCTAAACCTACAAATCCCTCTTTAATGTGTTTATTTACAAGCATTCAGAATTTCCACATTAAAACATAGCAGTCACTTGCCTCTTAAAATGGGTAAAGTTTCTTTGTTGTGAATGAAGGCGCCTTGTAGATCAGTGCTAGCCAGTGCTGATCCAAAGGTCTGTATGTCACAGTTTACTGTTGAACATCATTAGGACATCCTTCAATTTTAAAACAAGCAACAAAAAAGATATTCTTAAGGTATCATTTGAATATTTATGGCTCAAGTTTATATGAAAAGTAATTTTTTCATAAAAATAATTTTTAAATCAGTCAATTTTAGGAAATGTTTTCCATATTTCAATTGACTTATGTGAAAATTGATTTTTATAATGGTAATAATATGAATTAATATTTAAATGCTAAAATACTAGATAATAATCTTTGGTTTTCTCCAGCTGCAAGACAGCTCTAGGTTGTAAAAACCAGATAATCGCAGTATGTCACTGAGAGCAAAATTACTAGAATAAGCCTTCTCACAGAATATGAAAAACCACTTTATATTCATGCTAGCCCATGAAAGATCACAGCACTGGAATCACAACAGTCCACATCAGTGGTCTGACTTCAGCTCTGAAAAATTGTGGAATGTTCACATTATGCTAACACCAGCTAAACTAACGAGTGTTTTCTTTTGATTTAAAAAAAAATTATTTATAGTCACAATTCTACAGATTCTATCTAGTCTGCAGTGTGCTGCATGTCTTAACTTAGGTCCAGCAAAAGCAGTCCATCGTGGCTGTATGAAAAGTGCCAGTCTAGACAGCAGAACTTCTTTTCTGTGTCAAATTAAGCCCATTTACATAGGTTTTGCAGGATTGGGTCCTCACAGGAACAATCATATGAGGTAGAGTATTTTTGTTGATTAAATAAAACATAATCCTTTTTCTCTTATGCTTATGTACAGATTTCCAGTCCCTTATGAAAGAATGGAAAAATATCTAGGACAATAAAAGCTTTTCAGCCAGCAGCTAGAAAACTAAATTGTAGCATAGATGTCGTAGTACTCTGTGTTTCCCTAAAATGACTATTTTTATGGTGTTGGATTCTGAGTACATTAGGTCTAATGACATATGAAGTTTTCTACTTGTTTCATGCATGTCTCGCCGAGATGTGCTGTCCATTTATGAATCTTATTGGTATGTTCTTACTTAGAAAAAAGAACATTTTGGTACTGTACTGGTTTTCCCAATGAAGCACTGCATTGCTGATGAATTAGTTATCTCAGAGGATGAGCTCAGGCCTCAACTTCTATGTTTCACAGAACAGACTGTCAGGATTTTATGTAATTTCTATTTTTAGGACATAGCAGAGGGAAGCAGAAGAGGGAAGTGATGGAGAAACCATACCAGTGAAGCAAACATCTTGTTGAAATTAAGTCCCAAAATTACTCCTGTTGATTTTATTTTAATAATTTACAGTTACCTCAGAGCAGCAGTTTACGTCTTAGAAGTCTTGTTACCTTAGCAGCTGGAGGAAAGAAAATAAAGCAGTAGGTGTTTCCTTTGTATTAGGTTTAATAAAGATGTTAAAGAACTATCTAAGCTGAAACTGAAATTCACATTACATGATGGGCCCTAAAGTGCTACCACAGCCTGCCTCTTATCTTCAGATATTATATTTAATTCACTCATCTGTTACAGCATCATGTAGCTGCAACCTGAGCTGATAACTTGTAGCTACCAGTGATTCGAGGCCTCTCAGTGGCAGACCCTTCCTGTTTTGTTCTCTTTTCTATGCTGCTTGTGGCTGACAATTGTGAGCAGAATTGTACAGCTGAATGTGTACTAGAAATTTTAAGAAGTTTTGGCTGTGTACCTGTTCTTTGCTAGTACCTTTTATCAGTGTTTGTTTTAATTTATTTCTCTTTTTTGGTCTGTTACTGTATTTGTATAAAACTTATGTAGTTAATATTATTAGTTTTCTGTTTTAATCTTCATGTACTTTGATTTTTAAAAATTTAATCAACCCAAGCACTTTAAGCAACAATGTCAATCTCGTGAAATTCCAATCAGCTTAACATTTTGCCTTTGTATTTTTGCTTTTGCAGCTGTTTGCTTGTGATCCAATGTCTCCAGTTACAACCTAGTTTCCATTTTTAGGCTTGTTGTCCTAGTTGGGTTGTAAATTTGAGAAGCCCAAATTTCTTCATACATATTTCTTCATACCTAACAAGGATGCAGTATTTATTATGTGTCTGCCACACATAGCAGTATGTACCTGACGAATTGCACTCACAGTGTGTATTTCGCAGCCTTTTTTGTTACTCTGGCCTGTCTGAGAATGACTGTAAGACTTTAATCTCTGGCACAGTTATCAATTACTATAATTGATACTATAATTACTATAACCACTTCACACAGGAGAATTGTCTTTACCAAACACAGCTGTCAATCAGCTGATGATGCAGGTATTGCTCTCTTTGCCATTTTATCCTTGCTCTATACAGTCTCAGGTGTGAATAATCTTAAGAGCTGCATTTATTCTCAGCCTTTGTGTAAGTGCTAGGAACAATTTCTAACAATTTCTAATTGCTAAGAGCAATTTTTTTGCATTATCCTCACTCCACTTAGACTCATATAAAGGGAAGAGATAATGAAGTAGTATAAATGCTGGTGTGAAAAACCCCACATCATCTATCAAAGACTCTGGATGTTTCTTAGAAGACAGCATCTGTGGTATCCATATCAGCAAGTCACTGACTTCCTGTGTGGTTAATGCAAGGGTTATTCTTTTTTTGTTAGGCATCATATTCTATGTGATCAATGAAAAGACCAAGGCTTTTTCATGTTGCATCACTTCTGTTACTGAGGTGTTTCGTCTCAATTTACATGGCACTTAATATTTAAGTAGCCCTTGGGAAGCTTAGATAGACACCCTTTTGATTTATTTCCAGTTAACTGGCATTAATTCAAAGAGATTGCTTGAACCTGTCCAAAAGACTTATTCAGATTAACTCTCTCCTTTTTGCACACAAGGTCAAATAACACCTATCATGAGGTATGTGCCCACCTGATGGGACCACCTGGGCTAAGCACATGCCTCTTTACACACTAATGATTCTTTATGCCCTAGTAGGTTTGCTTGCCTGAATGATTTAATATGAAACTGTACATATTTTCTTTTATTCATGATCTCAGAGTTGCTATAATTCTTTAATAATTTTGCTTCATTTGGTTATAAAAACTGGGACTATTTCACAATGTAAAACTTGTGTGCACCAGTCACAGTGGTCAATTTAATAGCCTAATGCTTCTAATGAAGGCTAGTGCAGATGGCAACTTCACTATATGGAAGAATATTAAAGAGTAAGGGACTTTTCTGATAGCATGGTAGGTCTGTAGGGAGAGCTGGACTGGCATGCAGCTTTCTAACCTTCAGTTTATACCCTGCTGAAGTTGGTGCTCCATCCTCTAGATATTCCTAACCCTTCTCCTGGGGATTCCAAAGTGGCAAGAGCAAACCCTTTGCAAAGACACCTTGAAGTTCACCAAAACATCTTGCTTACCACAGTAGATAATGAATATTTGCAACCACTCTCTCCTTGCTCCCCAAAACCTGATGAATAGGTAGGTTTACATTCCTTAACAAGACTGAATTTAAACATCAGCTTTGTATTTACAGTGGTGTTCATATTCACAAATGTCCCAAGACAAATTGTGTTCACACACTAAATAGTTTCCTACTCCTCTCTCAGCTCTCATTCTAACAGCCAGAGCAACATCAAGACAGCCGTGCTACAAGTTCAAGTGTTTCTCCTGGAGACAGTTTTCTGGCTTCTGTGGCTTTTGTTAAAGAACATCTAACAAACTCCATATCTTATCCATGACTTTTTAGGAGTAAAGTCACTGTATGCTCTATGAATATGAGTGTAGGGTAGGGGCAAGAAGAAAGAGAAGAGGAAAAAATATGGCAAGGGCTGTTTTTTTGGAGGCTTTGAATATGTATATTTGTTTGTAAATATATAGACCCTCTCTACCTTGTTAAAACGATGCAATCATAATAAAACTACTTAAATATTTTGTGCTAGTTTTTTAAATTGAGTAGGAGGTAGTAAAATTATTAGGCACACAATTGGGGACACATAAAAATACTAAATTTCTAGTAAAGCATTTAATACATGGTGTATGTGTACAGTTGAATATCTGCTCTTTTTAATCATGTACATGTAATTAAACCCTGCACTACCTGCAGAACTGTAAGATAAATCTCATGTTGGTTATTAAGGTTGTAACATAAGAAAACAGTATTTTCTCCTGTTAACATGTTTATATTTTACATAAAATAAACTCACTAGCTGATCTTGCTTCCATTTAACTTGCTTCGAATTCAGCTGGAGCCAGACTAAGGCTGAATATTGATGTTGGTTGTTACACATCATGCTTTGGAATAACAGGTATCTGTATTCTTACAGATGGCAAGTCTGCTGATGCTTACTTTTTATTTCATTTAATGGAGTCATTGCATTTTAAGTGGCTTCAGAAAATATTTCACCACATGGGCTAACTGCCTCTAAAATGTCTTAAGGGAACAAATTTTGCATGCGATTCATGAGTCATTTTGGTGGTGTATATACAATTGTGTGACTGAGGTGTACTTGCTTAAAGCACATCGCTGACCTTGCCAATGTTACTGAGAACAGCTAAAACTGAACAGAATAAAAAGCAGCGAGAATTGAACTGCATTTTGCACCAAGGAACAGCAATCCCAAGCTGGGATTTAGCCTGGGATTTTACCTGTGACAACCAGACTGGGAAAGGGTTTTGTTAATGAGGACTAAAATTCTGTCAGAGAATTGAAAGGTTCCTGCAGCCTGCTCACTTTCCTGAAGTTATTCACTAGCAAACACAATTTACTTTCTTAAAAGTTAAGTAAATAAAAGCCTGGAGTTTCTTGTTGTTATCTAAATGGATTCTTGTTATTCCTTCAGAATTGTTCAGAGAACTAAAATCAAACATAGCTGTCAAACAGCATGTTAAATTTATAGCTAACATGCTATAGGATTTATGGCACATCAGACTGTAAAAGGCATAGCTTGAAAACCACTTAATTTCTTACAGTACAGATTTCCATTCAAACAAAAAACCTTGAAACACCTTCAAATTCATTCCTGATTTATTAAAGCATAAGCTTTTAACCATAGGATGGAGACAGAAATTTAAAACACAGGAGATGATTGAAATAAATAAATTGCAAATCCATTTTAAAACATTTTAAAGAAATAAAATTTATAATGTACATACAAAGAAACCAAGAAAATGTTTCCAAGAGACAAAATCACTGTACATGGGTTCCACTAGAATTGTTCTCATTTCAGAAATGTCTTTTCCCAAAACCTGTATGATGTTTACCTATCCTTTGGTTACTGATCCATTGGTCTTGGTACGAGTTATAGCAATCATTTTAATTAGATTGGGATGTGTTCTATGTACAAGATAGAGAAATGCTGAACGTATTACTTCATCTTAATTGAAAACTCAGGTATGATAGGATAAAATTGTAAGAGTCTTCATTTAAGTACCTTCACCAGACTTGAAACAACATTTATTAGACATGACTAAATACGGAAAACCATGTTTTTGGAGATATTAATTTCCTTGAATGATTGTGTGCAATTTAAAAATCAAGTAAAAATTTTGAAAAGAAAAAAAGGGCAAGCATTTTCAAGACATGTAAATATATATATAGTAATGGAACATTTCAATTTGTTCTTGAAAATGTTTCTCTTCAGTTATTAATTTTATATCAAATAGTAGATTACTTCACTGCCTTGCTAAAGTTCACTCACCCTCACTGCATGACTCATTTGGCTGCTCCGTTGTGACCTGAAAGCTTTAAGCTTTCCTCAGTCTAAAGAAATTGTAGCCACATGCCCTTGCCATCTCTGGGAGACTTCTGTGGCACAGGCTGTGGGACCAGCAACTCTCTGAAGACCTAGACCTTCCTGGATCCTTTCTCCCAGGGCACGCTGGACTGGTGATGGTTCACTCCACACCCAAGCAGCTTCAATACATATTTTTACCAAGCTCATTGTGTTTCCAGGAACACAATGTGCATGGGTTTTGCTTTCTTTCTGGTACAGAACCAGTTTACTTTACATTTGCAAATATATTAGCCGATTTAGAAAGAAAGATAAACAACTGCATGTATACTCCTGCTTCAGTTTGCTCATGTGGCTTGAACATAAGAAGATCCCTTTAATGAATGACTGCAAGACCTTTCTAAACCATAACAACTTTTCCCTGTGATTCACTTCCTCTTGTTCTTATATGGTTGAGGAAAGGCACTCTCAGTCCACTTTGTCTACTACTGTACTATGACTGTCACAGTTTTAGAATTTGGAAGTGAAGGATGGGCTTGCTGTGAAGGAAGCTGTTGGTGGCATTCACTGCTGGAAAGATTGGTCATGATCAAATTGAACATATTTTTTGCCTGTATCAGTTTAACTACAAACTAGCTACAAGCACATCACCTGGTGTTAATGGTGCACTTCATCTCACTGTGAATAAAGAAAGAGCAGATGAAGCAACAGCCTGGAATTTGCAGCTTGCCCCAGGATGCATGGAGAGACTTACCAGGATCAAACAGAATTCAAGAGGTGGAGACTGTTAGGCATTTTTTGTCAAAGCACACCAAGGATCCTTTGGATTTCCTGTCATGTGAGCAAAAATATTCAAGTCATTTTCTGGAACAGTAAAGATCTTAAATAGAAGAAACAGATTTCACCCAACATTGCAAATTAGGCATCACAAATGCTCAGGCAGCAATCAAGAGACTACCTGATAAGAGACCAAATTCTATTATTAGTCTCTTTGGTGTAGCTGTAAAGAAGCTCCAGACAGGTTTGCAGTTTCACAGCAGGATTAGTAATAACAGAAACTGGAATAAAGTTTCTTACTCTTAATTTGGTGAAAACCGTAGAAATCTATTAAGGTGTACTAAAATACATAGGGATTTTGAGCTGAATCTGGCCACCTCTCAGCTGACCACTTGACCTACTAGGAACATTTTCACCAGCTCCTCAGCAGCTGCTTTGGTGACCTATTCACTTCTGGATGCAGTTCAAAGTGCAGATCTTGTAGCACATCACTGCAGTATAACTTGATCCCTTGCTATCTCTGAAACAGCTTGTCTTGCCTGGAATACATTGGGGCAGCTGAGGTTGCTTGGGAAGTCTGTCACAACAGTGCTTTACTTTCCGAGAAATGGATTAGCCTTCTTTTGCCCTTACTAATTGTTAATTATTATACACCAGCAGGAAATACTAGGTAAAGCAAGGATAATATAATTTATTTGGTTAATTTCTGTTTCTTCATTCTGGATATTTCTAATTACATTTTCAGATTACCAAAAGTATTCTGAGGTAAAGTCCTTGATGTTTTAACTGGTTTAATTCCTGCAAGATGAATAGTTCACACAGAGACCCATGTTCGCCAAGACACCAGAATAGCATTCAGTTGCCCCTCAGAAGCTGGCCTTGAGGATAAAAAAAGTCCTCAAGGTCAGCAGAAGCAGAAGGTCAGAAGGTTAGGTCTTCCCCCTAACCTTTACAACTATGACATTTTTTTAAATGCTCAGGTACAGCCTAATTCTACTGTTAAAATATATGGGGATATTTCCATTCCTATCACTATGCTGTGACGTGGTTTGAACCAACATTAAATTAACGACATTTGCACAACAACATGCTACAGAGTAATGTTCAATCTGTGTATTAAACTGTATTTTTACAATGGCTTGGAGAGGTGGTACATGAAACCTAAAAGCTTTACTTTATGGTAATGTTACATGTTTATACTAATTTAATGTTCCCAAATGCAGTTACAGAGGATGAGGAAAGACAATCAGTTTATCATAAAGTGGGTGGTGCTGCAGAATACAGACTGTACACAGTCAGCATGTATTGCGGTAAGAGCAGTGAAAAAATGCTCACTGTTTAGCAGGTCCGTTTAGTTGTCATGACACTTGCAGAAGAAATGTACCTAGAGAATATGTTTCCTTAATATACTGAATCTCTTGCTCACACTCTTGTGCAGCCAATCCCAGTCTCTGGATACTGAGTTGAAAAACAAACAACTCCATTCACCATGCTGTACATACAATTGAACTTTGTTTATTCAGAAGTATTTTACTCAAAATCCTTGTAATATGAAAATGAGCCATTTTTTGTCTTGGAACTGTTAAACCTGAATCCATGAAACGATTTCATAACCAAGAAAAAACAAGATGCAGTTTCCCTGGCATAATTTCAATTTCTTCCCCCCTTTTTTTGGTTTGGGATTTTTTTCCCCATAAATCATGATATATGGGCTTCTTTATTTTTCCTTTTGCTCCTTGAATTTTGAACAGTATTTTCTACCATTGTAGCTCTCATTAAATAGAAGAGTATTTATCTTCCCTGTCTCTGAGAGTCTGCAATACCAGTCCACTGGAGACAGTGAATTTTGCAGCCATTTAATATCCAGTGTTCCAGGGTACACTCACAGGACTCATCATTCGGGAGAAGATGTTCAGGAAAACAGCAAGGTCTATAGACTGCACACAAGAGTCTATGATTTCCAGTATCATCCCCATCAAGAACTCATCATATCACATGGAGCAAATGGTGCAGCCTCTCTCATCCTCTATTTCCCACCTAGAAAATGAGTATGACAATGTTTATCTGTCTCAGAAAACTATGGAGCTTAGGTCAGAGGAGTAGAGGCTGCAACCTGAATTACTCTCGTATGCAAAAGAATTAAGTTATAACAGTGTATTTTTTTTCTTTTCAGACAGTTGTCCTTTAATAACTGCAGCACTCCCTTCAAGGGAGGAGAATTGCAGACAGTAAAACTAGCCACTATTATTTGACAGGAAAAGATCTTTGCAACAAGATCAGATAATTGTCTAGAGGTGGCAAGAATTAATTTGGTGATAGAAATATACTCCAAGTTTCTCCTGAAAGGTCAGTATTATTAAATTTCATTTCCAAGCAACATATCCTGCTATAACCTCAACCAAATCCATGGGCAAAGACTAGGTCCAGAGTGAGTAATAAGTAATCTAACAAGGGAGTTGTTGCGTGTTTCTTTCAGCTTGCTGTCTCTCACAATGTCTGTATCTAGAGATTTCAAAGGAAAGGGAGAAAAATCTATTGCAGACTGCTATGAAATAAATGACCCATTAAAAAGGATCATTTCTTTACAGAGAAAAGAAATGAAAGTTTCCAAGGGACAGAAACTTACTCAGTTAATTGTTGCTTTTTTTACAGATAGGAATTAGGTTAGCGGATTATGCACTGTGTACTAGGTGTTTCTTTTTGCATTTGTTGAGTTCATTTCCCCTCTAAAATATATTTTGTCACCCATCACAGTTTTTCACTTATATCTTAAACAATAAGATACTATCATATTATTTATAGTATTACCGTTTTATATCTTGGGTCTTTGGAGGGATTTTAGGATAACTACAAGATCGTCAGCAAAACTGACCTAATAAGGATAAGATAATCTAAAAAAAACCCCAACCTCTCAATGGTTTTATCAAGTTAAATCTTAAAAAGACAAACAGAAACACATTTTTTTCAGAACTCTGTCCTTAAACTATTTCTTTCCTGCATTTTGTACACTTTATTTTAACCTTACTTTTCACATCTGCAGAGCAGAAAAGTTAGCTGCATCATTGGAATGTTCTGAGAAGGAAATGGTTAATATACATGAAGAGGAGTAAGAAATGTTGTGTTCCTTTTATAAAGAGCAATTCCTCGCCTACATGGGCATTTGGAGCTTATAAAGATCAGATTTCCAAAAAAAACACGTTTTGAGTTTGGAACAAACAGCAGCAAATATGCAGAAATGAACCATCCTCAGCTGATGGACGGGTGGTTTAAAGAGCTGCTGTTCATTTTTCAATGTCCATTCTTCTCAGACCCTTCCTACTAGGCACTGAGCAAAGAAAATGCAGCTATTCTCTTCCAAAAGCTGATAAGATCTATTGTAGAAGAAACTTTGCATTTGGCTTAATGTTAATTTTGTAATGTTCTCCAACTCCAGCAAATAACTTGGTTTTGTTTCCTCCCCACACCCAGTACGCAACACAGCCAGGCAGTGACTCTACCTAACCTTTTCAACTTCCCTGAACAAATTAAACAAACCTGCATGGCTATGCGACTTTTCTGCTTACAGAGAGACACTTCATAGAGCAAATGAGAAGAGTCAAGGGCATTACACTCAAGAACCACTGTACCTTGATTTTGGACCATATCAGCTATGTGAGATGAAAATGTTTCATGCTTCTTAGTGTTTTTCTTTGTGGACGTTATGTTGGTTATATTCTTTGGCTTCACAGTCTTATAACAATTATTTCAGCATACCCAGACTTTGGGAAAGGTCAGATGAAGATCTAAAACCAGTTCCAAGCTATATAAGTTTGATGTAAAGACACTGGTAATATTCATTTTATAGAAGGAGTATATGGGACCAACTAAACTCACTCGTAGGACTGTTAGGGCGGTTTACAAGCCATGAGGTTCAAAACTATTTACAAGTGGCGAATGCTGGATAGCCTGCGCCGAATCCCCTGATGGGTGATACAGTGGATTAGATAAGCAAGAATAGTGCAGAACACGGGCACTTGTAAGTGACAAGGATTTTTTTTTAAACACTTAAATCACCATCCATTTTACTTGCTTCTCAATTAATGCACAGCTTCAAACACAAAGAATATTCTATCTCTCAGTTTTGAGGTCTGTTTGAGAAAGAGATGGGAGAAGTGATGGATGACTTCCTCAGGCATGAGCGTCACGGCATGGGCATCCTTGTGTTCCAGAGTGCCCTGCAACACTAACGAGAGAATCAGGGATCATCCTACCATCACTTTTTAATGAAAGATTATTATTAATACCATGTGTGCCCAATTGTTTTGCAACAGCAGCTTCTCTTCCTGTTGCTGTTCCCTCAAACTGTAACACAGATATTAATCAAACTCGAGAAGCTGCAGCAGGAGAAAACTGTGGTCTTATTTCTCTAAAACAGTGTATTTTTTTGGCAGCAGATGCCTTTTGACACTGATCTCATTCACACTGTAACTGCATGGATGTGAAAAAGCACCGGTTTTCTTCCTCCCAGACCCAACCTACCATAACTGAAGTTTAATCACCCCCAGCCAGCCCCCATGCCTCAGAAGATCCTGTCAGTAGATGAAACAGACCCAAGCACTGATGAACATGGTCTGGTGAAAGATGAGCTCAAAACAGAACACCACATCCATATAACCCCCCCAACTGGCATGAATTATCATCACCTACATTCATGTAATATTTTATATGCATGAACAGATGGGAAAGAAATCTTGCCTTTTGCATGCTACAATTCACTGTGATTTGAGAGCATTCATAGGAGCCAACGTGAACAGTTTTCATGCTGTTTTGTCAGAAAACTGGCCAGGTCAGCCAGTAACTAGCTGTCTTTTAACTGAAAGTATGCATATAATACTTGTAATGGATGCATGTTACTGTGCTTGAAAACGTAGTGTAGAGATGTTGGACCTTGGCAGTCTGTGATGAATCTCCTGAAGTTACAAGCACTCTGATAGTTTTGCCTGTGGTTTCCTGGACAATTTCCAGATAACCCGAGTCTGAAAAGACAAAAAAGGTGATTGTTATGGAGGAAATATCGTTTCCAGGAGTGTGGCTCATCATGAAACAGTGGGATTTGGAGGTCAGTATTTTTTTTCTCCTCCTTTTTAGTAACTAGCTGTGATCTAGGGACTCGTATGAGAACAATTTGTAACAAGGATCTTGAATAAAAACTACTTTTAAGCTACTCGATCAAGGGTCTGTTTGACAGAGGGCTCTCTTTGGTGTTGGGAGCAAAGGGAGTTTAGAACAAACTAAAGCTTAAAAAATATTCTAAAAATATTCTCATTGATACAATCTGTGGAATAATTTGAAACTTCACGAAGCAGAGTATTTCAAAGTGGAATATTTTGATTTAAGCTGAAGTACAGTTAAATTTCATCTAAGCATTTCTGTTCTTCAAAAGTTAGACACAATGTGCCTCTGATGGCATGTTTTATTTAAAACTGTTTCTCCAAGACACTATTCATTCTTTGAAGATGGTAACACCTTGTGTTCAGTATGACCCGTGCTGAACAGATGTCTCTTCTGTAATCACCCATTTGGAGTTTCTACACATCTTAAAAGGCAAAGTCAAGCAGAGAGCTGGAGCCAGCTCCAAATTATCAAGAGGTTTGACTGTTATGAAGTTTCATAACATTAAAATTAGACCATGGAAAGTAACAGAATATGCATAAGATTTCTAGGAAAATTTATACATATGCACGTAAGTGGGGAATACGTTCTGTAACCAGCTTTTTTCTCGCTGCACGTGATTGATGGAGATCACTCCTGCATGTTGCCCAGGCCTGATAAAGGATGCTTGCTTTCTAAAACTCCAAAACAAGTTTTGGAGAGTTTTAGTTGCTAGCATTTTCAGTACCATCATGATGCCTTTCTTTTTTGATAAACAGGTCCGCACCCCTATTAATTCTCTGCTGCTTGAGTCTCTCATAAGTACATGTTTTGTTTCTGCAACAGCAAATTTCCAGTGCCACGGCAAGCAAGCTAATATAATTGAAACTTATGTCAGGTTTTAATTAATTTATGACTCCTTTCACATAAATAACTTATAATTATACTACTTAAAATCTCTCCAATAAAGAACTTTTGTATGTATCTCTATAGCAA
Organism: Cuculus canorus; assembly: GCF_017976375.1. Classification (NCBI taxonomy): domain Eukaryota; kingdom Metazoa; phylum Chordata; class Aves; order Cuculiformes; family Cuculidae; genus Cuculus; species Cuculus canorus. The sequence continues at coordinate 29,051,553 of NC_071404.1, read as the reverse complement.
CACATAAAAGAGCAAAAGTTTTTGGTCTACTGTGTATTTTAAATATAAACCCACGTTTTACAGATTCTGGTATAATATGCAGTCACTGTTTCCTTAATTATATCTTTGGGGGAGGGAACATCTGGTATACCCTTTGGAAGAGGTGGGGGGGCAAATCCTAATCTCTCTTTCAGGATTGTGTAAGGGGCAGGAAGCCTGTGCTCTTCAAAAGGATTTGAGGAAACGTGAATCTTTCATCTTCTCCTTAGGATTTTTGAAGTTGCCTCTGGAAGTGCCTGTGCCTTTTTACAAGGACCCAAAAACCCTTTACAAATGTTAATCCAGGTAAATCCTTGACTGGAGTAACACACCACCTCAGTAACCTGTGGCAAATAAAACCCAGAGCTCCTAATTCTTGTGTCTCCTTGGCTCAGCAGGGCCCACCTGCCATCCGCATCCTGGACCATTTTTCCTTCTTCCAGTGTCTGCTGGCCTGTAGGATCCCGAGGTAATTATGTAGGTTGCTTGTTTCCCCAGTGCTATTATTACATCAAAGGGCAGTTAGTGACCTGGCTCTGAGAAGGTCTGGGACTCAACTAAATAACACCACTAACAGCACTAAAGTGTCTTCCATGAAGCACAGCAGTGGAGAGACAAATGTCATGGTCATAAGTGCATTTTTAAGTGCAAAACTGAGAATCTCTCTTATCATTCTTTCAACTTCTGGTTATTTTTGTATTAGCTTTGATTAATGCAACATACTTCAAGTATTTTATGGGTGTTCAAAATATTCTCTTCTATTTTTTTTGCATTAAAGTAGGCAAAGAATATCTAATTGCCACTTATATGGCCTCCTTCTACTCCTTCTGAAATCACAGGGAAATATTTCCTTTGAATTCAAAAGATTTTGCTTTAAGGATCCATTAATAAAGTTGTGTGCCTGGACCTAGTCAGTGCTGGAGATGGGAAAATGGAATAAATGCTCATCTGGTCTTATAAAACTTGCATAGTATGGCCAGTCCTGATTTCAGTTTCTTTCAATGGGAATAGCACTAAATGTAAGATACCAGCAAAAAGTTGTTCTACTCAAATACTACATTTTAATATAGCTGTTTATCAGAATGTTATGATTGGTCAATACGCATTTATAGTTAACAAAATTTGGGATATTTGAATTCGATATTCATTTTCTATCCTCAGATCCCACATGGATTTTAACAGCACTTTAAACTTCATGGAAATATTTATTGCTCCTCCTGCCTCCCCTTTTCATCATTACTCCCTTCACGAGTTCAACTGCTCATAATTCCTTGTTCATTCAAGTGAGAACCTCATAACATAATGAAAGCCACTAAGGTAAAGAGTTCTTTCGCAGTCTCATTGTATCTTAGCTGACAGACTCCTCATAAAGGAAATAAATCAAATCAGCTAATGATATGAAATAATCAAATAGCTACAAGATTGTATGCAGATTGTAGTGTTTGAAACCTATTAAAATATTAAGCCAGTTTATGCCCCTTATATTCCATTATAACCTGCTAAATTCAGAACTCACTCTCTTACACACTCACAAATTCCTACCTCTTCCATTTGAAATTTAGAATCATAGAATCATAGAATAGTTTGGGTTGGAAGGGACTTTAAAGATCATCCACTTCTAATCCCTCTGCCACGGGCAGGGACACCTCCTAATAGATCAGGCTCCTCAAGGCCCCACCCAACGTGGTCTTGAACACCTCCAGGCAGGGGATATCCACAACTTCCCTGGGCAACCTGTGCCAGTGTCTCACTGCTCTCATGGTGAAGAAATTCTTCCTTACATCTAGTCTAAATCTGCCCCTCTCCAATTTATACCTGTTGCCCCTACTCCTATCACTACAAGCCTTTGTAAACGGTCCCTCCACAGCTTTCTCGTAGACCCTCTTTGGGTACTGGAAGGTCTCTATAAGGTCCCCTCAGAGCCTTCTCTTCTCCAGGCTGAACAACACCAACTGTCTCAGCCTGTCCTTGTATGGGAGGTGCTCCAGCCCTCTGATCATCTTTGTAGCCCTCCTCTGGACCCGTTCCAACAGCTCCATATCCTTCTTATATTGGGGATTCCAGACTGGACACAGTAATCCAGATGAGGTCTCACAAGAGAAGAACAGAGGGGCAGAATCACCTTCCTTGACCTGCCAGCCACGCTTCTTTTGATGCAGCACAGGATATGGTTGGCCTTCTGGGCTGTAAGCATACATTGCCAGTTCATGTTGGGCTTCTCACCAACCAGCACCCCCTCTGCAGGGCTGCTTTCAATCACATCATCCCCCACACTGTATTGAAACCACAGATTGCCCTCATGAGGTTCACACAGGCCCACATCTCCAGCCTGTACAGGTCCCTCTGGATTATATCCTGTCCTTCTGGTGTGGCAACTGCACCACTCAGCTTGGTGTCATCATTTAGTATGGCAAGTTTCCATCAAGGCATTTCATCAGTGTTATCTAGTTCTTAGAGCAAGGAAGAAGGCACTAGAAAACCTCAAGTTTTCCCCAGCATCAGCACATGTTGAGTCCAGAGCTTTTAACCCTGTCTCTTTTGCTCTGGGGCTGCCCAGCAGTGTGATAACTCTGGTGTGCAACTCCAAGAACAGAGCAATCTTTGGCAAAACGCCATGTAGGCATCTAAGAAGCCAAGCTGCTGAAAGAGGCTGGGTGGCTCTACTGGGAGCAGTGGAAATTTACTGATTTTCACCACATGGAAACCACCTTCCATCCTTGATTGCTGCTGTCTTTTCTGAACAAAGTGGTTCTGATTTTAGATGTGTAGCCTTCGGGCTTTTGAGGAGTCACTATGTGATACTCTTTGTGAGATACCCCTAGAAAGTTTCAATACATAATATCATGGAAAAATAATCTATCCCCTTCCTCCTTAGTTTGTTATGACAATGGATTGTAGAATTACCAAGAAGAGATAGATCCAAGTTTCTAAATTACACTTTCACAGCCAGACAGAAAGTTGTAGGTCTGCATTTTTCTCACAGGAATCCATACGAAGTGAAATAAGATTCTGTCTTCCCCTATCTTCATGGTTAGATTATGCTGAGTATCTGTGCTGCATACCTAGCGCAGATAGTTGTTTCTTCTACTTGTCAAACAGCATGAGACTAGGTTTCGAAAAGTGCTCAAGGTAGTCACAGCTTCTCTTTGCTAACACATACTTGAAACTCCCACATTAGCAGGCTTTCTATATAGACACCTCTTCTGATTCATATAGCAATATAGTTGAGTTGTACTTGCTGTACGCAAGAAGAGAAAACTATGACCACATCCAGCTAGATATAAGCCCTGATTTTTTAAACTATTACACTGAGTCATTAGGAGAAGCTTTGCTATCTTTCTTAATCTTCATAAACCAGGAGGAAAACACTTGAATCACTCAAAATAAACCATTCCAAAAGGATATGATTTGTCGGTTTGAAAAGCGCGGACAGAACGCTGCCACAGCTGGGAAGGAAACAAGTGCCCTGGCAGGAAGCTGAGGGTGGGTGCCATGCAGGGGTTCTTTTGTGCCCTGTGCATCACCCACACAGTGGCTGCAGCGGCCACCTGCAAAAGATCAAGCAACTGTTGTACCACTCTTGAAACCTGGGACAAAAAGTTAGATGGAAAAAAAAATCATACAGCTCCAAACTCTAAGCAAATTCATTCATAAAGGCCTGTGTGTTAGGCAGTAAGAAAATCCTGGCTACAGAAAAATAATTGCCTTCAAAAAACATAATAACAATGCAATACTAATATAACTAAAGATATCAGCTGTAATGAATCATTTGGCTTCTTGGTTATTTGACTGACTTGGACCATTTTAACTTGAAATGCTTTTATGCCAAGCATATTGGTTAATTTAATCTGGATAAGGCATCTACTGAAACAATGATTGAATTTTTGTCAGTGCGTGAATGACAGTAACATGTTTCTGCCAAAATCAGTGCAGAGTAATGTTAAACAATGCAGCAGAACAAAGTGCTCCTTTCATAAGTCATAAGCCAAGATGTAGGCATTCAGGACTGGTTCAATGTCCTATTGGGGAGGGGTAAACATTGCACTGACAATATCACAGTCAAAAAAGCATGTAAGATAATTACAGAGACAACAGTGTTTCTGAGACTGAGAAGGAATGTGTCTGTAATAATTTTTCTCTTATTTTTTCTTTTGCCTTTTCTGTTACTTAGAAACAGCTTTTTGCTATTAAAGATCAGAATTAGGCTGCTACTACAAAACGTCACTAGCTTCTCTCAAATCTCAAACATCAGAAATATTTTTCTGATTTAGAGTGCTTTGTACTTGCCTGATCATCAGCAATATAGACTATAATATTTCTCATTTTTCTCTGTCAGGTGGCACAAGGTACAAGCAGACATGCAAATGTGCTGTCAGGGTGACTCAGTCATGCTCCTGGACACCACGCTCCTTTGTGAGAGGAGCCAAGTAGCACCAGCTGGGCATCCTGGCAGAGACTGAGGGACATGTGGGATGCTGGAATTATGTTTTATTTTTCATTAACTGAAGCATCTGCAAAGGCTGGTGGATGTTTATACACCCAGAGAGATGGGGCAGGCAACTGAAGCCATCTAACCACCAGCAAAGAGTTCAACTTCATATTTGAACCAGGCCTGGCAGTGACATTCAGAAACATTTGTTCACACAGACTGCTACTAATAGTTATTGTTCTAACAAGATCATCCACGAATTTGGCATGAGTGAAGGATAGCACTGTCATTTTCTGTACCTCTGCAGACGATGTGAGCAGATGGTGCCAACAATAACCACATGAAACTGGAAAACTTGAGGAGAAACAAGATGACTCATGGGCAGTATAGGTGGAAGAGAAAAGCACTCAACACAATAAAAAATGTCAGTTGTGAAGAATGCCAACTAATTATGTCATTTTGTAAACCAGCACTTCACTTTTAAAACTCTGCATAAATGCTAAGTAGCTTATCTTCATAATATTCTAGCAAGTCTTCACCTTCCTTTGAAAAACAGACGTGTGAAATAGGGAGATAAATTGCCCAGTATGACAGAACAGGTCAGTGATACATCCAGGAACAGAATGTCACAATTCCCACTTCCCTCTTTTAAACAAACCAAAGCCAAGAATTGGTTGAGGTTTTCACCTTTGCCAAAAACAAGTTTAGCTCAGCTGAGTCCTATGCATAAAGACCTCGTTACACCCAATGGAATTTGCTTCACCTATTAACACGATTAACTGTGGATATCAGTACATATTGGTCTTATATAGGAACATAAAATATTTTTGTGATTATTAATTTCTTCTTTTTTTTAACTTTTTTTTTTTTTTTAAAGATCTTTACCTAGTTCTACCACAGTGACTGTATTGGCCTGGTTTCCCTTCTTTCACAATGCCCAGTTCTCTTACATACACATATTTTGCAAATACAATTCTCTGTAGCTATTCCTAGGAGATACTCACAGCTGTATCTCTTAAAAATACTTTTGTCCTATTAAGAAGCCCAAGTGTCACACTTCCACACCACTGCAATTACCAGGTGACAGTGTTTTCACTTTTAAAATACCATTTCTAAGTTTATCATCCCACTCAGTTACTTGTAATTCTTCTGGATAAACATGTTTCAGATCTGTGATGGTATCCCTGGTGATGGTTACCATAGTGCTTCACAGGATTTTATTTCTGCTCATTCCTCAAAAGCAGGACTTTGGTTCCCTGTGGGAGACCCAGAGTGGCAGTAGTCTCAGATTTTATTGTCTTTGCTATTCTGTCCCCACTAGCAATTAAACTACCTAGACATGCCACTGCTACCTGTACCATATTCCATCCACTCTGCTCAAAATGATATCACAAATCCTTCTCCTCCTTTCCATAGGATCTTATTACACATTCATTGAAGTTTTCATTGATTTCTACCTAGTTTACATCTCAAGCATAGATTATTCTCCATTAAAATTTCAGACTACTTTTTTCTAACACAATACACCAAGTTTTTAAAATTTCAGTTATGTTCAAATATACTTCAAATTACTTAAAAAGAGAAAATAGCAAAACTGCTCTGATTCTAGTTGCCTCAAATCCTATGCTTTCCACAGAAGCAAATACACCTGCCTCTGTCCACTTTAGTCTGATTTATTTTGATAAATACCTTCCCCAAGATCATTTTTTTGTCCTAAGAGCTTTAGAAAAATAGCTGACACTCATTTCTATGAAATGACTGATGCAATGACTATCTCACAGGCCATGTCAGTGACAAGTAGGCACCAAAATATCTTTGAGAAGCTGAGCTGTGAAAAGGTAGACCATTTCTGCTACCTTTGCTTATGTTACAAGGTACTTTCAGCCGTACAGTGTCTAAAGAAAGTAAAAGCTGAAGGATCATTTTGTATAATAGAGGCACAATCTGGTTTGCTGCTGTTTCAAAATCAGTTATTCAAACTGTAGTTTCTAAAAGGCATCTGTATAAAACATATCACAATGAAGCCTCTCTTCACGGTGGATAGACTGAACATTTTAATGAGTAAGCATAAATATGCACATACATTTTATATAAAATAGTAGTAACTGTTTCACTTCTGCAGGATTTGCATCCTTTGAGTGACAGAGGAACAGAGAAGCATAAATAAACTCTCTTACAGCCCAATTTTATTTTTAAGAGTTATTTGACCAAAGGACAACTCTGGCATAAGATAGTCTAGAAAAGTGCAGGATGTGATTGAAGGCTATATTAAGGAGAAAAAAGCTGTCGGGAGAGCGTGGGCAAAGGACAGTAGCCTTCCATATTCCCCACACAGTTGTCCACATATGCTAGACAGCTAGCGTGTTGACAGCCCACTATTAAGGCTACCGTTTTGTGACCCTAGACCTGGTCCTGAGCAAAGCAGGTTAAATAAGCAGCAGCACTCACCAATGCAGGATCTTCCATCTTTCTCTAGGATCTGTAGTATGGTGTGGCAGGATGGAGGTGATGGAAAGGTCACAATGACATCCACCTGATCAGAGTTGCCTGAGAAATGGCTTTTTTTTAAGATTGGAGACATATTCCTGTTCCTTGTCAAATAATTTTCAAAGATTTTCTAGCTAGAGCAGCAGAAGTGGGGGTTAAACAAAAACAAGTTTGTAAGACAGTAAAGAAGCACAAGAGATGTTTATGGGAAGATTCATAACCAATATTACTGCTAGTCTCTGTACCAAGACTTACTAGCACTCACCTCCCTGTGCTTCCTCAGCCATAGCATCATGCAAATTGTTCAACCTTTCCCTTTCCTGACAGTAAATGGACCTACATAACTCGACAGAGAGTGACTGCAGCAGCTGCAGCAATTTTAAATTTAGATAATCTTTATCAACTGCAATAATTGTCCTTTCAGAACATTAACCAAGCTGTATGTGCTTGAGAAGAAAGGCGGTAGAAATCATCTGGCTGGAGAGTGTGTCATGAGGGGCGTGTCCTGTTAAGCTATCAGAGTTAACCAGAGGCAGTTGTTGATAAGGAGATGCTTCCTCTACTTCATGGCCAGGGGCATGAGTTCCACCTGTGAACCTCTGATGGTTACTTAATGTTCTGGGGAAAAATGGTACCAGTTACCAGGCATATCATGAAAGTCAATCTGAACATGTCTACATGACACCCAGCTGTGCCAAGGAAGCTAAGCAGCTAAGTTAAAAACCCTATCAGTGCACTGTTCAGCCTGGGCAAATACACCTTGTGGATTAACAGGACTAATTAATTTGGATAGCTGTTGCAACAGGAACTTTCCCTAGCGCTGTGCCAGGGCAGAGTTTAAACCAAAGAGAAAACATGGTGCCAATAAGTCAGTAAGAAAATGTCATTTTTTCATAAGGATGTCAGTCCATGTTCATCTACTTCAGGTAAAAATAGAAACTCTGCACTAATGATCTAGTTCTTCTGGATTGTATTTCAACCTCTGTCTAAACTTGCATCATTCAATGCAAAATTCTAAACCTTCCAGAGTATCTAAAGCCCACATTTATAAACACAACATAGCAGATTAACTTCTGGGCCAATTATATTATGTGTGTCTCTTAGAAACACCCAATAAAAAATTATAAATACTCCAAAGAGGTTTTAAGTACTGATGAAACAAATGGACCCAGGGCATTAGAAAGAGCTAGATATGGTACAGGCAAGAACCAGCCAAACTTCCTCACACACTTCTTACATCTTGAAGGCCTGACCTGCAATACTTTTCTTTTCCAAAGGTAAGTTCCCCGCCTTCCCCCACCGCACATATCTGCACGTGTCCAGGCAACCATCCCCAAAACACCTGCCATTAAAAAGGAGCAGGGAGGTGGCATGGCCTGAATAGATGAAATAAATAAATAAATACATACATACATACATACCTATGCACACATACTGGACTACTCTTGGGGCTTTTAACAGCTGAGAAGGAAAGCAAGTCGGTGGAATAAATGTAGACAGTGGAAAGGACCAATTAACAAGTGCATGGTATGAAGACAGGGCAGGTGACAGTTAAGAACAGAAAGAAATGGGATGTATATAGCCTCTCAAGAGGGCAGATACATTCAGACACTCCATGAAATAAATAAAATGCTCAGTAGTATTAGATGGTAGTATTAACTACAACAGATAACAGCACTTAGCCTGGACTGCCAGCTAGGAAGTAGTGAAAAAAGGACTGCACTGGAAGACAGGTGGCAGATTGCTTAGGTGGAGCTGCTCTATAAAGCATAGATAAGTGAATGAAAACAAGATTGTTTAGACCTGCCTCAAAATCAGAGAAGCAGCAAACAAAAAGGCTGATTTTTTTGAGCTGCTACAGAAAACCTGGGGCAAATGAAGACTTCTTTGCAGGAAAACTCCTCTTCTTGGTATCATGTTTCTCTTGCTGTTGTTAATGCAGTTGAACATTCTTTGAAGCTGAAATAATGTCCTTCATCCTACTTTCCTCCTCTCCTGCCGTTATTCTTAGCCTGGTTGAATTAACAATTTAAATTAATTAGGAACACACTTGTTTAAGTTGAAGTTCTTTTATACAATGTGTTAAGAAGAAATATGACACATGGCTATAGTAGTTTCAAGTTTAAGAGGTTTTATCTTTCCACCCTCTGCAGATTTTCACTATTGAGACCAATTTTCTATGATTACAGGAAAATGTTCAGAGCATAATTGTCACTAAATTTCATTCATTCCCTCTTCAGAAAAAAAAAAAGACCTTGATCTTCCTGACTCTTCTCCTATTTCAGTGAATATTTTTTTATGCAAAAAAAACTTGATTGTTTTCCTAACTATTTACATTCTTCCCTTTCAAACATTTTGTCCTTGTCCAATAGGATTTCTACATGCTCACAATTCCTGGGATATTTCTTCTGTGTCTGTCTGTTCAAAACAGAATTGGCTTGGAGGCTTTTATTGACTTCTGCACATATTCCTAGCTATACTGACTTTGCTGTCTCTGCTTACTGATCTTATCATAAGCCATTTACTGTTTCATTTTATCTTTCAATTAGAACCTTCTTCAAACCCACTCTTTCACATTCCTTCCCTAGGTTGTGTAAAAGACAGGTCTTTAATCTCTCCTTTCCTCTAATTGAAGCTGTCCTTCCCAGCATGTTTTCCATTGCAATGCTCTGGTTTTCATTAAGCAATGTCAGCAATACTCCAGTTGCTCTTGCTTTCTGTTTAATGTGGTTTTGCAAGAATAATGACAACTTTTTGTCTTTCCGCAGAACATGGAAAGAAAGTTTTAATTTATAAGCCTCATAAAATAAAGTATGGCAGTACTGATACCTTATGAGAACTAAGTTCCAAATCAGTAATCCATTACCCGGCGTAGCTGCCTGATTAGACACTGACACAGTGATACCTTCCAAATGTAACTGGAATGACCGCAGGTCAACCTCCTTAGGTAAGCAACATGAAGTGGTAGAGCAGGGAATGAAACAAGGACAAGTTCCCTGAGTCATGCAATTGTGCTATCTGGGGGTGCAGTGCACTCAAGCAGTCACAAAATCCTGGTCCACATCTACATAGGTAGAGAAGCTGGGACTGGCAAATCCCAGCAGTAACTCAGTGTACCTTGAGTGGAGATATTAAATATTGAGCCTTTGTTTTCCACTGGAAATGCACTGATTAGCTACTACTGAGGGTGTGATCCGTTTAAAATAGTGTCTGTTTCCACAAGCAGGAGGTCTTGGCCTCCAGCAACCAACAAAGCTCCACTGTTATCCACCAGACACAGAGCTATTTCCCCAACAGCACACACAAGCAGTGATATCAGAGCAAGTTCCTAGACTAATTTAACTCAAATGTGCAAGATTGTCAGTGTTTTTGTGGCATGCAGTTTCTTAGGGATCACACTTGCAGACAGCTAAGTTCGCTCTGAGAAACAAGCGATGAAAATGAAAACAAGATGCTCAATATGTGCTGTGAATCACATACAGCTGTTGGAGTAGCATAATACCTGCTTTCCTTATAGTTTATTTTTAGATAAAAAGGAAAAACAAGCAATTACTTCTTTCTGATTGGGAATGGAGGAGAAGGTGAATCAAGGAATGAAAAGCAATTAAAAGCTTCTCAAGAAATTTTCTGGTGTTTGTTTTTGCATTTCAAAGCCAGAGCTTAAAGATCAGCTTGAATTGGAAGTTGAGAAGGCATCGATGTTCAGAGTTCAATCCAGCTCAGCATTACAGTGAGACGTGGTACAAAACCAGCTGCTTCAATCTTAGATGATTCAAAGCCACTGCAAAACCTATGGTATGTCTGTGTGTGTCTTCCCAGGCCAGTACAGCTGAAATCAAAGTATTTCTAACTACTAAAATGTGTAGTGGAAGCCACGTACCAATTCCTTCAAATAACAAGGGCTCTCAGGCAAATAAAGGCTAAACCGTCCTCCCAGGTATTATTCTTATTACCAATTTCCTTCTTTACAGGTCTGTAAAGGCTCTGGCTTTTTCAGTTTCCACTGAGCAGATTCCACACCTGCAAATCAAATAAAATTCTGCCAAGTCTAGTGTCCAGTTAGAGCCTGTTTCTGCATCAAGGCTGTTCATCTCAGTGTATGGTCTCAGATGAAGGGTGGCTGTCTGGAACAACATCTGGAAGCAGGAACCCAGCCAGGCTCCCAAATGTCACACATAGATTCATAGAATCATTAAAGTTGGAAAAGACCTCTGAGATCATCCAGTCTAATCATCAGTCCAATGCCACCATGCCTAGTAAACCAAGTCCCAAAGTGCGGCATCTACACAGCTTTTGAACACCACCAGGGAAGGAAACTCCATCACTTCCCTGGGCAGCCTGTTCCAATTCTTGACTGATCTTTTGGTAATTTTTTTTTTTCTAATTTTGAATCCAAACCTCTCATGGCACAACTTGAGGCTATTTCCTGTCATTTTATCACTTGTTACTTGGGAGAAACGACCAGCACCCACTTCACTACAACCTCAGCCTCCTTTTCTCCAGGCTAAAGAACCCCAATTCCCTCAGCCACTCATCATAAGACTTCTACTTCAGACCCTTCACCAGCTTCCTTGCCCTTCTCTGGACAAGCTTTGGCAGCTCAATGTCTTTCTTGTAGTGAGGGACCCAAAACTGAACACAGTATTCAAGATGTGGCCTCACCACACTCCCTGCTGAGTATAGGGACATGATCACTTCACTAGTCCTGCAGGCCACACTATTTCTGATTCAAGCCAGGATGCTGATGACCTGCTTGGCCACATGGGCACACTGCTGGCTCATATTCAGCTGGCTGTCAAACAACAGCCTCAGGTCCTCTCATTCTGGGCATCTTTCTAGCCACTCTTTCCCAAACCTGTAACGTTGCACGGAGTTCCTGTGACTGAAGTGCAGAACTTGGCACTTGGCCTTGTTCAATCTAATACAATTGGCTTCAACCCATCAATCTCGACTGTTTAAATCCCTTGGCAGAGCCTTCCTGCACTCAAGTAGATCAACACTCCTGCCCAATTTGATGTCATCTGCAAACTTATTGAGGGAATAATCAATCCTCTCATGCAGATAATTGATAAAGATACTGAAGAGAACTGGACCCAACACTGAGCCCTGGGGAACACAACTTTTGACCAGCCTCCAACTGGATTTAGCTCTGTTCAACACAACTCTCTGGGTTCAGCCAGTTTTTCACTCAGAAAGGAGTACACCTGTCTAAGCTATGAGCTGCCAGCTTCTCTAGGAGAATGCTGTGGGTGACAGTGTCAATAACTTTACTGAAATCCAGGTAGCTAACATCCACAGCCTTTCCCTCATGCACTTGGTGGGTCACCTGGTCATAGAAGGAGATCAGGTTGGTCATACAGGACCTGCCCTTCATGACCCTGGATGGGTCTCATCCCCTGGCTGACCTGCACTTGCCTGCTGAATGCATTCAAGATGAACTGCTACATAACCTTGCCTCGTATCAAGGTCAGGCAGACAGGCCTGTAGTTACCCAGATCCTCTTTCTGGCCCTTCTTGTAGCTGGATGTCACGTTGGCAGTCTGGAACCTCCCCTGTTAACCAGGACCATCATAATGGATTTTTTGTTCTTTCTGCTTGTAGAACATCTGTGCCTCATAGAGGTGTCTCTGACCAGAACAAGGACAGTGTATCGCTACTGTCAATGCTAGAATCCAGCCAAAAGTCCTACCTCTCAGCATGAGTCACTACCTGAGTTACTTACCAAGTCTGGAGCTACTGCATTCATAGCCAGTTCAGGAGCTCACTGGGCACGGTGTCCTTCCTGCTGACCCTCCCTTATTCATTTTCTCCTAGTGTGCAGTCCAGTAGGTATAAGAAGACATTTAAAGACATTGACCTAGGATTTTGAAATGCATAGAACTTACTGAAATTCAGAACTTGTGTACCATGAAGAGGTTTTGATGTTTCAAGGTCATTTTTGTTGTGAATCAAAGTTTAAACCATAATTTATTTGCCATGCACTAAAAATATTTTAAGGATTTTGTTTTGGACTGCATAAAATGCTTAATGTTTACCTGAATGATAGCTTTTCACTTTGACTTTCAAGTATTATATCCATATATCATATGTAGAATAGATGTAAATTATATCCATCTACAAGAAAGGTTGCAGGGAGGATCCAGGGTACTACAGGCCTGTCAGTCTGACCTCAGTGCTGGGGAAAGTCATGCAACAGGTGATCTTGAGTGCTATCATGAAGCACATGCAAGAGAACCGGGTGATCAGGCCCAGTCAACATGGGTTTACGAAAGGCAGGTCTTGCCAAACTAACCTGATCACCTTCTATGACAAAATGACTCGACTACTGGATGGGGGAAAGGCTGTTGATGTAGTCTTCTTGGACTTCAGTAAAGCCTTTGACACAGTTTCTCACAGCATTCTGCTTCAGAAACTGTCTGCCTCTGGCCTGGACAGGCGCACACTCTCCTGGGTTGAAAATTGGTTGGATGCCGGGCCCAGAGAGTGGTGGTCAATGGAGTTAACTCCAGCTGGAGGCCAGTCACAAGTGGGGTTCCCCAGGACTCGGTACTGGGTCCAGCCCTGTTCAATGTCTTTATCAATGACCTGGATGAAGGCATTGAGTGTACCCTTAGCGAGTTTGCAGATGACACTAAGGTGGGTGGAAGTATGGATCTGCTGGAGGGTAGGGAGGCTCTGCAAAGAGATCTGAACAGGCTGGACCGCTGGGCTGAGACCAATGGGATGAGGTTTAACAAGGCCAAATGCTGGATCATGCACTTGGGGCATAACAACCCTATGCAGTGCTACAGACTGGGGGAAGAGTGGCTGGAGAGCTGCATGGAAGAGAAGGACCTGGGGGTAATGGTTGACAGCTGACTGAACATGAGCCAGCAGTGTGCCCAGGTGGCCAAGAAGGCCAATGGCATCTTGGCTTGTATCAGAAGTGGTGTGACCAGCAGGTCCAGGGAGGTGATTCTCCCTCTGTACTTGTCACTAGTGAGACCGCACCTTGAGTACTGTGTTCAGTTCTGGACCCCTCACCACAAGAAGGATGTTGAGGCTCTGGAGCGTGTCCAGAGAAGAACAATGAGGCTGGTGAGGGGGCTGGAGAACAAGTCTTATGAGGAGTGGCTGAGAGAGCTGGCGTTGTTTAGCCTGGAGAAGAGGAGGCTGAGGGGAGACCTTATTGCTCTCTACAACTACCTGAAAGGAGGTTGTGGAGTGGAGGGAGCTGGCCTCTTCTCCCAAGTGACAGGGGACAGGACAAGGGGGAATGGCCTGAAGCTCCACCAGGGGAGGTTCAGGCTGGATTTCAGAAAAAAAATTTTCACAGGAAGAGTCATCGGGCACTGGAACAGGCTGCCCAGGGAGGTGGTCGAGTCACCTTCCCTGGAGGTGTTTAAGGAACGAGTGGATGAAGTGCTTAGGGGCATGGTTTAGGGAGTGTTAGGGATGGTTGGACTCGATGATCCAGTGGGTCCTTTCCAACCTGGTGATTCTATGATTCTATTACAATTTTTAAATGTTTTCAAAATTAAAACTATTAGAAAGAAAGTAAATTCTAAATGGAAAACACAGGTGTTGTATTTGGGAAATCGAAAAGGCAACATTTCACCATTACTGGAATACCTCACTGACTTCTTTTAGAGTGATGTTTCACATAAACAAGCATTTTAAAAAAACAAAACTAACTATGAAGCAGCATTTTCTGATCAATAAACACAGTGGTGGAAATTTTCTTTTCCACTTTGAAAAGAGTACTGATGGTGTTCTCCAGTGAGTCTGTCTCCAGGAAATACAATTTGGAGCCAGGGACATTGACAAGGAAAGCTTTTGCAGAAAGAGTGTTGATCTAAGGAACTTTTCAAGATTCTGAGCTTGCTGCTCCAGCTCTTGACTTATCTTTTTCTAAGTCTTTTTTAAACTTGTTTGGCAGGCAGCTCTTGCAGGATTTATTCACAGCCAGGTCCATTCAACTTTTCTGAAAAGAAACTATGTAGAGCAAGCAGAGCGAGGCCGGCACTTCCTTTCTTCTTTAAGGCAGTGGCCACTGTGAGGAGTCAAAGATGTAGTACTGGTCACCAGGATTTATAAATAAAGCTTTTTACATACTGTGCACTGTGAAATATGAGGTTTAATTCATGCTGCATGGTTACTGCCGCATGAGGATTAATTTAGTTGCAAAATCTGATAATTTTGGTTTGTCTCTGGTATTTTTTAGAATAAAAGACACTCTGCTTTTTCTTTTGTTCCCAGTCGATGCTACTTGATTTTGTTCCCAGTCAATGCTACTTGACAAGTGGGAATGGGTATAAACTGGAGAGGGACAGATTTAGACTGGACATTAGGAAGAATTTTTCACCATGAGAGTGGTGAGACACTGGAACAAGTTGCCAAGGGATACTGTGGCTGCCCTATGCCTGGAGGTGTTCAAGGCCAGGTTGGATGGGGCCTTGGGCAGCCTGATCTAGTGGGATGTCCCTGCCAGTGGCAGGGGGGTTGGAGCCAGATGATCTTTAAGGTCCCTTCCAACCCAAATTATTCTATGATTCTATGGTTCCATGATTCTATGATTCTATGATCATGACATTTCCAAGTGGTTTTTTTAGACATTAAATAATTTTTGTGGATTTTAAAAGCAGCTTTGTAATGTACTCTGATAAAAAAAAAAGAGATGTTTGGTTAAAAGACCTACTTTCCTGAAAATGTATTGCTATTATTTTTATTCTAAAGATATTCATTAGGCTTTTCTTTGTTGTAAACATTTAAAAATACTATAAAGTGCAGAATGAGAAAATTTACATAAACCAGTCTATATTAGTCATGCTCTGGCTTTTAGGTACAGACCAGATTTCAAATACATGGTTAATGAAATTCAATGGCAGTTCTACTCAGGAACTTCAGTTCTGAGAGCTGTACACTTAAGCCCAAACTCTTGCTCAAGCCTAAGAAGCCGTTCTATGTTTACGAAAAAGTACCACAATATCCCCTCTCCTGCCTAGTGAAACCCATGCGAACTGCAGCACTTTCTAACCACAGCAAAGACCGTCTTCCATTCTCCTCCTGTGAGCAATACACTATACTGGAAACACCCCTTTGAGATAAAGTCTGTTGTATTTTGCCATCACTTTGTCAATGAACAAGGAAAAAAGAAATCATAGAATCATAGAATGATAGAATATCTAGAGCTAGAAGGGACCTTAAAGATCATCCAGTTCCAATCCCCCTGCCACCGGCAGGGACATCCCACTAGATCAGGCTGCCTAAGGCCCCATCCAACCTGGCCTTGAACACTTCCAGGAATGGGGCAGCCACAGCTTCCCTGGCAACTTGTTCCAGTGTCTCACCATTCTCATGGTGAAGAAATTCTTCCTAATGTCCAGTCTAAACCTGCCCTTCTCCAGTGTATAACCATTCCCCCTCATCCTATGCCCACAAGCCTTTATGGATAGTCCCTCCCCAGCTTTCCTGTAGGCCCCCTTCAGGTACTGGAAGGTCGCTGTAAGATCTCCTCTGAGCCTTCTCTTCTCCAGGCAAGAGAGTATATAGAAAAATGTAGAAGCATACACCAGAAAATCACTGTAACAAAGCTAATGTGCAGGAAGGTTGATTTATACATGATAGGATAATTTGATTAAGGACAGTTAAATCTTAATGAATGCTCTCAGTGTCCCTTTAAGTGATGTAGCATGGTCCTCTGACACTTCTCAGAATGAGTGATAGCCAATTCCAAAGTATAATTTACCACTACGTTTTCACTTTTAAGGAACTGAACTAGTTTTGTACTATTTATTTAGATCTTTTACTTTCTAGCTGATCACATCTCTGCATGAAGTTACATCTTCAGTCATATCTCAGGGCTGGAGGGTGGCAGGATGTGCTGGTCTTGGCTAGGACAGAGTTAATTTTCTTCATAGATTGTGTGGGACTATGTTTTGAATTTGTGCTGGAAACAGTGTTGATAATGTAGAGAAGTCTTCCCCACTGCTGAGCAGTTCTTACAGAGTCAAGGCCTCCTCTGCTCCTTACCCCATCCCATCAGAAAGTAGGTTGGGAGTGCACCAGAGGATGGGAGAGGACACAGCTGAGATAGCTAACCCCAAAAGACCAAAGGGATATTTCATACCATATGGCATCATGCTCAGCGTACAAAGGTGGGGGGAAGAAGAAGGAAATGCAGGACATTTGTAGTTATGGTATTTGTCATCCTAAACAACCTTTACACATAATGAGACCCTGCTCTTCTGGGGATGGCTGAAAATCTGGCTGCTGATGGGAAGTAGTGAATTAATTCCTTGTTTTGCTTTGCTTGCACACACAGCTTTCACTTTACTTCTTAAACTGTCCTTATCTCAACCCATGAGTTCTTTCACTTTGCTCATCCAATTCCCTGCCCCTATCCCACTGGGGGTGAGTGAGCAAGCGGCTGTGTGGTGCTTAGTTGGCAGCGGGGGTTAATCCATGACAGCTAGAAATATGGGAATTCCGACAGAACACATCATCACTGAACAATGTGGCTTGTGGGAGCCAAACTATTTGATGTGAATGTACCCATTACAAGACTTTTTTTCATTACTTTCAGGGATCTACTCTACTAGCTGTCATTCCAGCTTCTCCAGGCAAGCTGGTTATGTGCCCGTATCCACAGCTATGACTGCAGAGCAACCCATTGTACAGGCTCGAAGGCCAGTGACATCAGAGCTTTCAGGCTGTCAGAAAGAGCACGGGAATCTGGGAAGTGAGAGACCCAGATGATCCCAGGGCATGGCAGCCCTGAGATCTTCACATCTGGAACTATTCTTAAAGGAGGACCTGAACGTAAAACTAACCTAAGGCTTGCAGCTTCAGGACACGAGCTAAAAGGAATGTCCACCTATTTTACCTGGAGATGAGGGAAACTCTTCCTGCAGAGAAACTGGATACCCAATTCTTAAATTAATTAACTGTTGAAAAGCCAGCCCCAGATTCTGTAAACCCTATGGCATGCACTTATCTTTGTTCTCCAAGTAGGTCTGCTGCTTTTAACAGGACTACTCACATAAATCAAGTTGATCATGTCTTGCAAGAATGATCCCTTTCCTTGCTTCTCTGCCTCAGTTTGAAGACCAGAACTCTACAGTAGAAGAATGTGATGTACCAGCCAGCTTACAGCTTCTTAACATCATAGTACAGATTTTGTTGTGCTGCCCCAAGGATGATGGTCCAATGCCAAGCTGTCCTTGATACATTCAGTGGAAAGAAGAAGAAAGCAGAAGAATGGATATACAGTCAGGATAAGAAGAGTGTGGGAGACAGGTTGGCTGCTTCTGCTGCTGCTGGGACTTTGAGTAGGACATCTCCTTCCCCTGCTCAATGATATGAGTGTCCTACTCCACTGCTGCCCCAAACAGCTTGGTACATCTTTGATGGGAATCTAGATTCAGTACCATGGGGCTGAGGTGGGTTTGCTGCTGCCTCCATCAGCCTGATGCCAAAGGCAGCCAGCTGCCTGCACCTACAGTGTCTTCACATCAGAACAGATCTCACTGGCTGGTTTAAAACCTGGAGTGAGAGCAACCAGGCCTTTTTGGCTAGCAGAAGACATGGATCTAGATGTGCTGGTGCTGCTATGCACATCCGTAATATTGAGTTGTGCCTACTTGTCAATTTGGGCATGCGCTGAATCTTCTATATGCATGGCACAAGCAGCAGCAGCTTTTTTATGTCCTAATTCTGGAGTGATCATGCATGCATAGTGGTACAGAGATATTAATCATATATAAAGGCAGCCATTTCATTTGCCTTTTAAATAAGACAGTTGATCATGGATTATCTTTATCCCTGTGCACAATGACATGCATTTTCTGGACTGCTATATAAATATTTAGTGCTCTTTTTTTTTTTTGGCACATAGTCATTTCCTGTGCTTCAAACAAAGAGATTACTAAACACAAACACATTTGAGATGAATGCTCAAGTAAGAGTAAATTCATAATTCTCTTCAGTGAATAAACACAGTGGAAACCTGACAAGGACAAAACTGTGTAGTCTGCAATGCATTCATTGCTGACTGAACGTATGCTATACTTTTTACTACTGTTTATCATTGCCTGGTGGCAAAGCAAGACCCATGACTAAACAATGTTGGTGATCACATAATGCCCTTCTCTGTGCCTAGTCATAGCCTTCTTCCAGCTATAAATAACTTCAAGCTTTCACATCTTATAGATTTGAAAACCTGAAAACCTGGAATGGACTTGGGAAGGTAAAAAACACAGAGATATTTGGACAACAGGACTCCTCAGGTCATGGAAACCCACTCTTTCCACTGGGTGTTCCTTCCGTAGACCCATTTGATTACCCCATTAGTGAATTTAGAACAATAAAACACTAAAAATAATGCACAGTACATTCTGGTCTTGCTTTAAAAAGCAGCTAGTCTCACCATTATCCTCCTTTCTGACCTTCCCGAGTGACAAATAAGCTGCTCGCCAGTGACTGCTATTAACTGCTGAAACCACAGAAGAGAAACACCTCAAGTAAAGCATCATTTCAAGAATATTCATGCAAAGATACCTTAGGTCTAGGTCTTTTTAGACTGAATAGATGTTAAAAGATTTGGTTGGTTCTGCAGATTGGAACTCATTGCGAGTGCATCATTTAATAAGAAATATTTCCGTTTTAATGGAAGACAGATGGCTTGCTGAAAAGGGCTGCTTCAGCCTAGTCTAATAAAACAGAGAAAGTGGTGATTATTTCTTTCTGTGCCTTTTCATCATTTCAACCTATTTGAAACTGCTACCGTATTTGCTGGTGCTCTATTCGGCATATAATATGAAATCTGTCAGGAATGGTAGGTACTTCAGATTGCACACAGCAGCAGCAAACAGCACAAACTCATCAAGAAACTGGAAAGCACTAGAAATACAAGAAGTGTTCACTTTCTTCTGGCAAAAGCTTAAGAGGGGAAAAAAAACCTAGACATTTTCAGAGGATATGGGATACTGCTTTTCAGTCAGCTTTTTTACCAAGAAAAGACTGAGAGATTGTTTGCCTCTTCCTTTTTGTTCAGATCATGAAGCAGGGCACTAGCACAAGAGCTTCAAAAGCAAAGAGAAGCTAAAGTCAAATTTCTCAGAGAAGAAAAAACAGAGCAAAGCTTGAAGCCTGGAAAAGTTTAGGTAAAGCCAAATAGAAAAAGAAAGGGGGGGGGGGAAATCTTTATTATGATGCTTAGCAGCACAACTAAGATGTAATCCTTCTGTGAATAATGGCTTGTAGTTGGGGAAGACAGGATGATACAAAATATCCTGTACAGTTCACTTTTGAAGTGCTAAAAGTAGTATCAGCTATCCCCATATTTCTTCTGTTTCATACAACTTTGAATCATGTCAGAAGTTTTTTATAAGACTTGTATTTTTCTAAGAGAGCAACAACATTCCGGTTCAAATATCAAGAGAAGGAGGCTTGTTTCTCAGTGGTGCATTGGACCGGTTAATAGCATGTAAAAAAGAACAGGTGAGGAGGAGACAGCATCTCTGGAGCCATGTTAGTGAGGAAAGAAGCAGATTATGCACTGTACTGATCCCTTAGAAGCATGATGAGCATTCTGGCAGGCTGAAGAAAAAAAGAGAGCCCAGATGGGGAAAGTGGGAGGTTTGCAGACAGGAGAGTGGAGCTGGAGATACAGTGGAAAGGTGAGAAAGATGTAAAGGGTCAAGGTTAATTGGGGGAAGACAAACTTCTGAAGCAGCAAGGAAATTGGTTCAGTTCCTTTCCTTGTGGTGACTATATCGTACAAAGATATTTCTCTATTCCCCCCTACCATATCCCTAACCTGAATCCAGAGAGTTCTTCTTATCTTTGTAAAGGCCAGCTTCAGAAGGTCCCAAGTTTGACCTATTTCTTAAATATCTGATTCCAATGGTAAATTTTTTATAACTGAAGGACTTTCTTTCCCCTGAATAAATACACTAGTGCTGCATTTCTTTCTTTTTATTGCCCTTAGCTTTGCTTATGTCAGAAACCACAAGCATCTTCCCCTTGGGAAGAAAAAAAAAGGCAGTTCACCAAATGGCAAGGCAAAGACTTGAGCTGGTTTCAACTGGGAGTATAGACATGGAGGCAACCCCCCAAAACTGATCTGTACAGGAGGACTCCTGCTTTCACAACAGTTACTCTGTAGAGTAGGGAGAATAATCTACCATGAAGGGTCACAGACCATGTTACCTTTAGACCAATCCTAAGATCACACTGAATTCCAGGTTGCTTACAAGAGTTGGTAACCACCATCCTTGCTGTGTCCTGTGGGTAGCTGGAGGGCTTCTTACTCTAAGAATACTCAGCCATACATAACCAGTGTCAAAGCTCTCTGAGGACAGATGCTACAACGCTTTCAAGAAAAAGTGAAGTGAAGGTATCAAAATCCACCGCAGAGCAGGTAAGCGTTCCTTGGGGAATATGCTAAACAGTAGATACACTCTGCTTCCTCCCAGATATGCTGGCAAGGTCACCCCAGAGCTCATCCCAAAGTGGCTCCTACAGTCAGATCATGTACATGAAGCAGTCAGTTATTTGACACCCTCTGTCATTACTTTCACACCTTCTTGCCATGCTTCTCTCCTCCTACACCTGCTCTTAGAAGATACACTGAGAGATGAAGTTACCTTTAGGTTAGAAATTACCATGAAATTAGAACCATGACAGTGATGAATGTAAGTAACACTGCTTACCTCTGCGAAATAAATTATAAAACTGCATTTCTTCAGGCAAATTCTTTTAAAAAGAACATGACATATCAATATTTCTCAATTTAAAAAAAAAACCTTACTGTTTCTGTTTTTCTGAATATAATTTCTCATCTTCTTTTTTGCTGTCATTATATAATACCACTTTCTGATAGAGCATCATTTTGTATAGAAATGTTCTACATCGACATCCCCTGAAAGCAGAATTTTTAAGCTTCAGTATTTATGTTAGTTCAAAGTTATCACAATGTCACATCAGTCATCTAATGAAAATCCAACAAAAATTATAATATTGTAGTATCTGTCTCTGCTTTCTTAAACTACCCTCCTATTGAAATCATAGAGTGGAAATGGCATAAATAATAACAGAATTTAAAAGTTGAATAATTTCTGAAATGGAATAATTTCTCAGGTTATTAAGTTAAAGGAGATACTAAATTTAAGAACAATGTGCAGGTAAATACTATAAAAGTTCCTTCCCCAGAACATTGAAAAACTTTGAAGAAAACAGTCTTTGAAAACAGACAATAGGATGAGGATAAAGCTATCCTTTTTCTTCAGTCAATAAAGATGGGTACAAGATTATGAAACCAAACAAAAATAGGAACAATGTTTTCTTTCTAGTAGAAGATACAGAAAGAATTGCTAATCCAAGAATCCTCAGAGACATTTATCCAGAGATAAACCCTAAATATTTTAAGGGGAAAAGAAATCCATAATGCAGAGAGCTTTCACTTTGAATTGGTGCTAGTCTTTCTAGCAGAGTAAAATTCAATTTGAGCATGGTATCATTACTTTATGTATGGAGTAAAGAGTGTGGGTTTAATATTTACTGATTTCAGATGGAGAAGAACTAGGGCAAGGTTGAAGGTTTAGAGTAAAAACACCATGGCATTTTCCAAAGACATAAGACATCCTTACTGATCTGAAGACAGCATTGACAGTCACAAAACTTGACTGTAATCCTCAGCTTTGCCATTGTAATCAGCGTGTGTCCACAGGGAATTTCTTTGTGCTGGAGTTCACTGGAAGAACTAGCAGTGCACTGTTTGTCTCCCTTCTGAGTTTCTCAGTGATTTGGTGTGAGATCAAAGAGGTCTTGCTTTAAAACACTGATGAACTCAAATTTTACTGACAAATTAAGAAAGGGTTTTATTTCCTTCATCCAGTTTTGTTCATTAATTTGTCTACTATAAATTATTATTTCTCTTCTCACATACTGTACAAAACAAATTTAAGTGCCTTTGTCTTCAGTGAAAGCAGGATTAAACCTTCATAGAAACTGCTGGCAATGTTGTGGAAACATTGGAAACTACCATGGAAACTTATTTATGGAGGGCGTAAGAGCCAGCCAGCCTAAGTAATTTTAAAAGTCATACAATTTGTAAGCTGTATGGTAAGTTCTGGCAGTGAGAAGTGAGATTGTTTAATAGACGCAGTGGATGATGTAGAATTCTGTGTTTAAATATTTCATGTGATTTAACTGCCTCAGAGTATCCTATTGCAGGTTGTCTGGCTTTCAAGGCACATGAAATCTTATCAGACACCGGCTGCATATAACAATAGGCTCATAATAGAGCAATCAGTATGTGACACAGATGTCAGTCTTCTCTCAAGGGATGTCTTTTCAGGAACAATTAGTTCATGGCATTGTTGCTCAGAAAGAAGAGAAAGAACCCATACAAGAAGAATTAATTGATTTCAGGTTTTCCAATAGGTGTGTGCACACTAAGAGCCTGATTAACAGAGACTTTTCATGTTGTGACCACTACTTCAGGTTCAACCTCTAACCAGAAACTTGCTTGAAGTACTTGAGAAATCTGGTGGTTTGTTTTAATATACAGGGATGTATCACCTGTATGCCCTGTTTTTTGTTCTCAAGGGTATTTAGCAAGTTTAATAGCACTATGTACCACTTGAAAAATAAGTATAAAACTAATCGCATCTGCCTGCAGCATGAGGTAGACACATCTCTCCTATCTCACCATTGTTTTCTATGAAATTAGCCCGGAGACATAGGAAGGCTAAATACCTAAGATGGTTATTAAAACAATAAATCATTTCCTCACAAAAATCGCCATTATTTCAGGCTTGGATGTGCTAATCAGTAGAAGAAAACTTATCTTGCATCATGCTGAAACTCTAATAAAAATCAAGCCATCCCTGATTTCAGCTTCATTGACTTTTGTTTTGTTATCAATGGTATCAATATTTTAGCACATATGTCTGACTAACAGACAGAAGTAGTCTGCCTGGTGGGGAATATAGGTAGGGATACAGTTGTCACCAAGGGAAGTATTCTTTAAGATAGACCATCAAAAAGCCTATAACCATCACAGTTCCAGTTATTCCATTCTCCTTAAAGGCTTTAGTGTGTTTACAATCAACATTTTGTCTGATGGCTAGGCTATAAAAGTTGCTGACAGCAGTTTATACTAATTTGAAAAGAATTACAGGAACATTAAAGGCACTAAGCTTCAGTTATTGCTTTCTGAAAGCTTCCTCTGCACTACTCTATTTGTAGAAAAAAGTCTACATAAATGAGAATCAACCTCTTTGCTCTGACAAACTGCAATAGCATTTCAAAAGCAAGCTCTATATTGAAAAAAAAAGTAGTTACAGCGCTCTAGAGGACTGATCACGGAATTGGTGAGTAGAAATATGTAAAATTCTCTGCTGATCTAAGCTGATTTGGTCTTATTGAACCAAAGCTACTTTATGAAAGGTAAACTCATTTTCTGTGTCTCACAGTATTGCCTCTCCTCTGCTGGTGTCTGGAATGAAAATCAAAGATGGTGACAAAATAAAACTGCAGGAAGCCTCAGGCTCCATGAATCTATATCTCCCACACTTTTGTGTCAGCATATTATCTGTACCATACAGGTTTTACTTATTTATCTTGTGAGAACTATGCAAGAGCAACTAGTCTTGCAGTGGTTCGCGCCTCTGGTACAAGCTTCTGGATGTATCTGATCTCAGGCTCTTCCCTTGTATATGGCAAGTTAAACCAAGTATCTACACAGCCCAAAGCACTTCTGCACAGTGGTGGGTACACTCACAGCTTCACCAGCGTCGATGGCAAGGTGGCAAGCAGGTCAGTGGTTCTTCCTGTATCATTTGAGAATCATAGCAATAGCCTCTTGGCAAATTCAGAAATTTCACAAGTCTAATCCAGAGTCTAATCTGCCCTCTCCCTGTGACACAAAAGTGAGTAAAACAGAAAGCAAGAGCAATAATATTTTTTAGTGTAATTCTTAAAGTATTTTTAGAAGATGACAAAAACAAAACAAAAAAATGTGCTTTAACTTTTCGGCTTGTTACTTTAATTTGCTTGCTGTTCAAGTTCAGCATTCACACACAAAGGACAACAATGTGATGCTATCCAGTAATAAAAATCTGCATAAAAGAGAGAAAAATAAAGCTTGGAGGCACCTGTGTTTTCTTTATTTGAAGCTGTCAGAGCAAACCAAAGCAGAAGGCCCTATTACCATGTAGTTATGGAGATGGTAAGAAAAAAAGTGTATATCACTATAAGAAGTTCTACTGCTTGTAATTAGCAAGTAATTTCCAAGAAATATCTAATTCAAGGACTTTCAGGGTAATTACAATGTTACATAAAAAATCTAAAAGCCTTTTTTTCCTGTGTTTTATTTAGGACAGTTGTTTTGCACTTTACAGTAAATTGCAATTATTAATAGTACAGGCTCTCATTTGGGTCACCACAACCCTCTGACACTCAGTAGACAGTCTCCTTAATGATGTTCACACTTTGCTAAAGGGTGAAGCAGCTAGAGCTGCAGATAAGTGTAGGTCTGAGTCGAATCTATCCCAAACTGAGGCCATTTCCCCTGAAACAAAGGCTGGTATAGGGAAACATCAGGTACTTCTAAGAGAGCCAAAATCTGGTTTTTTTATTTCCTCAGTAGTTCCCTCTGGTAATTTTGCTCAACCACGAATTCTTACTTTGTCCCTGTACAGGGTGAGAGTACAGAGGAGAAATGAGCAAGGAGCTGCCCTCTGCGTGGCAAAGCTAGCATGGGACAAACCTACATGTAAAAAGAGCGTTGGACTTTGTCTAAAGAAAGGGTATACTGCCTGGAAAACCAGATCCAAGATGTTAGTTTTTCACACGGAGCCTGCAGCCAGGGCCAGAAAACTACAGAGAACTAAAAAGGGATTGAAATCATTGTGTGACCATTGCTTCCTTTTTCCAAGCTAAAAAAAAACTCAAGAAACAAAATTTTGGTAAAAATCATCTGATTTGGTTGTTCAACCTCTACAGGGTGGGAATGGAGAACTTTATCCAGTAACTAGCTTGTTTTCTCCAGTAGGCTGCTAGTCTCCTGCGTGAGCTGTAATAAATCTCTGCATACAAAACCCCACCACAGTCAGTTGAAACACATTGGCCAAAATCCAACATCCCATGCAAAAGCAAACCATGTTCCCCTCTGGAGTGTGCTTTAAAAAAGAGGCAGCTTTGGAACAGAGGAATTGATCTCCTACCTGAGGCCTCCCTTAAGCCAAAACTTCCTTCTGGCAAGAAGCTGAGATTGTGGTAGCAACTACTCAATCAATGTTGCTCCTGCTTTCCCTTTGTGCTGTCTCAGAAGATCAGCACATGTTTTTCTGAACCACCATCCTTAGGCATCTGCATATGATTGTCCACAGTTGTACTCAGCTCTGTTGTGAAGTGCAGATTGATTTTCATGCAGAATTGAGGAAAGACAGCCAAAAGTCAAGTGTAGGTGTGGGAGTGAAGGAGGAACATCCGCAAATATTTCTCAGTTCAAGGGCCATCATCTTCCTAGCATTGTCTCAGGCTTTTCAAAGGAAGCAGTTGCATATGAACAAAAGCATCCATATCCCAGCTGGCAGGTATCTGCAGTTACTGTGCGTTATTAAACATTTATGGAGAAACAGCTTCCAAGAAGACTGAGTTAAGCACAGAAGGAGCATTTTCATCTAGGGCTACCTCAGAGTCTAGATGTCATTCGGCTTGATCCATGCCTTGGAAGATAACCGTGCCTGCAGCATTTATTGTTCACAGAACACCACAGTAATTTAGTCTTTTTAAAAGCATGCAAGACTTTTAGGTGCATGTAGCAACCTTACAGAAGTTAGCCACAGCCAAAGTTTCAGAAACCCATCTCGTTTCTCAGTAGAGAAGCCAAGACAAGGTTGTTCAATACCCACCCCAAATTGCTTTTCAGAGGTATCTTTTTTCCCTCTTCAGCTAAAGCCCAGAGACTTAGCTCTGGACATGGTTTGAAGCATGTGTGGATGAAGGGGTTGTAGTAGTGTCACAAATACTGCTTTTAGCATGGCCAGGTTGATCTCCACAGCACCTCTCATATTCAGAGAAATCAGATGGGCATCTCTGCAGAGTCATCCAGAATAGAAAGCAATCCTCCAGTGTTCCTTGTTGTCTTCTAGGTGAGCTTATTTCTATCCCTCTGCTGAAGTGGGAGCTTAGAAAGATGCACTTCCTAAGACCGGGCTCCCCCCTACCATAGAAAGGATTAGACCTGCCAGGAGGTAATTCAGAAATAAATGACAATCTGTGGCATGAGAGAATTGCCTTTCTTATCTAAATCGCTTGCACTTGCTGCTTGCCAGCTCAGTGGAAACAGCGGATCCTCTCAGAAACATGAGAAAAGGACAAATTTACTGCATTAATATGTTGGAAAACAAACACTAGAGCAAAATATCACTAAACTTAAATGAAAGCATAGCTTTGAACATAAATCTCAGCTGGCTACTAAGAAGGCATAACAAGTATTGGCTAAGTCACCTCTCTCTGAGAAGCAGCACAGCCTTTCAGTCGGCTTTCACCCTACAGTTAGCTAGAAGTAATGAAAATAATCGTGTTGCAATTTTTAATTTTTAATTTTATATTTTTAAAGAAGGCCAAAGTAAGAAGCAACAGTACAATCCTATATATCAATTACTCTCGCTACTCTATAACACTATGCGAATACTCACAATTCTGATCTGATCTGGGCTCCTGAGAAGCTGCCAATGCTTTGCCTTTGTTTATACAAAGTTTAGCTGTCTCTTGATAAGCTCCTGAATTCTGTAATGAAACAGCAAGAGCAAAATGTACTCTGGAAGATGGCCTAATGCAAAACTGTGGCACTGATTTTAAATCATAATGTTACTGCCTTTTGAAACATTTTCCCATTCTAATATGCATGTCAGCCCTGATAAAAATATTGAGCAACAAGCTTTGAACTATTTTGGTGCTCTGTTGAAGTGTTTGAACAATACTGCCATGCCAATTTAACTACATTTTATGGTAATCAGTGATTTGGGCAAATTATAGCATAAACACAGCATGTCTGAACCAAACAAGTTCTTTTAAAGATATTCTAAATGAAAACATATTTAAGCCTATTGTTATTGCTTGTAGTACAATCACCATGGAAACTATGTAAAACTCACTTTTAAAATCCATTCTTTCTTAAATGCTTTGTGTTTCCAATGATACATGAATTGAGCATAATTGGTTTGGTATTTTAATGGTCATTCACAGAACAGCATGTACTTTGGAACATACTATAACTGAGTTAATTGCTGCATTTACTGTATGTGAGAAGGAAGTTTATACCAGCTTTTAATGAAAGGAGAATGGAGCAAAACTTTTAAAACACCAATTTATGTTCCATATTACATATATCTCAATTCACTGCAAAGCTTAAAAATTCTAAAAGAGAAAGTCTTGGTCAGATTCACTCCTATAGTAAACTCAGCTAAAATCAATGCAGTTTCATTAAAAGTTAATTTGTTTCACTAGCTTCAGGACTAAGACATATTTCCAAGGACGTTGTTACAGGTGGATTTCAGTATATGTGACAACACTTTCCTGGGTTCCCAAGGACAATATTTGAGTGCTTGCTGAAACCTGTCATATAAACTCTTCCCTAATATGCTTTATGGGATATGAGTGGTACGGAACAGATGCTATTACATACACAATTCTGTCAGCCTACCCCAAAACATGCTAAATTCCAGATAGTAGTGCTGTATTTTTTCGTATACACACTGGTGCACACACAGAGGATCCATTAACAATCCCTTAATCATAAGTTATTGGAGTATACTAAATAGCCTTATTCTTACCCAGATTTAATGTTCCTTCTGTTGATTCCAGTTCACCTGGGGATTGGTTTGAACAAATGCTATCAAGACTGTCCACAGGCATGGTGCCAATCTGCATTTGTTCCTCATCCACAGCCCTGACTGCCATGACTCTACACTTTACAGGCTCCTCCATCTTCATTCGCTCTGCCAACATCAGGCTATGTCTAGATCTGTGCCATGGGCTCCCAGAGCTTCCTCAGAGCTCATGCCCTCCAGTAGGTGCCGCAGGTGCCAATTGCTTCTTCCAGCCAGCTGCAGCTTTCCCCTCTCCATTCAGCAAGGAGGAGTGAGGCTGCAGCAAGTCAGAGAAATCCCAAGCATTAATAAATGAGATATGGGAGGCCAGAGTATGTGACACCTGAAAAGAGACCTAAAGTTATGTGTGGATGCCACCACAGGCAAGGTGCAGCCATCAAGTGGAGGACCCCCATGTGAATCTCGTGACAAAGATACGCGTTCATAAACAGTAGTGATATCACATGTTAGTGACAGATTCGTTTCCCCTATTTCTCTAACCATTAGATGCCTGGTTGGCCTATTGTTACACCATGGGACAACAGTGGCTTTGTCAGTGTGATTTTGGAGCCACACCAGCAAAAGCAAAGCTAGAATTTTCAAGGCACCATTTTTAAGATAAAAATTGCAGCATCAGCCCAAGGGAAATGCATAGTGATAGAATATACATAGTTGAAAACAAAATTTAAAAATACATATAAATGCATTTCAGCTGGCTTCTTTCATTAAAATGCTTGAAATTTAAATTTGAATGCATAGCCATCTGTCTCAAAGGTAAGTTAGATATAAGCTCTTATTCCAATTTATGTACAAATTACTTTGCAAAACGCCTCCTGAAACTTGTGCTAAATAAAGCATGGAGGATGTAATGCATTTATTTTCCAAGGACACAGTAATCTCTTGATGTCCATTTTGATGAAAGACCTAAAGAAATTACTTCAAGCAATGCTGCTCAATCTGTTGCATGTTTCTAAGTTCCCCACCTTGAGTCAGTTTCCCTGAGCACAGAAAAGGTCAAACTACCAGTAGAATTACACTCTCTAGTGGTGAAATCCTGGCCCTCGTGTCACTTGTCTCTGTAGCTCCACCACATCCTAGTTGTTCTCGTTCTTTCAGGAGAATAACCAGGAGCTATTCTTATTGGAGAGGGCACAGTTACAAGCTTTTTCCAACCTAAAAATTTAAAAGGAAAAAGTGAGACTTAGGCAAAAAATCTTCAATGGCCATTTCTTCACCATCCACTTTGTTGAAGAAAACAGACAAACACCATCCATGTGCAGATACATGTATACTTTATAAAAATAATATATTTTGTAAAGGATCATTGAACACAAAATCTTCCCCTGACATATAAGCAGCCATGCAGTTGGCATGAATTCCTACTGTCAAATGACCAGCAGGGATGTCCTTATACAGGTCAAATATAGTTTGAGAAAATTTATCCTATACTAATGGAAAGGGGTTTCAAGTTACTCTCATAGTTACTGTTTATGGTCTTATCCACAAAGCACTGCAAAAAGTTTGTTCAAAAGTACGTTTATCCTACGAACTGGGAAACCTGTGCCCTGGGGACAGATTTAGGTTGAAAACCAGTTTCAGGAGATTCGCTGCTGTGTGTTGCATGTGCATAATTACAGCACTTAATACCTAGGATGTGGTGAAATACTGCCCCACAGGAGGAGATTGAACACCCTATTCAGCTCTCAGAAGGAAAAAATGCCCTAAATTTTGCCTTTGCACATAGCTGAAATGTCCATGTTCTTGTCACACTTTAGTCCACACTTAAAATACACACAGCCATGTCCTGAGGCAGTTGCAGCAGAGGACCTTAAGCTCTGCTAACCTGTTGGATGTGACAACACCTTTCTTGCCACATACCCATAACCTCTTCAGAGTTCAGCCTAAGCTACAGAGCTCAATTTCATGAAATCTTCAACTGAAAGTCCTACAGTTTCATTTCAGTATCCTACCTTGTTTTGCACAATTCCTCCTCCTGCAGAGCATTTGGTCTCTTTGCCCTGCAGACAGTTGCAGATCACTCACAGTACTCATTTTTGCATGGAACCACAGTTTTCTCCCTTGTTAGTCTCTCCACCGTGGCCTCCCTGCACTCAAGAGTTTGGCCAGAGAAGCACAGCCACATTAAGGCAAATACTTTCCATGCAGTATATTTTAGTAAGAGCAATAAGACCATCCACTTCCAAGATATGATTTTGAAGTAGATTACTTCCCTGGACATTCACAAAACCAGGAATGATCAGACTTTTAAGGTTTCAGTGGTAAATCTACATTAGCAAGCAATTTTGCCCAGGGGAAAGGGACCAGTAGAAGGAAGCAGCTGGAACTATGATGTGTGTAGTTCGAAGGTTTTACCGCAGACTGGGTTCCTGAGCCAAGTATTCCCAGTATTCACTTGAGTCGACCAAAGGTTGCTTGAGACTAGTGTTCTCATGAGGGGCAAAAACACACGTGTGCACCTGGCACAGGGCACCCAATCCAGTCCTCTGAAAGGAACCTGGTCATACGTTCACCAAACTGCTCCACAGACTGGAGCAACAAATGCTGAACTTCACACAGCACAGCAGGGTAGGTTTGTGCACATCATGGGAAGAAAAGGAGTGGGACACATGGTTTGGGCACATCTCAGGGTCAAATTACTCCGTGATGCAAAAATCACTCTGGTCCAGGTCATTTTCATTCCTTCATTTTGAACAACTGAAAGAACTAAAAAGGGAAAACACAGTACAGAAGACATGCATAATGGGCATTCTCAGATGAAAGACTTGCTGTATCAGTACACGCAGTTTTTCAGTGAGTTTGGCCAAGTGAAATTTGAGGCAAGAGACTACAACAGTCTGTGAGGTCAGTGCAGGGATTTTGAGGCACAGGCATTTATGATAGCCTATGCATGATCAAATGGCCATTCTCTTCCCCTCTAGGGTATTAGCAAACAGGACACAGAAGGATCTGTTCCCATTTTTCACATGTAACAGAAAACCTGACCACAGAATATAGGGCCAGAATACAAATTCATCTTTTCCTGTTTGGGCCAAATTTGCACTGTATTTCGGTCAAGATCCAAATTTCAATGTTACATTGCATTCCTGCCACAGGCTAAATCAAAATCTAGACCAAAGTCAACTGTTCTGGGGGCAGAAGGAGAGGAAAAATGAATTTATATCTCAGGTTTCAGCTGAGATTAATGTCAAGCCTTTATTGTCCAAGATTGTAAAATTGAAAGTAATTAATCCTTTCTGTGAAACCCATCATTTTTTTTATTGTGAAATAAATACATTGGCTCTCATCTTACTTCTGACCTTGCCACTTAACCCCTCCATCTGTCTTTCCTGGTGTTTTATTTTACCTCATTTAAAATTTGAACCTAGCTTTCAGATGCCTCAAGGGAAAAACATTTATGTCTCTTCCTGATAGACCATGGGCAGATCTTTTTTTTTCTTTATGGGTTGAAGCAGGATCAAGAAACCTCTACTAGAGTTGATTTTGCTTCTCGAACCTCTACAAGAGTTGATTTTGCTTCAGCTAGCTAGTGCTGCATTTGAAAACAAGAATGTTTGTCATGTCAAGTGCAGCTAAAAACCAGAACATATCCTTTGAACCAGTTTGTTCTAAACCACCTACTACATAATCAATACAGAGTGTTCATTTACTGTGCTGTTTGCATGTAAGGGTATACTTAGACTTGAATGACTGGATAACGAGGAGATTGTATGCTGCTCCAACCATGTCAATGGTGCTTTTCTTACTGTTTTTTGAAATCTGGTGTCAGCATTATCTTTCACTATCTTAAAATAGTGAGGGGGTTACAGATGCCACTTACCTTATCACTGGTGTGATGCAAAAATAGACTGCTGTTGAGTGGTTGCAAGCCAACCTGCCCCAGCTAAAATACAGCCACTTTTTTTTCCTCTGATGTTTAAATGCTACATTAGATAAGACTCTTGTGCAGGTCTCCTGTCTGGGTTCTGCCACCCAAGCTTCAAGGATAGTGTCAGCCACTAACGCACTCTCCCCATTTGTTCCCATCTTTGCCCCATTACCTTCCCAGGTGCAAATAGCAGCAGGACAGTGGACACCTGCTTTTCTTGGTAAGTCTGGTTTACAGAATACAGGTCACTGATTCAGTCACTATGAAAACTGCCACATTCCTAAGAGAAGCCTCCAGCGGTGACTTTGAGCTGACGGCAGCCAGTTGGTTAGCCCTGTACACTCCCCCCTCGCAGACAGTATGGTACCAGCGTGCTGGCATGGTGGATGGAGAGGTTGCAAGGCTGAACTGAAAAGCTGCAGGAAAGGAGATGGGATGTACCCCTCAAAATACCAAAAGAAGTTATTCTCAGGTCCCATGATCACAGAGATCTGATTGTAACAGAAGAGACTGATGAGGTTTCTGGGACTACTCATGCACACAGTAAATAAGCAGAAATAACAAACGTTTGCGTTCTTACTGGAAAGCAAATTTTGACCCTGTTTCTCTAAAGCGGAAAAGCTAATGAGCTCCTATGCCTCTTGCATCATTGAGGTTGGAATTATGACAATATCTATACCTAATATATCTATATCTAATTAAGTGTGCAATAATTATTTCCAGATGTATGTAAACATGGCTGCGTTTTTCCACATTAATCTTTCACAGAGCCTACATACATTGTAGAATTCAGGTACCTAGCATTCTCATGAAACGTAAAGAGATGAAAAAACAATGGGATGTGTTGAGCTTCCTTAAAAGGGAGCTGATGGTATCTGTCTAACACCCTAATTTGATCTTATTACTAAAATTCCAGGGATTTATGCAACTGTCCTGCTTTTTTTCTAGGTCTACATTTTTGTCCAACTAATTCAGCTCCCAGTGTCTCTGAACAATGAAGTGAAAATAAACACTACATTTTGACACCTACAATGTTACTTGATTCTTTTATTATACCTTGGACAGTATTAAAGATGCTGGAAGGATCCCCACAATATTTTCTTCCTGAGCTAAATCCCTATGAATAGATTTGTCTCTTGTTCTTGCTGTAAAAATGGCAGTGTTAAATCACAGTAAGTATAGAAACCTTGGTTGACCTTTACAAAATATGAAAATGGCACAAGAGACGTTCACTGCATCAGCCTGGATGACAGCCACAAGAGGCAGCAGAAAGCTCAGGTCTTGCCTTGACAACAAAAGCTGCCCATGAGACATGCTGAACTTACACGTCTTGTATGGACCTGGCAACATTTTCTAGTAGTGGGAGATCTGACCAAGGGCCAGCTGCTATGCCCTATCACACGCTTTTCAAATGTATGGAAATATGAGTCTTTCAGTAAGCAGTTAGTGCGGAGAAGAAAAAACATCAGATGTGGAGCCATCTTCAAACGTTCCTGCATCTGCAGAGTGTGTTTAGCCTTTTGATGTCCAAATACATGGGGAAGATGCTCAATGGGCTTGTAAGGCACCTTCTGCAGCTACACCCCCAGCTTCGCACTGGCTCTTCGACACCTGTCAATAAATGATGGCTTTTAAACACTAGACAAGCTACCTTGTTTGATTGCTTGGAGATTTTGTGAACTGCTGTCATTTGAAAGTTATACATGGTGTTTATTTTTAGAAATAAGCCTGACCTTTACAACCTGAGCTGGATTTCAATTTTCTCTTCACCTCCAAGGAAGTCAAATAACTTAAGATTTTGGTCCCCCTTATAAACAAGGTGCCATGGTCAACTGTGATATTACATGAAGGTCTGTGTTCAAATAGCACAACATTTCCCTCAGGAGTCTTCAGATCTGGTACAGCTCAGTCCGTGTCTATGATATACAGTAGACCAAAAAGACTAAAAAGAACATAATTTAATTCAAGGTTCCTTACAAAATACAGACTGATCCTATAAATTTGCCTCATACAGCTAATCAGGTTTGTGTCCATGAGTTTTTCCATATATATACTAGTTCAACCCTGTTCATGAGCATCAGAAAATTCTGATTAATGCTTGATTCAGTTTATCTTTATGGATCTAGCTCCATCAAAGAAATGTCTACACTAAACCTGTCACTAACCAAATTGCTTTGTCTTCTTTGAATAAAATTTTTAATGTATTATGAATAGCATAAATATAGAAAACAGAAAAAGAAAATTGATTTTACTAAACTCTCATTGAATTAAATGTCAAGTATTTTATCAAACAAATGGTCTCATAGTTGGTTTTTTGAGAACTCTTTTTTTGCCCATGCTTTTTTTTAGGAGAGGCAGTAGCTGAATGCAACACATTTTCTTCCTCATTACTTCCCATCCTGTGAAGTTCAACAGCCAAGAGTTCAGACAACTCCCAGCAGCAGCGGCATTATCCTGTCTGGCAAGATCACCCCCTTGAAAACACCCAGTCACAGATAAAAAGATATTTTTCCCTTCCTTCTTTCTCCAATTTTGTTTAACCAAGACCAGCACTTCAAAGCAACCAATTTTAACTCATATTTTGTGTGATTCATGCTTCACCCTTTCTTTTAGCACTGTCATAGCAGTGAGTTTGCATCAACTACAAAATATGCAAAATGGAAATCAATAGTCTGATCTTTCTCCACTTGCAAAAGTTTCAGTGTGTCTTCAAAAACTTCTTATACTCTTTTCCTGTGCTATAATTGGCCCAGTTCCGTAGGTATGTTTGCTGTTCTGATAAACACTGGGAAACTGAGTTTATTGGGATGTCTCATATCTTCCTCTGCGGCAAAGCCTTCAAATACATCTCAACCATTACCACTCTCTTGAACTGAATAATCAGAGAGGAAAAAAAATCAAACTATCGTGCAGCTAAAATGTCTCATAGAGTCTCGCTCTGTCAGAGACGCCACAAAAAAAATTAAATCAAATAATACTGCCTTCATTTTATTTCCAGACCACACACTTGCACTTTGTTCTGGATTTCAGTTACTTCTGTTATCAACACTAATTTATTATAGACTATCTAAAGAAATGTCAACATTCATAAAGGGCCATATTTTTCTTCTTACGAAGGGAAAGATTTCTTCCCATGTTTATACAATCACGTTTCTTTCCAGCACATATAATGATTTTGGGGGTTTCAACTAATGAAAAGTTTGAAACAGGATAAAAATAAACCTCAACGGATTTTTGCGGCAACTAGCTACTAAGTGGTTTGAGTTCTGTGGGTATTTTTCGCCTCCTGTCAGCTTCTAGTCTGCATCACGAATCCGAAACACATGAGTAAATACTCAAAAACATCCACTGTGGCCTTTGATGTTCACAATTCAGGAGAGTGTTTAGCTTTTCAACTCAGCGTCTTGGAGGTGGTCTTTTACCCAAGGTGATTGTATGAAACACCTTCCACTTACAAGATAAAATGATGGATTAACATTATGGGGGAAGGCTCCTATTTTCTTTATATTCCTTTTAAACTCCATTTATACAGTATTTGTTTCAAGGCGGTAGATCTCTGATCACAGCATTCCTGCTATGAATCTGAGGATTATATGGGGCAAGGTGAAGAAGATAAAATCTTTTCAGGAGTTATTCGTCACAATGTTTTTTCACCACCCATGTTAAGATACGATATTGTGTCTCAATAGGAGGCTCTAGTTCATCTGTAAGGAAACACACTGAGGGAACAGGAATTGCATTTATTCTCGTCTGTGACTGACGTCCATCCCTTGAACTTTGACTTCAAATACTTTAATCAAGCATCGTTGCCAAGAGGCTAAAGCCAGTTTTTTTGCATGCTAATCATTACTGGGGACTGCAACAGGCTTCTGGGCTTAACTTGTCCAAATCGACAGGGAAGAATTTCAGATGAATGAAGCTCCCCTTAAGCCATTAGATGATTTATACTGGTGAAGGATACCTTAACTGTATGATGAATCAGTATTTTACTACAACCAAGTTTTCTTTTCTTTTTTAGTTAGAAGCAGGTAGTTAAAGAGAATTGATCCTACATGAAAGAGGAAAGAAATGGAAAGTCAAGTTTTCTACCACAAGCAGCACAGCAACACTCTATAATTCTGATATGAAAATACTTCCCCCAGGACTATTGTTAGCTGCTTCCCCAAATGCCTTACCGGTATTCCACCTGAGCTGTGCAGGGCTTAGTTGTTATGATGTGGGTATCTGTCTACCAAGAATCAAGGTAAAACCACAAGTTCCTTTTTCACCACATAATTGATATTAAAGACAGAGCTCTAATCAAATGGTAACAATATTTAGTTACAAGCCACAGGGGATGATATTTGAACCAGCAGCCTCATGGTAAAATTAACATTCAACATTCCATTCATGTTCACCCAAAACTGGCCAGGAAGGCTGAAGGAACCTGTTTCCCACAGACACATAATCACTTCCAGGAAACACACAGCCCAGAGCAAACAATGCTATGTTTTGCCACATTTGTCATCTGACAAACTGCTTCCGTTAGCCAGGACTGGATCTGGTCAAGCCAGAATGCCAAGGAAAACTCTGTGAGCTTGCTCACATTAAATGTGTTGTCTACCACATTTCTCTAGTTAGTCCCTTTCATTCCTGAAGGGGAAGCAGGATAGTGCCTTTATTTGCTCCACTCTGGTTTCAAACCCCCGTTAAGATTTCACTACCAGATAGGCAAGTAAATCTCTCCAGGACAGTGCCTCTGGCATTATGATGAGTCCCATCGATGTCTCACCTTTTTTTAAGATATGGGAGCACAAAACTGCAGAGCTGGCCTATTGAACATATGATTTGCCAGAAACCTCGTAGGAGCTTTATGTGACTAAATTCCCTGTGCAGTCTGTAAGCACAGAGGTATTGCTAAATTCCTTATGCTGTCTCAGTCTTCACGTGCAGCGATCCAGTGGCTTCTAGCTGTGAAAATACTGAGTGATTGCAAAGAATGCAGCAACAAATTTCAGCAAAAGATTAGGCAAACAACTACTTAATAAAGGTGTTGATAAATGCTTTCTACAGAGTCTGAAGGTCTGGAGACTTTGTAAACTATTCAAATGCGTCTTTGAAAAAAAAAAGTGAGTTAACCTGCCAATTTATTTTAATAGCATTGGGTAAACAAAGGCAAAAAAACCCTCAATCTTATGTTTCAGCCTCTAACTTTCACTGAGTTTCTCATCTTCTGTAGCTCTACAGCACTTTCTCAGTCCCTTGATGGTCAGACCAGTGTAACCCTGTACATGGGATGGGCAGGCTTCTTATTTGCCAGGTGATACATTTCCTCAAGTCACACGGCCAACTGCAAGCCTGGCTTTTGGGTCTCATGGACCAATGAAGCCTCGCTTAGCAACAGAGCCATCCTTGGTTTGGATCACAACAGAACAGGCTCAATGGTGTTACAACACAAATATATATATATATGTTCACGCAATTGTGAGAAACTGCAATTTTTATAGTGTTATATTTTCTTCCAGGCTTACAATTTTTCAGAAAGGGATCAGCTCCTGCCATGTCCAGTCCTACTGATACTGGTCAGTGTTCATGTTTAAGTCCTCAAGTAGCCAGAGAATCTCAATAATTTTCTCCTCAAGTTTTTATTTCCACTTCTTGTTCCTAGATCACCTCTATGAAATTGGATTTTGAACACTCCCTTGTTACCTAGCACCGAGAACCACGATGGTGTTGTGTAGGTGGCAAGACCAAGCTCTCCCTGCCCCTGCATAGGGCATCACATGGCAGGTGAGCCTATCTCCTCCAGCAGCTCCCCACCCACTGCATCCCCTGCCTGGGCAGCCTGTACCCCCTACAGCTAGAGCCTGCCTCCAGAGGAGAAGCAGCAAACACTCCCCTCAGCCTCTCCGTTACAGCAGCTCTATGTTTTTATGACTTTGAAATTTGAGCAGAAAGGAGAATACTCCATGAATCACAAATGGTGGATTCACTCAGAAAAGACAGAGACAAGACTCAATTTTTTGCAAAAGCTCATTTAGCTAAGCTTCTCCAGCTCTGAGATGAAGAGAAATGGGGTCAAGTCTCCTCCAGTGTTTTGCTGTGCTTGACTAAATGCCACACTGTGGAAGCAGGTTTTAAGGAGAAACAAAAAGCATGCTAGAGCGCTGCTTAAAATGCAAACAGTTGATAAACACTTTTGAGGTCTCACCAATTTAATTACCTTCCATCTGACTCTTCTTTGATCCCATTTTAGTTCACTTACATTGTCTCTATGCAGATTCTGTCTGGGATAAAAATAGATGGTAATGGAATAAGAAAATCTAAGACATGTCATCATCTGTTTTATATCATCAGGACTGAAATCTCCAGATATACTTAGAAGAAAGCTGATTCTAATTTCAAAGATCCCCTTCAAAAAGTCACAAAATAATGTACTACAGCCACAGTCCTAAGAACAAAAGCCCACTGTCTCGCTGGAATTTTAATTGACAATCGAGTAATGGCCCAGACTGGAGGTCTCTGGGAGACATAGAAGTGGAATTTGGCTCACTAATATATACTGAAGCCTGCTGTACACTTTATTCAAGTGTATGGGCATTCGGGCCTGAAGAATTGCAACATTAGCCCAATTGCCTCCAAGCTGACACCTTGCTGGGAAACAGTTAGCAATACAAATAGAAATCAGACACTAGAAACTAGGTACAATGAAGAATGTTTCTCTTTATGTTTGCTGACTATGGGGTCATCATCACTTTAAATGGGAAAAATTGCCAACCAGTCCTAAATACAAATGATTGACAACACCTGAGCAAAGCTGGACAGACCCAGCTTGTCACAGTCTTGTTTTCAGATCAACCTTTTTTGATTTAAAAGCCAAATTAATTTGTAAATGAGTACCCTAGTTTCATCTATTGCCCTTCCAAAATGCAAATCATGGCATACAAAGATAATTTCAGACTACTCAGAAACACTGTTACTTCCAGTTATTCATCAACTCACTGATATCGCTTTTTAGCCGGGATTAGAACAAAGTTCTAAGAACAGTGCATTACTTCACACACCACTAACTATGAGTGCCTCAGGCTGTACATCATATGTTTGATGAAATGGCAGTCATGCTGTCCCCTATACCAGAAGGTATATTTTGAGGTAATTGCTGGCATAGTTGACAAGGTCATGTGTATTGATGCAGTCTATTTGGATTTCTGCAAGGTATTTGATTTAGAAGTAGACAATATTTTGTTTAAGAGTATCTTTTGTAGAAATAACAGAATACATATTAAAATAGCTAAAACCAGCTTCGTTGGTGAATCTCATCATATTTTAATGGAGATACACCTTTCACTGAGGCCATTACAGCCTGGAGTATTAGGAACAAGTCCCCAAGCCAACACTAACAGTTTATGGGTCATTAGAAACATGAAATATTTGCTGAAATATTTATGGTAGATCAAAATAAAAACAGTAGAATAGTAGACTGCAGAGGCAGAGTGATCTGAATTCAAGGTCATCATCCATCTTGCATCTAGGACTTGGGGACAGAGATGGTAGTCATGGACTCGCAAACTCAGACTTGTGATAACAGCCAAGAATCATCTATTGTTGAAAGTAACTGTCAATACTACTACTCAAGGCTGTCATAACTCTTCAATAAATATGAAGACGAATAAGAAACAGAGGTAGCAAGGGGAAGTTGCTCCTGTGTACAGCCTCAGTAAAGTTACTACAGAGAAATTCATTCTTTCCCTACGTTTGTACTTTGAGAAGGATGTGGGAATGCAAAACGGAGCATAAGAAGGTTACAAAAATGTTTTGAACTTATTCAGTTTCTCAAAGAGACATGACATACCTTATGAAAGATTTACAATAGTCTGGGGAGAAAGAGAGTACAGATTCACCCATGCTGGAAAAGTCTTAAGGTCTGAGAGTTGAGCTTAGATATATGAGGCTATTTATACTTTGAAACAGCTTGTAAGGGGAACAGAAAACTTACTACCACATCACCTCGAATACTCACCTCGAATATTCACCTCGAATACTGTGTTCAGTTCTGGACCCCTCACCACAAGAAGGATGTTGAGGCTCTGGAGCGTGTCCAGAGAAGAGCAACGAAGCTGGTGAGGGGGCTGGAGAACAAGTCTTACGAGGAGCGGCTGAGAGAGCTGGGGTTGTTTAGCCTGGAGAAGAGGAGGCTGAGGGGAGACCTTATTACTCTCTACAACTACCTGAAAGGAGGTTGTGGAGAGGAGGGAGCTGGCCTCTTCTCCCAAGTGACAGAGGACAGGACAAGAGGGAATGGCCTGAAGCTCCGTCAGGGGAGGTTCAGGTTGGATATCAGAAAAAAATTCTTCACAGTAAGAGTCATTGGCTACTGGAACAGGCTGCCCAGGGAGGTGGTCGAGTCACCTTCCCTGGAGGTGTTTAAGGAACGGGTGGATGAAGTGCTTAGGGACATGGTTTAGGGAGTGTTAGGAATGGTTGGACTCGATGATCCAATGGGTCCTTTCCAACCTTGTGATTCTGTGATTCTGTGATTCTGTGATCACATAAACAGATTTCCTAACACAGGTAGCAAGTGGTACTTTGAGATGCTCCAGGACATTCAACCTGGTCCCCATGTGCTGGTAGGGAGGGCTGTGGTTTCCTGCAGTCCCAGCAAACAGAGATCAGCCAGACCTCTGTCTGTCCAAGATTCCCAAAGGCATCTCCGGTGGGATCAATGAGGGAGCCAACACTGCTCCAGAGCAGGGGGCTAATCTGCTGTGAAGAGAAACCCCAGTGGGCAGAGGTTAGGGCTGGAAGGGCACTGCATTCATCCATAGACTCTCCTCTGTGTTGCCAGTACTCCCTCTGTTATATATCCCCTGTGCCCAGCTTGGACATTCTCACTCTGTTCCTGGCATTCCCAGTGCTATACTAAAACATGTCAAAATCAAAGTTCATGGTTCAGGGCCACCGC
This sequence comes from Cuculus canorus, assembly GCF_017976375.1. Taxonomy (NCBI): domain Eukaryota; kingdom Metazoa; phylum Chordata; class Aves; order Cuculiformes; family Cuculidae; genus Cuculus; species Cuculus canorus. The sequence continues at coordinate 29,009,929 of NC_071404.1, read as the reverse complement.
TGGCCTGCGGGGCTCAGGAATGTGCTTTTGTGGTGCGTGATAACTGAGACACTTGTTAAGGAGGCTGAGACATTGACCAGGATCCCACCACATTGAGTTCAATACTGCATGGACTAAAAATGCTATGAACACGGCTCAGTGTGTCAGACTTTCTGCCCTCACTCTAAGGCACGTGATAAAGCAGCACTGGCACATAAAACCTGCTGCATGTCTTACCTGCTCGGAGTGAAGTTGTGTTAGATTCACAATCAGAAAAGAATTTTCTTCATCTTATACTGACAAGAACTAGAGATCTCATCTGCTTTCACCCTAGGATATACAGTTTAATCTTTAAAACTGAGAATCTTTGGTCTAAAGTCTTTGGGCTAACTTGAAAACAATAGGTGAAAATTTTGACATTCGTTATATAAATAGAATCACAAACTTCTGGGCTACTTTTTCTTCTTCACGCTAATCTCTACAAAGTAAGTTGCTGGAATGTGGGTGAGTTCAGACAGGAGAAAGATAAGAGAGGCAAAATGAGATTCACTATTTAAAACCATAGAGTAATGGCAGCCATGTGCTCATCCAGGATGAAAAGCAAATAAATACATATATACTTTTGAATTTTCAGTAAAGACGACACTGGATGTGGAAGGGACAGATTAAGATAGTTCCAGTACTTCTGGAGCACTATCTACTAAATAGAGATATTTTCATATGGTCCAATGCAATATATATGCATACCTAGAATGGGATCCACTCAGTGCAGTAGGACCTCCTGTAGGTGTGAAGTCAAGACTTCATCAGCACAAGTGCTAAGCTTCTAAACTTCAGACCTGAAAGAACTTTCCTTCCTGCTTTTAGAAATGCATAAACCCACAGGCTTGTAAGAGAAATCATCTTGCAGCATAACCATATAGTATTTTAAAATAGTTATTTCCATCTCTCTGAGTACATTTTTATATCCACTGACTGCTTAACGCAAAAACACTGATATCAGTAGAAATCTAATCACCACAACACAGAGAGTAGGCACACTCTAGATTCCTCTTCTTTCTTCACAGGCATTTCATTTCTTGTATTCTGCCATTTTCCTTTGGCCCCTTGCCACTCTTGGCACTAAAAGGAAAGATCTGTTAATCATATTGCAGTATTGCTAAAGAAGCCCAGTCATGGATTAAGATCTCATTGCACAAGGCTCTGTATAAACACGGACTGAAGCGTTGATACCTAAATTAGGCTTTTGGTTGGAAGCTATTTACAATCTTGACTGTAAAAGAACTAGCTTCACCTAAATGACAAGGAACAGTGTGAGAGGTATGCCTGTGCATTTGTCTCAGTGTTACAGCATCGAGGACATTTGAGCATTTGAAAAGATCTGTGAATGCATACCATAATCTAGGCACCACACTGCCTTGTCACGCAGCTGGACCATGGTACAAACCTCGGAGCACACCCAAGGCATGTGATTTTCTTACAGGCAAATCCTGTTTGCATAGTTTCCTTCTTTTATTTTAGGATTAGAACTTCTTCTTTTCAGAAAAATAGCTTTTTCTGCCTCCCTTTTGAATTCTTTTGGGTATGAATTACCTGGTATGCTCCCCACAGCTCACTGCCTGCACTGGAATGCCATGCAGGAGCCAAAGAGCTTCATTTAAATGCCTTGTGAATTGCCCCAGTGTTTTATTTCCCAAAACAACAGTCTTGCATCCCAAAGAGCACACTGATCCCCAGTTCTGTGACCTTTTAGGCAGAACAAAGTAGAATGCAATATGTATTTTGAGAGAGAGGGAAGAAAGAAAAATTTCAGTATTTAATACTTAATCTTTAGATTTTCCAAAACATCCACCAAAAATTTCTTTTTATAGCAGACATGCAATATGAATTGCCTATGTTTTAGTGCAGGAACAGTACATTCTCCCACTAGTTTTCTCCTTCTAGTTTCTGACTTCTTTGAAATTCTGGCAGAGCAACAGATGGCAAAACTTGCGGTTCCATTTTCCATCAGTGGAATTAAGGGGATAACCATAAACAACTGCCTCAACACTGAACTGTGCACTGTTGACTGTAAGACATATAAAGTAATGCTTGTAACCCTCATCACTTGGCCCCTTGATTCAAACCTGCACATATAAGTGTAGGTGGGATTTGAAAATAGGGAAAGAGAATTCATTATAGGGGAGACTACTGCAATAATAATAGTAACTGCAAGAATTTCTAGGAGCCATGAAACTCCACTACAAAACCACGCAGCTGAAAAAATAAAAGTCTGCCCAAACCAGGTGCCTGTCAGCATTCCTCAAAAAAGCTTCAAGCAGGCATGGTTTGCCCCAGGAAGATTCATGACTCTTCTTCTGAAGAGTTTCAGGTGTCCATGAAAAGAGTCAGAAATACCAGCGAATGAAGGCAGCAAAGACGCATCAGACACAAACAGATGCAGCATGTCATCTGGTAAAAGCACTCATAGAGAGCCTTAGGATTAAGGGCTAGATGTGATTGATTTGTGTATGTCAACGTATTTCTACAGTTAGGTTTTTTAGATGATGCTGGTTGTGAAATATCTCCAGGCTGTTACATAACACCCAAGAAATGCCAAGAAAAATTACGCAACCTAGCACTAAGTCAGTAACAGAGATGCGCAAAAACTCAGATAATTTCCTGTTCCCATGGAAGTGACAAAGAGAGAGGGTAGAAAGAAAAAATGTGTGCCCTGGTGAGATGGTGACTATTTGTCAGATCACCCAGGCAAGGCCTTTTCTGGTGCTGATTTCCACGGCGAAGGGGGACAGCCTCAATCCAAAGAGCAACCTCATGTTTTGAGAAAACCTGGGCCAGATATGCAGGTAACCTGCTATTTTGTCTTGATTCTCACTGATCTCAAGCTATTGAAACAAAAACCTGCTTTAGAAACCCTTGTGCCACAACAGCTATAAAGAAATGTGTATGTGAAAGTGGGCACACAGGAATGACCAAGGAGAACTCTGGAGAGGTCCAAGAAAAATTCCCTATTGGTGTTTGCTGGGACAAAGAAAGGTGGCATAGCAAAGGACAGGTCCATATTCACCCCAGACACAGCAGCCTGGGTGAATTTCCATCACTCGTTGAAAAGATTAGTAACTTTTCTGGTTAAGAAATACTCCCCCTTTTGATCTATCCCATGCTCAGATTGTAGGTTCTGCATCAGAGATCACACATATAGATCCCATGTCATCTTCTCATACCAAGAACACCTTACATGACTTGTATGATTGGTTAGGCACCTGAGTCAAAAAACAGTGGCAAATTTTATAATGCTAAGGTTCTGGGAGTGCTTTTCAAGTATCGTATACCTATCCCATATGCCAGACTGTCACATTAATTGCCCTTCCTTCGCTGTCTGCATGTGTTCTTCAGCTTCAAATTCGCTTTACCTGCTAACATAAATAAATGCACTAAAAAATTGAACAATTCCCACTGTAAATTTTTTTTCAAACGTTTTCTGTTTTCTTTAACAGAGTCAGACTGAAATGTAGCATGAAGGTGCAAGTTTATACTTGAAACAGAACCCATTAAGAAGCATTTCTGATGATGAAGTTGAATCTTCATTCTCTAAAGCTTTTTAGTAGGATTCTGTTATTTTCCAAATGAATTATCCAGGACAGTCCTATTTGGGGTTGTTTCTAATGTACCCAACAGTGCTGTATCTAGGCACCATTAACAAAATAAATCTAGGAGAGTTAATTTGTTTTTCTTTGGTAAATAGTTAAAAGGAGAATGTGCTTCTCTGACAAGTGTTTGGAAATTTCTTTTCTCATAATGCGAACAGATTGCAGAAAAAAACCCCACCCACCAAACACTGGGGCACTTCTATTATAGAAATCAACTTAACTTGCTAGGAGACAGATTATAGCTTTGGAAAAAAACACACGGATTGGGCCAGTAAGGCTGGCAGAAGGAAAGAGGCTTTCAGCCTTGCTTAAAAGGAGGGGATTAACAGTGAATTATGACCTGCTTTTCAGAACTATTGATCAACACCTACAAGATTCGATGGCCACTTCTTCCCAACAGTACTGCAGAGGGAGGTGGGAGGAAAGAAAGGGGTTACTAACTAAATGTCAGTTGTAGGAAATGTCAAAATGAAGGAAACTTTAAAAACATTGTCCCAAATGACTTGATCAAGCCCCCACAGTGCAGAAGCGAGTGAAGAATTGTAATCAGAAGTCACAGCAGCACCTCCATAGCCTCACGCTTTTGGGAGAAACCTAGGTTAGCACAAGAGTTTAACTATTAAAAAGCTTCTGTTCCTGAAGAAGGAAGGAGGTGAGTCCAATCCTTAATTCATCTTGGAGTGAGATGTTTTGCAGGAAATTAATTACTGTGAAATTCCAGGTGGGGCAGATTCTTGCCCTAGGTGAGAAGACAAATTGCAGCAAGTAATCGAAAATGCGTGTCATGAACAGAGAGACAAAGAAACATTTTGTAAGCAGTTAATTGTATGGGATGATGTTACAGTGTTATGCCTAAAGGCAAGCGTACGCTGCACTTCATCCAGCTCACTAAGCGTGTAGGGGCTCTCGCTATGCAGCAACACTGAGGGGGGAAACAAGAATGAAAATAATTGAAAAAAATATCAACAAAAGAGAAATAAGGTAATTTGGCAAGATAAATCCTGCAGTATTTTCCATGGATTTCTACAAAATATTAAAATGTGCTAAATTCGTTAAAATTCATCTAGGGCAGATTTCTGTTCGGTAGCATTTGTGCAACAAGGAGTAAAATTTCCATCCTTAGACTTTACATGTGTTTTGTTCACCACACATGTAATTTAACTTGAAAATGTATTTCCAAATTTACGAGAAACATTCTACTATCTAAGATGAAGGAATAAAAGATTCAATCTCTTACCAGGTTTATGTAAGAACATTTTAATTTTAGAAATCGTCTTTAAATTTAAAATTACATTTCATTTCAACTACTTATTTTGAATCCCAGAAGTCCTTGGAAAATCACAACTGCAATAGATAATGTAAGGTCGGTAATGGATAGTGTAAATGGACAATGGATAATGGATAACATAAAGTGGAGAGTGCTTCCATGGTGTGGGATTTTTATCAACAAACACACAGTTGGGGTTTTTTTTCCACCTGGAAGACAGAGTGCTCCTAAAATCCCCTTTAAAAGCTCTCAATTGAGAGAGTTATATTGAACCTGAAAAAATATCATTATACATAGCATTTGTTAGCAGACCAACATGTAAAAATTTCTAAGAAGAGCTTTTAGAGAAGGATAATGGACTGCTCTGTATGGATGTCTCCCAAGCACCAGTGGCAGCTCCATTAGGTTGGGAAGGGGCTTGTCCGGTCCACGATGCTCCATGGTAGTGAATGCAGATCTACACTAAACAGTGGTGTTTGTCATCCAGTTTTTCATTACCTTTGTCTGCTGAAGTTAAAATGTATACATCTGAGATTTTCGTATGGTGCTCATTACCATGGAATCTAAGGGACTACATCGTCCAGTAGCCTGTTTATGAAAAGATTGTGGTTGCTTTGACTTCAACATAACCCCCACCCCAGGTTTTAGGCCCAAATTCTGCTTCTACTGAATTGGAAATAAAAATCAGAAGAAGTTTTAGACAGAAGATGTCCCTCCTCTACATTTTATGGTGCTCAGGTTATAGCAGCACTGAATACAATTAATTTTAACAAATAATTTAATTTAATATTGAAATACAGAATTAATGTTGAAGATGATCCAAACCAAAGGTGTTTAATTAAAAAATAAAAATGCACTAAGAGTACATCACATAAGAGCATAAGAATAATTTCACTGGATCAAATGTCGGTCTGCCTTATCTGCTGCATGCTGTCAAAACGTGCTCTGTCACACTGAGTACTATCTTATCACTTTGACAGCCAGCGTTAGCAGGAAGAAACGCCAGGTTTCAGCCCCATGCTCAGTAGAGGCGCTGCTTGATGGCAGCTGTGAAAAATAAAACATGTACTATAGCATACTTGTAATTATTTAGAAAGAACAATGTTTAGTAGTAACTGATGAATGAAAAGCCAAGCTGAAACTTGAGTTTCAGAGGAATTAGACCAGCCAGCTTCACTCTGTTACATGCTTAGGACAGTGGTCTGTTTCAATTTACAATATCAAAAAGAAATTAAAAACACAAAGCAGTAAAAAGCTCTCTTCTTCTTAAACATACTTTTATTAAAAGTAAAGGTCCCTTCATATTGTATTTCACTTTCTGCCTCATCCTCTGTCATCCCCCACTCATAATTCTCAAATCCAGCTGAACCACTTGCCATGCTTCTTTAAGCATTTCTGTCCCTGCACCGGAGAAACAAGCTTTCAGAAGGCCACAAGTCTGACCACTCTTTCAATTATACATGAGGGAACCTCCCAAATTACTGCTTGTGTAAGAAGTCTCTCTAACATGAAGATTATGCTAGATTTTGCAAGTGGTTGTTCAGGATGGGAATAATTAATCTGTTCAGACAAGCTCAATGATGTGAAGAGCTTGAGGCCATTCACCTTTCAGGTAACAACTTCTGAAGACCATGTAAAAGCCAGACATTACTATTGTCACCGGAAGGGCAAGTGAGCAGAGGGACCACCCTGCTGCACTTGCTAATGCCAGATCATAGAGCTGATTATTGTTTACATGTTACCAACATGATGCTTTACAGGTAGGCATGAAGACGAACTGTGCCCGCAGTTTCAGTTCCTACATTTGTGGGCAGCTACCCTCACCTCCCGGAAACTTGGCTGCCAGTTTTGTTAGTGCTGTCACCTGAGAGGACACCAGCAGCTGGGTGTCCACCGTGCACCAACACAAACCGATTAGGGTACACACTGGCAGGAAAGTCAAAGTTAAGCTGCATTACCCCGGATTTTGTTTATCATCTAGTTAAGAAAGCTGAAAACGTCCACTTATATGAGTCTGCAGAAGAGAAAAGCAGTTCTGTTAAAACACACATAGTAGCAGTGACCGCTTTACTTTGCCCTTCAGTATGTTTCCCAAACACACATTTCTTTTCAGAGATTCACAGAGCACAGAAGAAAAGGAATGTGGCCCAGCAGCTCTCACCATTATATAAGAAATTATTTATTCATAGTTAAAGTAAGTAGTACATTTTTTCTGTGCAGTGAACACTAACCATAGCTAATTTCAGACTTTTTATAGCTTTTCAACACAAGCATGATAAAATGCTTTATGGTGCTCTTGTAACTGGGCAAAGTCTCCAAAATCAGCATGTATCCCTCTCTAATCCACCTGGAGAGGCACAACTGTGCGAGGCTGCATTCCTGCTTGCTATGGCCTTGTGACGTGCATCGCTCGAGCCCCAAGCCCACAGCAAGCACGCTGCCCAGCAGCTTGGGAGCAGTCAGGTTTTGCAGCCACTGTATCCTAAGAGTGTATATCAGAAAGTGGAACTTGACCCAATTTATGGAATTAACTTCTTTGTCTCTTACTGCCCTCTGCTGTCACAAGCCCGGGCAGCTAGCAGCAGAGCTACAGAGCCAGAGGAGCTGCATGTGGCCAGGAGCTGCAGCAAGGTTGCTCACCTCGAGGTGGAAAAATCTCCACCTGGGGAAAAAAAAACAAGAGCTGAAGTCCAGTCACACAGACAGGAGAAGCCAGCCATTGGGTCTGGAAACGTGACTGCTCTGAAACAGCTCAGAATTTTCTCCTGCGAGGGAATATACTCATGCTTTTTTGGTGAGGAAGAACTGATGCTGGACATCATGAGACGTGATGTGCAAGCAGTGCAACACATCATTTTGATCCTGTGCAGTGATCTTGGAAGGGAGAGCACAGAGGAGCCAAGGGGCCAGTGGGCTCTTGGCTGCTTGTACAAAATCCAACATCACAACTGTAAAAGATTCAAAGGTTTTTAGCACAACAAATGTAATGGAATCAAAAAAAGTGAAACCAACAAGTTCAAGCCACAGTACTTTCACCTTTAGCATTTGTAATCAAAGGCAATCTGACGATTGCATTCTCTCAGTGTGCTGAATTTCTTGGGTCTAAAAATACACTCTTTCTACAGAAACAAATCTTCTGCAAGAGCAGACCTGAGGCTTCAGGGATGTTTCTCAAATTCTTTCCAAATGCTTGAGTGGACTCAGAAACCATCTGTTGAACACCTATGGACTCAATGTAGGGCTCTCACAGCTCTGGCTGACACACAATGCCACCTGGACCCACACGACTAAAGTGTTCAGCTGCCCCCAAAGTGTGCTGAGATGCAGAGGAGGCTACCTTGGGACAGGCATAACTGGAGCCTGCTAGTGTTTCATCCCCACAACTTTGCTTCAGATACCACTTCATCTTCTTTTAACAGCACATATTTGAAGAGCTGGGGTACTCCACAACAAGATTTAGGTTTCTTTAAATGCTCATTTTGATGCATGCTCTGTTAAATATATTACAAAACACTGTTGAATCAGCCTGTCCTACAGGAGCTAGAGGTAGCACTGAAAATGTTGGTGCAAATGTAGCTCTAGAGCACTGTTATTTTCATCTGCAACTTGATTGCCTCAAGTTTATTCTAGATGAAAAATAACATATAGGATTTGGACTGTAACTAGAGCTACAGCATGCCCAAGAGGCATATAAGACTCTCCTTGACAGACTTCCCACTGTTGTTCCTCTGTCACACATTATACCTCCAGTCAGTATTTCTCACTGTAAAAATAGCATTGGAAAATATGTGAATCTTAGAGCAGCACCCACAGAGCACCAAATACCCAAAACACTCGCAGGCACAGATGATGAATCTTCAGTTCTTAAACAATAATCTAAGAAGCTGACATTTGTTTCTGAGTGTGTCTTTTTCTTCCAGAATTTGGAGTAGGCACTGCAATTTGTGTGGTGCCATTAAGGTCAATAAATTATTTTTTTTTTTGCAACAGTGAAGAGTGAAAAATAATGGCTTGGCAGTTTGTTCTCAGACATCCCTCAGAAATGGTGAGAACTTTACTAGGAGGAAAGAATATCTGCAAGAAAACCATTCTTGCTCTGAAGTGATAGCTGGATGTCACTGAAATACATACCCAGTCCTGGACATCAGTTTTAAAAACACTACAGGAAAAGCAGTCTGCCCCCTGAAGCACTGGAGCCCTCCTGTCAAAATCTCAGTCATGGTTTTCTCCATACATCAAGTGCATCCATGGCAATAGGAGAGGGAGAAACTGGATGATAAGGAGGACGATTTGTGAGCTCAGATAGGAAAACTTAAAAACCAAAGGAGCTTGGACTGTGATGAAATGCCTGAGGGAGGAAGACTGGAGGAGTAAAGGGAGGAATATGGGATGATCTGAGATTGGAGAAGACTGGTGAAGAAGCTTCAGGGAACAGCAAGAAGGACCAGAGAAGTCATCCTTCCCTTGTACCCAGTGTTGGTGAAGCCACACCTTGAATATTCAGTTTTGAGGCCCTCACTACAGGAGGACATTGAGGCACTGGAGGGTGTCCAGAGAAGGGCATTGAAGATGGTGAAGTGGCTAGAGAATAAATGTTATGAGAAGCAGCTGATGGAACTGGGATTGTTTAGTCTGGAGAAAAGGACGCTGAGGGGAGACCTTATAACTGTCTACAACTACCTGAAAGGAGGTTGTAATGAGGTGAGTGTTGGTCTCTTCGCCCAAGTAACAAGTGATAGGACAAGAGGAAGTGGCCTCAAGTTATCAGGAACTGGAACAGGCTGCCCAGAGAGGTGGTTGAGTTACCATCCCTGAAGGTATTTAAAAGATGAGTTGCTCAGGGGTATGGTTTAGTAGTGGACAGGTACAAATGGACTTGATGATCTCAAAAGTTTTTTCTGACCAAACAATTCTATGCTTCTGTGAAGATTGTGCCCTGAGGGCATGCTTGCTTCCAGACAATAGAAAACTACCCCAGTTTTGCCAGTCTCTTTATTTCTCTGAAGAGAGTAATCACTCATGATCCCATCTGGCAAGAGTTCCAGCCTCCATCGTTTTTCACCTGTACAGTAAAAACAGAATCACCCCCAGAGAATTTCTGAAAAAAACTGACAAATGTTCATGAAGCCCTCAAGTACACCAGCAAAGAGCAACACAGAAAAACTAAGAAACTAAATGTTTGGTTTTCACCCAGGACTTTGACCAGCTTGCAGTGAAGGAGGCAAAAAATTTACATTCAGCCAAGACAATTTGAGGCTCATTGATTTGTTTGCCACCACTGGATGAGACAAGATTGCCAGGGGAAGAGAAAAAGTATGTCTTGTATAATGAAGTATATAATAACTAAGAAGACCGAATTGCTATTACATATTTAATCTGGCATTTCCTAGCTTTTGAAGGTAGAATTTTGCAGCCTGAATTATAATCCTTTCCTGTATCTCATTTAGTAAGCCATAACTATACAGGAGATGATTTGAATTGGAGCTCCTGGGATTTCAGGTCTGAAAGGAAGGGAGGTGGATGAGATTTCCTCTAAAGCTTTGATATTCCAAAGTCAACCAGCAAATGTAAATGTAGAGGCAGACAAGCCTGCACTTGAAGCTTAGGCTTTTTACTAAGCCTGCATAATGGCTAGCACAAAGTAGCCATGGCCTTTAAGCACTGCTACAATGCAAACAAATAATAAACATTTGAGCAATAAATACTACCTTGACTTGTTACATACTGTTAGAGTTTATTTTATGTGTGGTCTCAATCTTCAGTCTGGGTTTCCTATTTCTTCTAGAGCTTGCTGGTTTTTTTTGTTTATCCCAGGCAAGAGGGACCCTATATGAAAATATGCAACATCTGAGTGTTTGCAAAATATTGTAAACAGAGCACTAGTCCTGGGCAGGGTCATTCACGTTTGCACATGAATAATTTGGATCACTAGCTGGCTGGGTATTCCCTGTGAATAAAGGTAAGCTTTCTGCAGAATTTACTCTTGGCCAGCTCTTCTTGGCATGTGCATCTCTACAAAATAAGAATGAACCTTGCCAAGGTAACTATGTATGACACTGCTAGAAGGGTAATAAAACAGAATATAGATGAGCTGGTGGGTCATTTATTTTAACATGTAAATTTCTTAAAGTACATGAAAGGGCACTTCAACTTGACTTTCTAATATCATGTTATCCTGGGCTGTTTTATGAACACCATATTCATTCTGTTGCTCAAGGGGTTTTGGCCCAGAAATCATTTAGGGTTTAGTGCTGCTATTTATACATGGAAATTTATAAAGCATAATTCATGCTGAAATTAATGAGACCATGCTTGTGGATTCAAGTCTCATGTATTTCATATCATGTTGCTAAATTAAAACTTAAAAGATTTTGGAATAGAAAGGAATGAGGATGGAGGATGAGGTCTTTGTTTCACATTATGAAACAGATAAGAATCTAATCATTTGAGAAGTAAAGCATATCATAGAGGCAAAACATGAAGCTGCCTTGCAACATGCTGAAGCTTGTTTGGAAGAGTTATGAAAATCCAAATACTAAAGGCTCAAGTGATTCCATTGTTTGTTTTTTTTATTGAAACAACAGAAAATGGAAAAACTGATGCATAAATACATAATCGTATCACATAGTCTGTACTGATGAAAACCTCATCCTAGTAGGAAACTGGGAAATGTTTTCTATAGGGAGCACAGAAACAAAAGAAAGGCATTTTTCCTTTCTTCCCACCCCAACAACTCAGTTGGACAAGTTTATTTAAGGCAGCAAACAGATGAGTGTATTTTTACTTTTCTAGCCACAGTACTATTGTGTGCATGGCATTTATGCTTCTTTTACCACGCCCGGGTAAACTGACAGTGAAGCTCTGATCTTGCAAAAGAAGCATCCTCTTCCTTACATGCAGTGCCCAAGCATAATATTAGACAGCAGTTAAAAAGAGGTACTCTTGGCCAGTGAACACCAGTTCGGGTGGTGAATCCAGGCCAGGGCTGTAACACACTATTCTTCCATGGTGCTGTATCATGATTCAGATGTGTCTCCCCAGGATGGCTCTGGCAGCCAGCACATGCCTGGGAATCACAGCTGGGTTGGCGCAGCTCTGCCTGCAAATTTGTCCAAGCCCATGGCTGGGGGGACTCCAGGCTGGGTGCAAACACAGAGGATGTGAGGAAGGTACAGTGTTACCTGAGTACTTCACTTTAAATGCTATTACATACTGCAGGAAACTTCCTTAAGGTAGAATTTCATTCAACACAGGCTGGAATAGTTCCATTTACAGGCAGATTTCTATTGTCACTCTCTGTTACACAGTATTTAAAACCCTCCCAAATTCTCCTTTAGGGAATTATCCTTTCTATGTTTGGTTCCAGTCCAGGGATGAACTGTGCATAGTATTTGGAAGTTGTTGGAAAATTCCCTTCAGCTATTTTAGAGGTATAGCAATGTGAAACATAAAACCCACCTCTCTCAGCACACATACATTTTTTTCAATTTAAGGAATTTTATTTTAATTCCATTGCCCTCCCCTCAATTGCTGAGTGTCTGGCACTGAAAAAAACACCAAAACAACATTTCTTAACAAATCCCCAAGGATTCCGCTTAGCAAAGCCAGGCCAAGATATTAAGAAGTGCAATGCAACAATCTTTTTATCAGTTGTCTTTAATAAAAGCTGAAGATTTACACATGATAGCAAAAGAAGAGAGTGAGCAAAACACAGTTCCTAAAGTTTCCACTACAAAGTCTATGTGAACCTTTTTCTGTTTAAGAAACAGTATTTTTTTAAATTGTATTGTGCCAGCTTAGTTTGAGCTTTGCTGTCATTGATAAAAAGGAAATGTCTGTGAAATGTTTTTACTTTTACCAGAATTTAACCGAGAAAGAAGTGTGTACCTTTTTTTCCCCACCTTTTTTTCTTTCTTTATCTTAATCTTATCTTATCTTATCTTTAATCTTCAACAACTTTAGAGCAATGTAGAAAAGCTAATTTGATGGCACCTTAAAATAAAGAACACCTTTGAATGTAGGTCACTGGCCTAAAATCAGCTCCCTCTTCTCACATACCTAAGCATAAACTGCAATTTCTGTAGATTGACGCTCATGTTTCAGAGATCAGCATCTGGCCTAAAAGATTTAACCAGTGACGTTTTTGGAGCTTGATGTTCACACTGACTGCAGTTTGGTTTAATTTAACCTAAAAAGATACTGTTTTAACAGCTGGACACTCAACTCCAGACAAAGCTACACGATGATTGCGCTACAATACATAGTGGAGATCAGTCATAACACAGTTCTGGAGATGAAAATCCACTTTTCATAGCATTTTGGCTCTGGGGCCCAGTCTTCCACTTTCTCTATTTCAAAATCAAGCAGTGCCAACAAAAGTGCTAACATCCTTCAATGTCACCGAGATAGGCGATTGAGGAAAAGACTTATCCTAAGGGCACTGCAGAAGAATGCAGGATTAAGAAGGCTAGACAAGACTCATGGATGGCTGGAAAGGGCTTGCCCTTTGGGTGTTATTGGAAAACACAGGCCCAGTAACTGCTGAATTCCACCACGGGGATCTGATAGGATGAAGTGGTTTTAGCAGCTGAAAAATTAATTGCTGCCTAATAAGTGAGCACAGGGCCAATGGCCATCCATCTTCATTTCCTTTCTGTAGCTTTACACACTCATTAGCTAGCTTCTAAATCTTCATCCCCTTTCAGATTTGTTTACAACAGCAGTGAGCCAATAAAACACCAGCACAGGAATACCAAAAGCATGCTTGCCAAAAGCATGATCCAGCTAATAATGCACACATTTTCAGCCATATATTTTTTTTGCCAGGTCCTTAACTCTTGAATTTTGTTCAAGATGACAGTGGAAATTTTGAAGATGTGTCAGGTCCCACCATATGGTGAAAAACCTGGAATATGTAACATGGTTTATCAAAGCTGAAACCTCATGAAGGGTACAGTTTCTTTTCATGTATCCATTTGTTTTCAGTGGCATTGTTTAAAATGAAAGAGAAAAAAAGTACATTTCACACCAGACAGATCAGAACAAGTTGTTTTTCTGTGCCTGGATACTCCTTCTCTTTTCCACAGATTTCTAAAGGTAATGTTGCAGTTTTCTAAATGGCCATGGACAGGTGGAAAAAATTGCAGTAACCCTAAACCAGCTCCCTTAATCTTTCTATCTACATGTCATCATCTTGCTGTTTGTGTTTGACTCGGAATCAAACAAGAACCAATTCTCTGCACATAGTTCAGATGCAATCTGAAATTGATGGTAGAAAAGAGCTACTAGAAGTACTGATACAGTTGAAATCCTGCCATTAGGATTCTTCTGTGCCTTCAGATGGACAGGAAATACATTGTTTGTGATACTCTGATCTGCTTGTTTCTGCCAGCAAGGTACGTTCCTGCCTGGTGAAACATCTTGCACTGCAGCTTGAGGAGGCATTATTGAGTAGCACTCAAACTAACAAAAGCCAATAGTGTTGCCCAAGTCAGTCATTTGTCTGCTGGCGTGGCGTAAGTTGAGGAGGCATTGGCAAGAAAGCAAGGCAAGGAAGACAAGAGGCAGCAGCTGGGGTTGGGAGGGGAAAATTTGGGTTTGGGGAAGCAAGAGAATGGACAAGAGAAGGCAGCAGCACAAAGGCTGGGATGTAAAAGCTGTTGGCAACTACCTTATTAGTTAGATTTTCTCCATGGTCCAGGCATGGCGTTGCTGGACTGATGGTGGGACAGGGTGATCTTAGAGGTCTTTTTCAACCTTAATGATTCTAAGATTATATGAACAGCTCTGCCAGTCATTCCTGCACCTAGCCCTGCCCACTGCTGCTTAAATGCAACGGTTGGAAAAACATCTATACTTGACTTCTAGACACCCGGTAATAAGAATTCATCATGTATTGAAAACATGCACCATATTTCCAGCAAAATTCTGTCTGGGTTTAGATTCCAGAGCTGAAATCTCCTTCTGCTGTTATAAATCTTGAATCATCTGTTCTCAGAAAAAATAATTTCCTTACGTAAGTATTTTGAGGCCAAGATAGAGATCTGCAAACTTTTTCTTCAGTCTCTCACTGTAAGGAAAAATTTCCAGACTGAATCATTCCTGCAATTTTCTTCCAAAAAGTTTCTAATTTTTCTTTTTGAAAAACATAGACTCCAGAAGAACTCCAATTTGCTGTCCCAGAAAAATAATAAAACCAGTTGTGCTCTAAAATATCCTGAGATGGGCCTAAAAGCCCAGTACCCAGCACACCCCAAAGCCCTGAGCTTCTACAACAGTGCTGGAGTACAGACTTACCTCTGACTGTCGCTCTATTTGTACATGAGGAATCAGTTCATGGAGGGATTAAAGTTCTTACTGAAAGAGACTTTTGAAACCTTCTCCATCTCTGTGTTTTGTTTTGCTCTTTCCAGTCAAAAATGAGATTCTTACATAAGCAAACGAATGCCAGGATTGCTTTTGTCTCAAACAAGAAACCTAAGCCTGCTGAAACTTTCAAACTTAAATGGAAAGAATCAGCTCAATCTACGTGGATGGGAGTTTTGGAAGCGAGGTTAGTCCAAAGGAAAAGTCTGATTATTAACAAATCGACTTTTCTATTTTGAGGAAGTGAAGAAGTCTTAATTTTGGTGACAGCTATGTGGTCTTTGCACATGGAATACAGACTTCCTTTTCACATCTCTAATTTGTCTCAGTGTTGCAACAGAATACTTTTTATATATCTTGTCTTTGAAAGGATCTCACATTTTGCTAATTATTTACTATAGAAAACGTTTAAAACTCAAGGCTATTTCAACTAACAGCTGCAGCAAGCTTTAGACAAGACTTCCTTTCATTATTTACTTGTCTCCAGCAATGACCTTTGCTACACAGAGCTGACCATTTCACAACCATATTTTAAAAACTAATAAATGCACACCATGTGTAGGTTAACCTCGGCTTATCTCAGTGAGGAACTTCACAAAAAATACCTATACATACCTATAAAAAAACTATCTATATTAATTCACAACTGGAATGAATATAGATAATGTAATGACAAAAGTGTTATTCAAACAAACAAGTAGTGTAATCAACTATTGAATATGCTTCTGACATTGAAAAATAGATTGTCAGCTGGGCTAAAAATGGCTGAATTGCCAGGCTTAAGGAGTAGCGATTAATGGCATGATGGCTGGTTTGCAGCTAGGAGTAAGTAGAATCCCTCCAAGATCAACACTGGGGCTGATGTTGTTCAGTGGCTTCTTCAGCAACCACAATGGTGAGACTGAATCCACGCACAACAAATTTCCAGACAATACTAAATTAAACATTTTGAACAGTAGAGTTTCAACCCAGAAGGATGTTGAGAAACTTGGGAATTAGGAAACTCTACCAAGTTCAACAAAAACTGGAGCAGGATAGTCTTTCATATCAACACAGGCTGTGACCCAAGTGGATGAGAAGCAGCCTGCTGAAAACAACCCGAGCATCATAGTGGACACCATGTTGAATAACTGTGTAGAGCTAATATTGTACTGAGCTACATGAGGATGGCAAACAGGGGGAAATTACCATTCCTCTCTCTACTCAGCACTGGTCAGTCTGCACTTGGTATACTTTGTTCAGTTTGTGGGCCCCAAGTTCAAAAATGATACTACAAAACTGAAGAGAAACCAGCAGAAGGCCAACCAAGATGATCAGGGGCCAAAACTGCAGGTTATACAAGAACAGCTCAAGAAAGCTGTCTTCTTTATCCAGGGAGATTAAAAGGAAATCTAAAAAGTACACTACTACAAAGTACACTACTACTTGAAAGGAATTTATAAAGATAAGAGAGTCAAACTCTTGTTCATAGTGGCAGATGATGTAAGAGGAGACACATATTCCACATTGGGAGGTTCAGTCTGGAACTTAGGAAAAGCTTCATCAGGAGGAGTGCAGTGCAGCACTGGAAAAGGCTGCCCAGGGAAGCCGACCCTTGACAATTTTCAAGACTTGATAGACAAACCCATGGCTGACCTGCATTAACTTTGGCAATAGTCCTGCTGTGAATGGGCTGGACTGGAGACCTCTAGGAGATGTTCAAGCCAGCACTTTGTGATTCCATAATTCACTGGATAAACTTCAAGAGCCACTGATGAGAAACAGTGCTGGTGAGAAGCAATATACTAGACCTAGATATTATTCTCTCAGACAACTTATACTTAGGCAATTAAATACAACTTCACAATGAATTAACAAGAAGCATGGGAATGGGAATGGTCAATTGCATGAAATACATCTCTTCAAAGTTCTAAGTCACAACGGCTTTGAGGAAAAGAATCAAGTTTATGGCTTGATGAAGTACAGAGCCTGTGACCAGAAGATGAAAGGACATTTGTTCTCTGGTACTGCCAGAAGTGCTATGCTTTCAATGATTCTCAATGCTGCTGAGAAACGGAACAATCAACAGTTTTATTCGTATTTGGGGCAAAATCTCTCTAAATCAGAATGAACAGTGTCCTTATAACCCTCAGTTGTAAGAAATAGTTAAGTTCATTACGGGATCGGACAGCTGAGACTACTGTAGCTTTCCTTCCTACCACCAGCACATCACTGCCCAGAACAAGGGCACCTGCAAGACACATGGGGTGGAAGGGTTTTTCTGGCCATTGTTTTGTGACCAGTTGGGTGTCTATGAGAGAGAGACAAAATGATCAAAGGAAGAGACAGATGTTGGTAGGGAAAAAGCCAACAACACAGACATAACAAGGAGCAGGAATGTGCCTCCAAGAAAAGCTAAGAGAAAAGGGAAAAGAAGCTTTTATGCTAAGTGTTTAATGGAAAATAGACTTGAGCTGTAAACAGAGGCCATGCCTCTTCTGTAATTCTTGCTGTGTGAAGAGCAAAAAAAGGATTTTTTTTTTTTAATTTTCTTTGTAATTAAATGGGTTTGCACCAGAGAAACCTCATTTCAGAAAACATTGATTTCTCTTTCTAGCTGGAACAATCTTTATCACCAAAGATTTTTGTTTAGATATCTATCTGATTCATATGTATTTCACCTAGGAAAGTAATAATATTGCTCTATTTATCCCTAAGACAGTGCACTCTGTTCACCAGTCTCTAACGTGCCTCTTGCAGTAACACTGGAAGAACTGCAGTTCCAAAAGTTTTCAACAAGCTAGCAGAACAGTCAGATAATGGTGCAGGAACAAACAGTGCAGAACAGAGCACTGGTAAGCACACTTTTGAGAGGTTTCTTTCTCATCTTATGCTTGTCTTGTTTTTATCAGAATGAGTCCTGGGGAAATACTGGCACTGTCCAACTTGGAAAAGGGCCAAGCCCACTTATGGTAACACTGACAGTGACTTTTTGCAATGAAAGTGAAAAGGGTGCTTCCTATTTGGGAAGTGGACTAAACTGGGGAAAATGTCTGTTTCCTCGTTTACACACCTTCTACTCCACTACAAGTCCACAGAATTCAGCTGCAGGTATGAAAGTTCAGCACGCCTACAAGTCCTGCACGAAGAATAAAAGATATGTAAAATTATTGGTGGCTTCTGTAAAAATTGGCTGAAGTTCCTCACCTGTTATCACAGGGAGCTGTGTGACAGAAAAAGAGACAGTATCCAGTTCTCCAAGGTAGAACATCACCCAGTTCTCCAAGGTAGAACATCACCCCCTTACTATATGCTACCTTCCCAAATTCTATCTTCTATTTGCTGCTTCCAATCTCTGGGACCAATGAAGTGGAAAGGGGTCTTTCACTTTATAACCACAATCAGTTTCCACAACTTTCTGTACTGCTTATAGAACGAACCTTGTCACGAAAGACAACCTGCATAAAAGCAAGTACCAAAGTTTTCAACCTTAATAATATTTTCTTCAGTTGGCATGTATTTTGCCTGTTTTTTAGAAAGAGGACCAAATGGCCTTGTGTGACATCATGCTGCCATGCACAAAGGCTACGAGGAGGTAAATGAAGCCTTTAAACCTACGGTAAAGGTCTCTGCTGTTTGGGTAATGGCATGACAGAAAACAGTGATAGGTGTCAGAGACCACCACCAGGGAGCTGGGATGTGCATTCTGACTGCCTGGTTCATTTCTCTACCAGTCTCTTCTTAATCCCCACAGACTTGTGGGCTTCTTGTCCTCATATGTTCCCCCAGACAGTCCCATTTCTCCTTGTGTAGATGCAGTACCTTGGCAAATCTACAGATACTTACCCAGCCATAGTTTCTCCCACAAAGTTTTGATTTGCAGTTTCACTGTTTTCTGGACAGTGGTTCTTTCCCTTTGCAGTTAAGGCACTGAATTCAACTTCCATGTCATTTGAGAGGCAGTGAGGGAATCAAGAGAGAAAATCTCAACTGCCCCCATTTCTGTCACCTGATCTACATTCTCCGTGTTACAGCCTTTTGCGTGTGTGAATATCCACTGCACAACACCATTATTCTTCACTGCTGTAAACTGACCCACTCCAGTCATCCAACCTGTTCTCATGTTTCAAAGCCCTCTGCTTTTTCCCCCTTTTTTTTTTTTTTTTTCTGGAATAGAATCATCAAGCATCCACACATCCCAAGCAGCAACAGAAGTTGAGAGGTGCTCAAGCATTCCTCTTGGGAAGTCAAAGTGCCACTAACCAGCTATTTAGATTAAAATTTCGTTCAGAGATTTCCATGGCAACAGCAAAAGGTGCCTTTTGGTAGAATTTTCCTTACTTTCAAAGACCCATTTCAAGACAGAGATTCACCAGAACTGTTTTTCATAAGCTTTAGAAAGTCTTTAGTCAACAAAAGAATCTTCCCCCTTTATTTCATTCTTAGCAACACCTAACAACTTCACAGGAAATTTCCGGAAGTACAGAAGTCAGTCCAAAACACACCTTTAACATTGAAATGGTAGATATTTCACAAAAGAGAAAACACTAAAGACTGTATTAAAATTCTCACCCAAGGTCATTCATAATTGTCCTTAGCATTGGAGCGTTTGTTGCCTATTAATATTATTTTCTGTTTTACCTCCTGTTGTACAGTCCTGAAACATGAGCTGGACTTGCAAAACAAAAACACACCTCTACAGAGTATCCCTCTCCACTTCAGTCAGTTGCTTTCTGTTGCAATCTAAACTGGACTGTCCAGGCACCATGGGATGGGGGAACCAGGGACCCTCTAAAATGTGTCGATTCTTCTTGGGCTAAATGAAGACGACGTGAAACCAAACAATCTATTTAAAAGAAATTTATTTACACAGACGAGGTCTGGGGAATAGGATAAGCGATGGGTTGTTAAATGTGTAGAAAAGAAAAGAGAAAGAAAGGAGGGAAGAATAGGAAAGAGAGAGAAAAGAGTAAGATATCACCACCCCAGTGTTCCATCATTGTCTTCTAGGAACCCAGAATGGCAGGCACATATGCACGCTGTCTCAATTTATACGTGAGGACCTTTAGGGGAAGAGTTTTAGTGCACTTGCACACTGCACCTTCTGGAAGGTTTTGGAGGTTCTGGAAACGACTCTTAGGTGATCGTCTTGCTCCCTATCCCAACAGGACTGTGGTATGACCTTTCTCAGCACACCAGTGCAGCTGAGCTACTTGCAAGCTGTCACAGAAAGAGGCACTGCCCCACCTTCTCATACCTGCCTTTTCCTGCAGTAAAACAGCCAGAAACAACTGGGTTAAGGCATACCATTTTCATCGTAGAATTATTCTCTTACATTTCCAGACACCTTATGGAAAACATCCAATAATCTCACTTCCCTGAGATGTAAAGAAAGAGAGGAAGGAACAGCAGTAACAGCTATCTAAACCACCTCTTCAAAGACAAAGGACAGAGTATGTGATGAATGCCACTTAAATACTAGCCTAGAAGTCCCTAAATGCTAGGTCAGTCTTTATCTGGGAACGTTCTGTGAAATGTTGTTGATTTCTGGCAAAGTGGAAGGTACCCTCGCTGTTTTTTTTGATGGTAGGCTTTCATTTGTCACCTATGATGGACACTCAAGGTCTGACACTGCACAGCTACATTGCCTGTTGTAGACAACATTCCTCTCACTTCACCTCCAGCACACTGGTTTTGTTTTGCTTTTGTTTTTCTTTCAGGCTGAGGAGAATCTGGGTAAGAGATGTTTGTTTTGGGAAAAGAAGAAAGAAGACTACTCTGGAATTGTTAAAATAAAATGCAATGCAAGTTTCAACAAAGAGCCACTTTAAAGAAAGTTAAAGTGTTCTATAGAGGTCCTTTTTTATTTTTTGCAGAAAACAGAGTTGATGGAAACAGCTGGAGGCTTTAACTTGGAAAATCGAGAAAGTAAGATGAATAAAACTTCCTGTTTTCCTCTCCTATCCCAACCTGCAGGGGGCAGGGATGGGGGATAACATTTTCAGCTCCTTTTCAACACAGATGTTGGATTCCCAAAGGGTTCATGTTTGAACTTTTATTTCCAAGCAAAAATGTCAGTTATTCTTTTGTGCAGTATTCCAGGATCTTCAGCCCAGCTACAGTTCGTCACATGTAAGCAAAGATGGTTAGATACCACCTAACTGATTAGGACAAACATCAATGTTAGTAAACCTTAATCTTTAAGGCTGATACATACCATTGCTTCCATCTCCTTACCTCAGCAGCACTTTCTTACCACACTGGCTTTCAATTAGCTCCTGTTACCCTACTCACCAGTGCTACAACTCACTGAATGTGAAAACAGTTATGAAATTTTGCTTGTGAAAACTATCTCTGCTTTTGTAAGGACTTTGTTATTCCCCACCTCCTTTCAGATATCCCTTTGGGTGCACAAGCTGAGGCACTTCAAGGCTCAGAAAGATAAGAAATGTGGAAGTGTCTCAGATCAAGCACGCAAAATTTAGGTTTTATCATGTGTAGTTTTATATTGGCTTAAACACGTGCACCACAGCTAAGAGGTGCTGTGGAATGAAGAGGTTCTGGCCGCTCCCTCAGCGTATTCCATGGCTGAAAACGTAGCTAAACCTCTTCTAAAACAGTAACATAGAAATTAATAGAAATTAGTAGAACCAGAAGATCCCGTTTCTATTCCTACCAATGCTACTGTCCTTTAAGATCCTGGCCAAGGGACTCAGCTCCCCCACATCCCTACTTCGCGCAGCTGTGAGGGGGAAATACTGACCCTTCTGTAGGACACATGGAGCGTGGGCCTAAAGATAACCAGAAAACAATGAACGCCCCTTCTCTCAGTTCAAATATTCAAATTCAGCTCCTATTGCAAGAAATTATAACCATTTTATAAGGCAGATCAATTGTCTTATTATGGTTTACATGGCTTAATCAATTAATTTAGTCATTTAATTTCTGATTGGTTACTTTTATTTATTTCCAATGATACTGTGAATGTTCCAAATGAAGATTGCTTGGGACCTCTAACATATTCCATTATAAGAAGAATTTTACTGTGTTTTTCTCATCTACATCAACTCTACCTCTATTTCTGTAACCCTGCTATTGAATCCTCACTTTGGCAATTAGCATGTCTATTATGCATCACCTCAGCACTACATTTCGTTTGTAAGGCCAGACATATGTTCAGAGTAAGAAATAGCTATTGAGGATTGATTTTAAAACAGAATTAAAATACGCTTACCATCATATAGGAATTCTGTCCAGATACAATACTTCAGAGTAGTTGTATGCAGTCTCACATTGGTAGGTCCTTCTTTTCACTGCCTTACCCAGGAAACACCTGGAGCTCAAAAAATATGTTGTTTAGACTTTTCGTGTACAAGACATCTGTTTAAAATGCAGCTAAAACTTTAAACAAAGTTATCCCAAATCCCACATGTGTGTATATGCTCCTCAAGCTGCAAAATACGCAAAAGAGATGTAGAAAGTCCTGGCAATACAGTGACTTGAAGTAGCAATCACAAGTACCAGGCACATCCAAATATTAAGTATGTATGGTAAAGGAAAGGTGTCACCTGTAGCCACAGCCTGTAATGGGAGAGAAATAAAATCAATACAAACTGAGGTCAGCCATGCAAAAAAGTTCTGCTTACATCATTAGTCACCTACATGTGCCAGCAAATAAATCCCACTCAGCTATCTGTTGAGCCAGCAGAAATATGGCAAGGCTGATGGTTTTATTCTTGAAAGAGACATGATTGTGTCTCCCCATTCAGTCTGTTTTGTTTGAATACAAAAGGATTTACTAGGAGAGGAAATATAGATGCCTGCAGATCAGAATTCAAAATGAAGATGTCACAGGCAGATATACAATGGGTAGGCAAAGGTAGTGACTGAATTCAAAGTACTAGTCACCCAATAGAGCAATTTCATTCACATACCTCTCTGATCTGCCATATGCTTTTTACATTTGATTATTATTAATGGGGGACTTTCAAATCTCTGTAGTGATAATGATACAGTTTATACGTGGTACAGTATTTTATTGGTAGCTTTAGTTAGGTAGTTTGATGTATTGTGATAATACAAAATAGACTCAGCTGTAGAAGGTTCACAGCTTTCTAATTCAAGATTCATACCTTTATACCAGTAGGTTTGTTAAGATAAAGCATGCAAAAAGGAGGACCATTTACATGTCTAAGCGCTACAGGATTTGATCTGAATTGATTACTTTTTATTACATTATTTTCATTTGCAGTTGTGTAACCAAGTAGAACAGTTTTATCAACTGATTTTTGTCACAGTTTAACCTCAGTGTGGACAATTTCGGCAGCTAAAATCAAGCAGTAGAACTCCCAAATCCTTTCCCCCCTCCCACTCCCAGAGAAAATGGAAAGGGAAATAAAAAAAACATGCAGTTAACTTTCAGAAATTAAAATTACTTAAGATCAGACTTAGCTGAAACTAGAAAATTGATTCTACTTTACCTCAAACCACAACAATTTTTCTCAATATTAGAATGATCTTAAAAAATGTTGAAGTAACCTAAGGTCTTAAACCAAGGTAAATAGATGTAGTAAATTAAGATTCGCATGACTATACTTTAAGCCTGAAAGAAGGATCCAAACCCTCAGATTCTGGCAAGCACTGGTGTTGAGTATGAGGATATATTACAAAATCAATGTGAAATAGTGACGGTAAGTCTAATACTGACCAAAGAGAAAAGCGATATTATGCTGTTCTCATCCATGTTGGTACAAGCCAGAAATAAGTGCAGCTGCTCCCTATTTATATCAGAATTAGGAGGCAGAAACATACTGCAATTCTGTATAAATTATCTTTCTGTTTTACTGTAAGTAAAAAACTCCTCTTAAGTGAAAGAAAAGAGTTCTGTCCTTTTTTTCTCAAAGTCAAAATCCTCCAAATGTAATTTTAAGACATGCATTATGGTACATGGCAATTTCTCCCTATTCTGCTATTAGATTTTATCACAGTGATATAAACTGTTTGCAAAGCAAGCAGAATTTGAATGGTTTTCTGTCCATCATATAAAATAACTCCTGGAATGTTTGTATATATTATGATTATTATGACATAAAATATTTAAAGCTTTTCAGTACATTCCTAAAAAGATCATTAGTTCTGATAACTAATTTGCAGTTTTATTCCAGCAGAAGCCAGGCTGTTCACAGTTTTTATTTGGTTTAGGAGCGGTCATTAGGAAACTGTTTCTCTTCTTTCCCAATGTTCCTCAGTAAGAAATATTTTAGCAAAGAAAACTCTGCCATCTTCTCTATCATGTATTTGAAACTCACCAAAAAATGAGTTTGAATGAGGAGAATCAACTTTTTCAACAAGAAATCCAATTGGCCTGCAGGATGCAACCCTGCTATCCAGACAAGTATGTACTGGTCTCACATCTGCTTCTAAATTCTGCATCAAAAGGGAAAAGCACCTAAGCAAAAAAAAACCCAAACAAGCAAACAACAAAAAAGCCACAAAAACCAAACAAAAAACATAAACTCAAAAATCCTGCAGAAAAACTATGCTTTCCCATGATTTATTCCACTGTTATTCAAGGCCTTCTCAAGCTGGGAGGTAGCTGGCTGTAACGTTTTGAACTCAGTGGGAGTGAGACATGATACACTTTCTAAGATAAGCACCATCAATCATTTCAGTCAAGCAAATATTTTTAGATTATTAAAGACTTCAAATGTCACACTTTCTGAGTTTTAGTGTTGTGTCATATCAGGTAAATAGCTGTGCATTTTTACTACTATACAAAGCACTTTGAATATTTTTCAATTTGAAAGTATCAAGCCTAGCATTTATCAGCTGTAAAGATTTGATAAACTGATAGAGGATGAAAGTGGACAGAGCAAGTTTCAAAATCACATTGGTGATTATTCAGAGTTGCCGAACAGTCCAAGATCTGGAGTACAGAATATGTCCACCAAATTAGGAGCTGGCATCCAACTTGAATATAGTTCTAAACTATCAAAAAAATATTTTAAGGAGTCAATTTTAAGTATAATAGAAAAAAGTACTTCAGATTGGCTTTGACTTTAAAATGCTTGGTGTCCCTTTCATTTAAGCTAGAAGTCCTCATACTTGAGAATGACCAGTACTTAACTTTGCTAGATTTCTATTTGTTTAATGAATGCTAAGACTCTGCTATGCTCTGTGGAATTATAAGTTGACATTTCTTTTCCAAGAAGTTTACAGTGAGAGGACAGCACAGAAAATATTGCACACAAAGCAAAGTGCCGGAGCTAGGTCACTTTGTTGCCGTTACAAGTCATTCTTATTCCTTTAGCCTGGTTTCCTAAGGAATCCTGTTTATTATACCCTTTCATCTCATCTCATCTCATCTCATCTCATCTCATCCCAATAGGTTTGATCCTATCAGCCAATGCAAGAACGAAGCTGTTGTTTGATGGTGAGAGGTGGAAGCCACTCAGAGAACAGAGTCATTCTCTGACCTTTGTTAGACAGAACAATGCTGTGAGGACGAACCTTAGCATAACTCAGAACATCTCAACAAAAAGATGGTTATGAACAGCCTGACTTCAGTAACATCTTCAGTCAGGGTTTACATTTTATAAATTTCTAGATAATCACTCTTACAAATCACCACAGAAACCAGTTCTTCAAGTTTCTCACCCTTATGGATTTTCAAGTGTCCAAAAAGCCAGACTGAAGCTTTTCTAGTGTGTTGCAGTCAAGTCATCAAGATACATGTCATCCAGTCTTGATCCACAAGAGTGTGCTGATGCATTTCCTGTCTTAACATAATTCCACTGAAATCATGATCAATGAGGAATTTCAAATCCATTAGAAATCTAACTCAGATTCAGCATATTTCCAAACTACTCGTTTACAGTAACTAACAATACCAGACCTGCCAGAAAGAAGTACATGTTGGGAATAATATGCAGCAGAAGAGGGATGGGCATCCCAGCACAGAAACCACTTGAGTTTGAGCAGAGCAAAGAATCACGTGTGGGTTGAGAGAAAAGGCAGTGCTGGGTGAAGCAGAAGAGAGAAGGTCGAAATGGAGATGGGAGAACAAACCAACATGAGCAGGAGCCAGAGCTGGACCTAAGAAGAGTAGAGACAAAAGGTAGCAAGGGTGGCAAAAGTACCACACCAGCCAAAGGGCATTTGTCATCATCACATGATATTCAAAGCCAAAGATAGAGCAGAGACGTGAAATAAGATTCACATGGATATCTGTAAAGTCTGGTTCATAATTCCTCTACCAGGTTGGAAAGAATGAAGTTTTGGAAGGATGACTGCTGATTAGAGGAAGAAGACTGAATATCTAACTTTAAGAGTTCAATGAGACAGATCCCATCATGGAGATAAGCCTGTAAAGAAACACACCACACAAACCCCCAATGTGAAGAGTAAGCAATCTTCAACAATAGCCTCCATGTGTATGTGATGAGAAAAGACTGGATATGACATGGGAAGCTAAACAAAGCAAGTGGGGCGAAGAGAGGAATTTTGCCAGAAATGGAACCAGCAGAAAAAAAACTTAGTTAGTTTTCATCCTGTCAGCATTTATCACAAGTGTTCATGGGAAACATGACAAAGAGACCACTGGAAATGCAAGTCCTAAGAATAGTACAGTGAGTAAGAAAAGCTGCACTTGTTTAGCAGATTCCTTCCTCCTTTTCATCTAACACTAGCTACCATGGTAAACTATTTCTGAGGAGAGACCAAGAAGCTTTAAACTGCCAGATTCTCTAAATGTCAGAAGTCAGAAACCATCCTCATAGTTCCATCATGCAGTCATTCTTGCAATGCCACACCACACTGATGGGCAAAATTAACTGAAGGAAATGATGGTGTCATCTAAAACAATTACACATGTGACTCAACAGTTCTTATGTACTTTGTAAAACAAGTGCTAGCAATTCAGTGGCTGCATAGCAAATACTCTCTACCCATACTGAGCATTCAGCAATATAAGGATTACTTGGTAAACAGGATTTAGTACTTGCTGCGATGAGTGAAGGTAGACAAGCTGGTTGTAAAAATCCAGCTTTTTCTTTTAAATTCAGCTTCTCAATAACTATATATATGAGAATGCATAGATTTTTGTCTGAGTCTCCACATAGAAACAATGTGATGTTTCTGGATAAGATTCTTGAAGTTTTCATCTCCTTTCAGAGAATAATAGAGCAGCGATTGGTGCAATACAGGTTTCCCAAAATGACTCACCCAATCTGGATTTAATTAAAAAAAAATCCCTCTTCCCTTACTAAAAAAAAATTAAAAATAGAGAGAATAAACTCAAACTAGGTATAAAACTAGAGTTTTGCAGCCTCATTGGTGTTATTTAGCTGAATATACTTTTCCCAAGATGTAACATTACATACCAGGAGCTTTAAACACTTTGGCAATACGGATTGAAGTGAGGACATTCTGGTTTATAACCAAGGCAAGCCTACTCTCCTATGCCAAGGAGCTTACCTTCATTTTGTGAGGGCTAAACATGTAGGGAATTTTTGACAAAAATAGCATAGAAAGTAGCAGATGCTTGCGGGAAGAAATCAAACAGGTGTCAAAGCTAGCATCCCAGGAATGATGGCAAGACAAATAAAAACATGGAATATGATATATGAACATGATGTATCTGTTTTCTGATAATGTGTCACTGCCTTTTGCCAATTTCAGAAAGCCATGAGTATGCCCTTCTGTAATTACCTTCATTGATTTGTGTGGCATCAACTTCCCTGATGCATGAGTTCCAAATTGGTCAGCCAACATACATGTTCTTTTGCAATGCATTGAAAAAAAAAAAAACAGGCAAAAAGTCTCCCTTCTTTGTAAAATAAAAAAGTAAAGTATGCCCTACACTTTTCATCATTTTTTTCTTCAAATGTGCATGTCAAATGAGCTTCTAAGTGTAAAAAGTGTGACTAGAGCCATTCCCAGAGAAAGGAGCTGCAGACCAGATGTGCCTCACACTCTCTTGCCAAAACCCAGCCCACGGCAGAGGTATTGATGGTTGTTTCACACTGGCGAACTTCCCAGCTTGTTGCTCCAAAAGAAAGAGCCTCAGCAAAGAAAGCCTAACTCATGTAAAATAAAGTATCAGTTACATTACTATTTTAAAGGAAAAGGCAAACAAATTTGTTGCAGCCGATGGAGAGGAGTTCAGTGCAATGAATGATGTTATGTTTCTCTGCCAACAAAGACTAGCACAGACAGTTTCAGATATATTTAAGGAATAATAGAAATTTGAGACTCTTTTCCTCAACTCAAACTCTTTTCTTAATAAGGTGTCACATCCCTTTCCTTACTTCTCACACTACAGTTTTTCTCATGAAAAATCCTTGCTTTTTGCTGATTGGAAAAAAATCCACATCTATTCCTGTGCAGGGTAACAGTGATTTCAGTAGCAGAAGAGTAGGGCAAGGCAAAAAAAAAGCAGTAGGAACAGTTATTGTGCATGATGCATGTTGATAAGGCTGTGGCACCGACCATGAAAACAAAGCAGGGGCTGAAGGAAGTTTTACAGCCAGTGGTTTGGCAATCAAAGCAGAGAAACAATGAACAAACCCATGAGAGGGGAAAGTCTGTGGTGGTCTTCAATCTGTTTGTAATATAGAATACTTGTTGGGTCTTATTTACAGTGTGCACTAGAGAAGTCTTGTTGCTTTGGATAATTACACTGGCAAAAGTTTCCAGTGCAGACGCTGTTTTCTCACCATACTAGAGGTCAGATGAGCATGGCATCCCATCAAAAACTGTCAGAAGGCATAAGAGCTTTTATAGCTGTATCTGTATAAGCTGCTTTAGCCACATGCCGCTGAAGCAATACAGTGTGAAGTGGTCTGAAATCCTTGTTTCCCTCTGGGTCAAGGAAAACTGAAGGGGCGTGTACAGGGTGGAAGAGTTTCATTTGCTTGTGGGACACATCGAATTACTCATGTGTGTACACTTTTGCACTACCTCCAACTTGAAATTGTACAGATGATCATGAGTAGGTCAGTCAGATGAAGAAAAGAAAAACATTTAAGATTTAAACCCACTATTTTTGACCAGTTCAGTAGTTTCTGACAATGATCCAAAGGCTGAAGCGGCTAAAAAATTATCTTCTAAAGGCAAAACCTCTCATGCCTCAGCCTTTGAACTTACTTTATTTACTTTGCAAATGTTTTTTATCAAGTCAAAGTCTATTTTATTCTGTAACCCTTTCAGACTCATAACTCAGGAGTTAGCATCCTAACATGGGAGCTCTTTCACAGACCTCAGTGAATAGTGGATTGACCACTATGAGTTTAGTGCTGTACCTTTTCATCATTAACCTTTTTGCACTTCCTTTGTCCTCATTTCGGATGAACATGCACAGTATATTCAAAAATTACTTCCAAAACCAACAGACTTCAATTTAAAAATTAAAGAATGTATGTCATGACTATAACCATTTCAACTATGATGAAAAAGTTATCTCTAATATAAAGGACCTGAAACTGTGGGCATCTTCCAAAGTAGACCCAGCTACTGCATTTGGTTCTAATCACTTCACCAAAATGTTTTTTTAAATTCTGGAAATGAGTGTACAGTGTAAATATAAACATTTGCATATACAATTTTAGAAGCAGCTTCCTTTTCTCAGTTTCCTTTTTCTACAATATTGGATCTATTTAAGCATGTTCCATTAACTTCGCATCGTAACTGCTTTATAATGCTTTAGCCATGATCACTAGAAAACACAATGTTCAGAAAGGAATTGTTGCTTCACCCAAAAAATGAGGGACTATAAAAGGCTGATGATTATATGGTTTCTGGTTATTTTAAAGGTGAGGGTATCTTCACCAGGTATAACCTAGAAGGCAAGCCCACAAGTGCAGAATAGTTTACAGAGAAAGAGATTGGACCCATAGCTTGTACTCTATGGCCGGGGGAATCTAGGTGATCCTTCAACCTGTAACATAACTGAGGTATTCTAAATGTAACTGTGTAGTAAATACATATATATCTACAAAAAAAAGCTTTCCAACTGTCCTCACCCCATTTGTAGATCTGCACATTTCACCAAAAAAAAGAATCTGGTTCGAGGTTGCTTTTCTCCTAGCCCATAACCTTGAACCAACTGCTAAATCTGAGAAATGGAGCAGTCTAGATATATCAGAGAACATCTGGTGAGGCCAATGTTATTCCTGAAAACAAAGGCATTTCCCTACAGTCTCACAGTCAGTTTTGAAAATGAAGGTTTTTGCAGACCTTGTTATAGTGAGTGATATCATGAAGACAAAGTGTCAAGGATGGTTTGAAGACTACAGTCACATTTCTCACTGTCCTTTTGCAGTAATTAATTCACTTAGATGGAAGAAACTGCAGAATTGGGAGGGGAGGGTTGGGGTCTTCCTTTGTGTGTTACTCAGTGTCTGGATCTAATATATACCCTTCAGCTACGTACTAAACCAAATTTAGAGAGAAAGCCAAGCAGGGATACAGATTTTCACCCCTCCAAGTCTAGCTCTCACCAGTTGGATCATCACTGGCCTGGATGGTCAAGGAGTGGACCTCTTCTCTGCTTTCAAATCACTCATGCTCTGTTCCAGAAAAGGAGGTCACAAGACATGCTGAGCTTTGCTTTCATTTGTAACTGATTCCAGAAAGGCAGACCAGCTCCAAAAGGAGCAGGGCAGAAGGACAGAGCCTACACAGATGAAGAAAGCAGACCTATTTGCTTCCATTTCTTCATATGGTAGGCAAGATGCATTCTGCCCTCACCTCACTAGCATCTCTGGAAGCTAATCATCACCACAGAAATTTTGGGAATGAAAGGGTAATAAATCCACATTCCGGAGGACTCATGCATTAGGAAAAAAGAGTTAATAAATCCCTCAAAACAATAGAGACCTCTGAATAAACTAAAACAAGTGATTTGAACCAGAACATGCTTGTCATACTCTTCTCCCCAAAAAATTCTCTCTCTTTATCTAACATGTTAGCTTTGGATATCTGAACTAATCCATGTCAAGGGAAGAACATAGCCAAATGCTGTACCCTGGCTGCGGTTCTTCTTGGACAATAATGAGACATTTTATTGCATTTTAGTATTGTCATACATATCAGCACCTGTTGCATGTGCATATTTTAAGTGTTTGGGGCTTATTGGTTTATTGTGCATTCCATGCTCTTTCATTATTGAAAGCAGATAGCTGTGATTTCTCACACCCGTATTAAAAATACATGCAATTGTTGTCACATTTTAGCACTTCAGATGCAAGCAGTTTTCACTTCCCTTCTAAAAATCATCCTACAGATTTTATCACCTTGCGATCCCATTTATAAGTTTAATACACAAGTCTGTATTCAGTCCAGCATGCTTGGTTTGGTTTTGCTTACAGAGATTTGAAAAGTCATTGAGCCATTCGTTGGAGATTTTCACTTTAAGAAACCGTTATATGTTTTTCCTGTTCATTTTTCTTATATAACTCAGTGCTTTTGAGAACAATAGACCATAAGGACCCAAGTTTGATACCACTGAACAGAAATATTGCTCCAGAATTAAGCAGGACCTGTCATTGTGTAATAAAAACTGTTGTAATTTGTTTCTATTTTAAGATAAACTGATATTGTATTAGCATAATCTAATATTTTAAAATGCTGAAGTGCCAGCTATTTCCTCCACAGTTTTCAACAGTAAGGGTTAGACATTTCAGGAAAATGAAGGCTTTGATTTAATAGAAGGAGTGAGGCAGATGCATATTCTTGTTTAAAATAAAGGCAGATTATCTATTTCTCTGAAATGTATAATCAGGTTTTTGACATGTCCCTTGTGCCCATGGCAAAAATTGATATTCACCATGCAGACACATAAATCTTTGGCAGTAAAAGGAAAATGGCCCCACAGTTTACAGCAAATTACTAATACCAAAATACCAAGGAATACCAAATACTTTTAAATTGTCTTCAGCTAAAACCAAGCAATATTCAGTTTATCTCAAATGAGTGCTTTAAAGGAATGGGGCTCTGTAGTGGAAGGCTAAGAAAGAGAGCAACCTGCTTTCTCATAGTTTTTTTTTTTTTTTAATTCAAATCATCCTTACCACAGTCAAATAAAATGTATTGACTCCTTAATAGAGACTTTTAACCTCGTGTTTCTATGAATGGGCACTGTCTCTTGAGCAAAGCCTACAGCTCCAAGCATAAGGTATTATCCCAACGGTACCAATCACCTATGAGCTCTCACCATTGGGTATATTGGCCTCCAGCTTGTAATTTTGTCACAACTGCAAGCACCTTCCTGCTGTAATTCTAATCTAAGATAGGGATGCTTTCTGCCTTCTCATGAGCAGTAACCTAATGAAAAATTAAATAGAAAAAACGTGATGACAAAAGTAGACATAGCTTTGCTGCTGCTTGGATAGTAACTTGTCAATCTGAGAAGAACCTGGAGAGAGCAGGACAGAAATTCAAACACATGAATTTGTGGATGACTTCTGCTCTCCATCCAGGGTAACCCAGAAAAGAGGAAAAGAAATGAGGAAACCATGAGTGGTTGTTCTGAGATTTCCTGATGAGCCAGTACAGCTGCAGCAGTACTGACTGTGACCCACCTGTGAAAGCACAGCCATGTACCTCCCACACTCTCCTGCACCCAAGACTGCAGGAGCAAATCATGCTGCCATGAAGCCTTCTTACAGACATTGTGTCTCTTGTCCGCTGGCCTGAGCTGCTTCATCAGTGTGGAAATCTAGGTTATTCCCAGGTACTACCAGCTTGCTCGCAGAAGGAGTGGATAACTAAAGAACGACCTCCTAACCCTTTGGAGGCCCCACTCAGATAGGATGGCCGTCCATGGAGTATTTCACTTTATTCTTTCTTTTTTTTTATGCCTCTAGTTAAGGACTTAACAATATACTATGAGTGCAAATATTGAAGACTGCAAGAAACTGTACAGGAAACACAAGAATCTTACACTTGAAAAGCTACAGTACTGGCTGGCCCAAGCAGCCACTTAAAAATACTGTTGGGACAGGAAAGATACAGCATGTGAGCAAACTGTCACAAATGGTTTTGTTTAATGTGAGAGAAGAAACAAAAATAGAGATTTCTAAAATAGCCAGGTCAGCCATTCCAGCCTTTATTGCTTAACTCTGACAAAGAGCAGCACATGCTGTTGGGGGCGATGGACTCACAGCAGGGTACAGTGCAAGCGGCCACCACAGAGCTCCTGGAGGAAAGAAGAAATTTTTGTCTATAGGCAGAAATTGGATCAACTTACCTAAATCCAGAATCTAGTCTGAGGAAGAAACACATTCTTCTGATTTTACAACCTGCCCATTCTTCCACATGCATTCAAAAAAAGAGAAAACTTGTGGGTGAATGGATGTGGTTTTGTTTCTTAAACTGGTCTTTGTCTCTTTAATTTCTTTGTTTCCTTTTCGGAAAGAACATTTTATCCACCTTATTTAAGATGGGAAAGCATAGAACAATCCTCTTTTGAAACAATGCTTTTGGGTACAATACATATATTTTTTAATTACATTTGTTCTAAATGCTGTCTGGCTATCCTGATTGTCTCCTGGGGCCATTTTCCCTAATTTTAGCTCTGAAATAAATGATGATTTATTTTCTGGTTATTACTCAAGTGTGTGTAGATGTGATCTTCGAAGAAGCCTCATTTGTCATTATGCAGGACATTGGGCAACCAGGCACAAGAAACTAAGAAAATGACCAAATTATGTCAGCTGACTACAATATTATTTTCCAGAACTTTAAAGCAGTGCTCTGCAGCTGGATGTAAGAAACCTTTGTACCAGGAATTGATGTCTTCTAGGGTTTTGTGTTTTGGAGGAACATGTGTTCAGGGACCTCAGCAGCTGCCTATGGAAAACCATTTTGCTCTTAAAGCAAAACCATATGTCAGGCCAAGGGAAGGGAAGCATTTGAAAAAAAAGAAAAATGTCTTAAAAGTAATGCTGAAAACTGTCAGCTAGCCATGCACCGCAGGAGGTGGTATTAAAGCCTCCCCAGAGCTTCAGGGAGGCAGAGCACTCTGCAAAGGGCTGAATTTCCATTCTGAACTTGTGAAGGCAGGAGGGAAGAAAACAAAGCTACAATTAGCCTTTTGGTGGTGCCACTGTTTCAACTGAACAAGGTTCCTTTGACTTTTAAGCAATGTGCTAGGTCTGTTTGCCCACGGACAGATTCCCTTGGTGCTGCTGACATCAGCACTTGTCACTCAGGTCTGGTCCTGCTCCTCAGCAGTCAGTCAACGCGTCTCTCACAGGGCCCTGCTAAGCCTCCATGTGGGAGTTCTGCTGGACCACCAGAGCATCACCAAGACTTGGGACTGTGGGCAACTAGTAGCCAAGAGTAGACTGAAAAAGAGACATTAAGAGCTATAAAATATTCACAATTGCAAAGGCAAAGAGTAGAATAAGAAAAAGAGAAGAAGAGGAGGAGAGAAAGAGGAAAGGGAAAGGAAGTGGAAAGGGAAAGAATAAATTCACAAAGGAACTTACAAAAGCACTTGCAGTGTCATGTCCATTCTCCCAAGTCTACCTTCCACTGCAATGTGTGCCTGTGAAAAGCATATACATACAAATACTATGCACTGTGCTTTGTAACCATACTCTTTGGTGATGCTCTTGCAACAGTGAATACAGTAATCATCAGTGATTAATTATAAAATCAGTAAGTCATGCATGTACCTAATCTCCCATTGTGCAAAAGAGGCCAAAACAAGAGAGAGGCTGTTATATCTGTCATATCAGCCACATGTATATCAATGATAGAAAAAACAGTAATAAAAGTAATTTGATTACTGTACTTTTGTGAATACTTATAGAACACCAGTAGTATTAGAATAAAATAAATACTGTTATATCTAGATATTACTTTTCAATTTGACACCAAACAACAGGATGATGGTGCTTCTGGAAGAAGTATAAATGAATATGTTTTGCTCTGCAGAAGAGTATACCTGCATGGTAGTAGATACCTCCTACAGCTACCTACCTCAGCACTTGACCTCAGGATCCTGTTCCTCCTCAATATCCCCTGCATTTTGTTCTATTCTCCATGTCCAGGTAGTCCCTTTCTCACCCTCTGCCCTGGGCAGGTCTGTCTTCCCACCTGATTTCACAGTCTCTCTGTCTACAGAAGGATTTCTTTTCCAGTCTGGGTGCAAAGGAGAAAGGAGTCACAAGACAGATAGGTGTATATCACCAGTCATATCCGACCACGCTGAAGACCAGATAGTGGGAAACAGCTGTTACAAAGTCCCTCTGGCACCATCCCTGTAGCCTGAGACTGGAGCACATGATGCCAAGCCTGTCCAGCACAGGAAGCTGCGGAGGCTCCAACACACCACAGAGTTTTTCATTGCTAAATTCTAAAAAGTTTCTTCTGAGTATAAATAAATTACAATTTTTCAACTGTTTATAACTTGGCAAAGCATGAGTGGATTTTCCCTGAAGAACCAAAAAACACAACCCTGACATAAAGGCAGCTCTCATGCCAAACCAAGAGCCCCTACTGCTAAGCTCTGAGGCACTTGAACTTCCCAAAGAAAAGGTCACTTAACCTTTTTTAGCCTTGAAAACCAATGCATTGTTTACCCTTCTCTTTGCTCTCATAAACAGCAGATCTTCTTTGACTGATATTTTCAGAAATAAGAACTTGCTCAGGGCATAGAAAATTTGCCTAAGTTAAATTTTGGAAAAGATGTGGAAATTGAAAAGCAGAGCTCAGAGCTTTACTGTGGGAAATAATGAGCAGCCTGGGTAACAGGGCTGCCAGCTTACCTAAAATTGAAAAAAATAACCAATGCTACAGTGATGGGATAACTATGCCTCTCCCTGTCGCAGGCTTCTGCCTACCCTCACCCAAAACTTGCTGTCTCCCCTGTACGTGCAGGCAGGGACTTGTGCAGACAGGCTCCTTCTACCAAGCCACCATCATCTGTAGCTACTGGGATGCATGCATTTAGCAGACCCTGGTTTGGGAGGCGACTGTCACCCACAACAAAGCAGCAGGAGCCAATGACACCAGGACTTGGCTGACAGGTTTCGTTACCATGATCCTACTGTTTCCAGCCAGCAGCATGAGGCCAGGAAGAAGCTCATATGTCATTGAGGTCCCGGCACTTCCCCATATAAGACACTCTAAGCCACATAGTGTCATGTCCCAACACGACTCATAAACTAAATAGCTAAATCTCTTTCTTCCTCCAGATCTCAAGAGACTTTCAGGACCATAATATACCCCATAATGCATTTCCACAAAGTGTGCAATAATTCACTTGTCATAATATCCCAAGGACACAGGCCAACAAAAGCAGATTTGTGTTTCATCTTACATTCTGATCTCTAAAACCATGTTAAGAGAAAACAAATTGAAATGCAGAGGTACTTTTTTTGGAACCCATTTCTGGTTCATTATTACAATGAGCTAAACAGGCCTGACAGAAACATGTGATCTACATAGCACAAGCTTTCATGTGATCCAAAAGACCACTTCCACTGTTTAAAAGAATGAACAAAGATCAGTACAGTGCCAAGGGGTAGCAAAGAGAAGGTGTGGACCCCAAAGGGTTAGCAACACCCTTTACAGGATCCATAGGAGAACCCAACAACACTGTTCTTTCTGTTTTTACAAAGGACACAGTTGGGTAGATTCTTTTTCCTTTTCCCAGAAATAATCAGATCTTAGATTAAAGTCACATAAATCAATATAAAAATCATACCACATCACAGAAAAGCATCTCTTTCACATCAAACAGAAATGCACTTGTGAACACATATGGAGGGAACAAGCTGGCATATCTGTTTATGTTTACTCATGCTGGCAAAGTGAGGGAGCAACATAGTATTTATAATCGTTTCTTCTTTATTATGGTGCTTTGCTTTGCTTCTCAGATGATTAATGAGCTTTTTACAAGTTAACGACCTGCTAAATTTCCATTTGCATCTACCTTGCTTTGCACCTTCCTTTTCATCTACATTTCTTTTTGGTTTTGGAGTACATACTTTATAAAGTTCTCTTTTTTTTTTCCAATTTCTTTCATTTGCTGTTTTTATGTAGATTTCCTCCAATCTTTTTGTTGTGGGGTTTTTTTTTCAGCTTGAAGTTATTTTCAACCTGCAATTAAATTCATCAAGGACCTCATTTCAT
The DNA here is from genome assembly GCF_017976375.1 of Cuculus canorus. Classification (NCBI taxonomy): domain Eukaryota; kingdom Metazoa; phylum Chordata; class Aves; order Cuculiformes; family Cuculidae; genus Cuculus; species Cuculus canorus. The sequence continues at coordinate 28,972,546 of NC_071404.1, read as the reverse complement.
GTTGGATTCTAGCTAATGAGTGCTGTTGGCCACTCATCTCTAGCAAGTGCCAAAGAGGTGTTCTAGCCTGTTAGCAAAAGGTGCCTTTTGAGCAAGCTGGAGAAGTTGTATTTGCCCTTCTATTTAGACAGCCAATTCCTTTCCTAATCTTAATGCATTGCAATAGCCTTGTAAACTAAATCTGGATGCGTCTGACAACAGAAGCAGCTGCCATGGAGAAATACATGTCAAGGCTGAAAAACAGACATGCACGGCATCTGTAAAAGTATGGCAGGAAGGCAGCAAACCTTGTCTGCTTGTGATGGCAAGAAACTTTTCCTTCATTCTCCTGGCAGAATAGAAGAGTTGCCTAAGAGAACTTTGTCCATCCATGGTGTCTGAGAGAACCCATGAAGTCACATTCACATAAAGGTATCCAAGAAAACATGTAGTGTATCTTCTTCAAGGAATGTGATATACATTGTTCTTTGATATGTTCCTATGCCCCAGCCTACATCTTTGTCTTCTCTGTTTCATCTTCAGACACAACGAAATACAATTTTATATATATATATTAAGGTCACAAGTGGGATATTTACACAAAGCCCTCTCAGCACATGGAGAATTACTTAAAGCCTTCACTTATCTCAGGTTTCCTCCACTCACAAAAGGCCTGCCTGTTCCTCCCTGCAGCTGTAGCATTGTAAGGTCTGAGGAAAGAATATTTTTAACTTTATCAGGAATTATTAACGCCGTTAGATTGCAACATAATGCAAAGACAATGCAGGGGCAAAATTTGCAGCTTTGCTGTCACTGATCTCCTTGATGGCATGCAGGAAATCTTTAGGCATGCCTTTCCCATTCCACAGTTTAATAATAGCTGGCATAATTAAATCCTATAGGTACATTGTTCTGAGTATGTTCTGTATAATAGACTTTACAACAAATACAAATATTACAAGATATGATTAATTTTTTTATGTTGAACAATATAATGTGGATAAATTTTATATATCTCCTGAGACAGGTAAATGAGTGGTGCTCTTCTGTAGATAGAGGCATAAAGGTGAACTTTAGAATTTCGACTCAGGTACAAAATAAGCTGGAAAAAGAAATTAACATTCACATTCAGAGCAGATTTTTTGGTTTAGTCAGTTACTGCTCTTTTGCAACCGCAGCAGAATTTTTTTCTCCACTGTCTCCAGGGTCTGTCTAGAATTTCAACACAGGAACAGCTATTGGCAGTGTTGTTTTCCTGGACTGATTTTGTATGATTTTTCGGAGTCTGACATCCCTTTAATTAACATCTTTAGAGGAAGCTGTGGCATGGATCTCAGGGCTTCGCGCTATTTCTCCATTTTTCACTTAGCAAGACAAACAGCAATAGCAAGTCTGTATTCAGTCACCAGCTATTGTATACCTACAACATCTGAGGACACATAAAAGAGTAAGCTTAGTTCTAAACAAGACATGTACATGATCGCTGGACAGCACATCATGTAATATGACATAAACTGTGAGTATAGTTAAGAATTTATTTATTCCCACAAAAGAACTTCTACCATGAGCACATATTAGGGTGCAGAAAGTTTTAGGGTACAACACTCAAGAAGCAGGCTCTCATAAAATTAGCTTCATAGGATTCAGGAGTAGTCTTGTAGTTACTGAGCCTTAGACTCATTAAACATGATGGAGGAGACCAATAACCATTTCTGGTTATAGATTTAGGCATGCCTGTTACTCCAACAACTCTGTCCTGAAAATTACAAATTGTTATGGTTATCTTCCATCTACGGGACTTTGAGCTCTTCGACTTAGTTCAGAAAATGATGGACAATATGTAAAGTGTGCTTCTCATTCTGAGAGTGATCACCCTTTACTGATTTCTTTTAACTAACAGTGCTTACTCAATACTTACTAATTCCATTCTGGTGGCTTAAGGACTTGAAATGCATTTTTACTGTTCTTCATCCATTTTGCCCTTAGGACAATAAGTCATGGCAAGAATCCAATTTGCAACTTAAGAGTTGGAACATATTCTTCCCAAATATCCTCAGCAGACCTTCTTAACAAGTGAAAAATATCACCTAAACCTTCCTCTAAATTCCAAAATTTTCTTATAGGTAGTAATGTGTGAAACAGTTAATTTCTGGTTTAGTCAGATTGGTTTTGCACAACTGGGAGCCAGCTAAGAGAAGGAAGACATTTCATATACAAATAAAAGAAGTGCATATATACATAAGTGTGTGTCTGTTTGCAAGCATGCATGCACCCACGTGCTAGAAATACACCATTTAACTTCTACAAGATGGTTTTCACAACATACCTCACATAATCATCTGCCAATGGGATCTAGATTCTAATAAAAGGTTCAGAGCACTGTCCTCACAGGCTGAAAACTCGCAAGAAGAAACATCTGTCTTACTGCAAAGGAAGTCCAAATGCAACGGTTCATCCCCTATCCAGAACATCGCTGCTGGTTAGGATTTAATGGACATTGTGGCACAAAACAAGAAAATCTTCATTTCCCACAGCATCATGAAACAGTAAAAATCTTCAGAGGCAAATCAGGGCTCTTAGGAATAAAAGCAATTCCACCCTCTCATGGAAGCTACAGATTAAGCTTGAATTTGATTTTTTTTCATGTGTGAAACAAAACCCCTTCAGGTTCTGAAGCTTTCTCATTTAAACCATATATAGAACAACTCCCTGTCTCTCCTATGCATTATATTTGTGGTTCTAAAATGGAAGCTTTTAAAACTCAAGGAGTCAAGGTGCAAATGGATAGTGAGAGGCATCTCCAGGTGGCATTTCTAAGCACTCCAATGAGAGACTTAAAACTTGTTTGCAAATTTCCTCTCAAATTACCCTTGTGTAAAACTGCGTTTCTAAATATATTGTTGCAAAGCCAGTGGAAATTTCTCATTAAAAAATCCATACACAGTGGGAAGAAATCTTCCACAATGACATTTTTATTAAAAGTATATTAAGAACGTAATAATTAGGCAAGACATATAAAAGAAGGAATAAAGTAGTCAAACAGCCATTGTAAATCATCAGTGAGGTTTCTTTTCATTCAGCATCTTCAGGGAGAAATGACTGAGCCTATTTGGAGATCACGGGAGTCAGAAGAATGCAGTTTCTGTATTGTGTTATTATCACATACAATTGTTAATCAGACAGCAAACGTATTCTGTCTGTACTGAAAATCTCAGTCTACCTAAAATTTGCTCACAACTTGAGAGCTTTCTCTAACAGTTCCTAGGTTTAGGGTCTCCATATGCACCTGAATAAATTCCTTTTCCTTAACCAACCAGAACAGAGTTTTATTTCAGAAGATGTAACTTCTGCTGACACTGATGTCAGGGGGCTCCTATTTCACTCAGATGTGGTGAACAGGTTAATAATGTCTTTCACCTCCATGCAGTAGAAGAAGTAACTACTTGGCTGCCACTTCCAGCTACTCAAAAGCTGTGCAGTGCAAATAAATGTGGAACAGGAAAAGGTTGTTTCCCTGCTCTTTTTATTTTTTGTTTTTGTTTTTTTTTTTTCATGAGACACAGGGTAGCAGAGTACAGGAGAAAAAAAACCAAAAATGCTCGACAGAAGCCTAAAGACAACTCTTCTGCCCTAAAACACAACTACAAATGTCACTGTGTGAGTCAATATTTCAATGTAAATACCATGCAGTGTCTCTCACACAGTTTTCAGGCAGAGATAAAGCATGAGACTATCCTGAGGTTGCTGTGTCTTGACTGCAGGTCTTCAATGACAAAAAGAAGACCCAAGAAGGAGTCACCAAGGAACTGACTGCAAGAAGAGTTTGATGCAGTTCAGATTTACCCTCTAATGACTTTAAATTCACATCTAGTGAGAATCACTAGTCCCAGACTCATGCTTCTGAAGTGTTATTTATTCTCCTGTGCTAAATTACAGCCAGCCAATAGCTGTCTCCAGCCCCTGGAGAGGATGGTCACCATTGAGGTATCAGAAATGCACATCCCTCTGGCCAGTTCAGCTGTCGGCTGCAGTGGGAAGGTATGAGACAGCCTCATTTGCCTTCACACCTTTCCCCAGCACTAGTATTCTCTTTCTGAATGGGAAGGTAATTTATGGTGATAAATTAGCTGTCTTATAGGGCTACCCGCCAGCTAAATGTTAAGAGTCTGTAGTATTTATTGTTGCTGACTCATAATTATGTCACAAGTCTATGAGATTTAAAGATTTTCCTAACTCCAGAGCCATGTAACATCAGAAAATATCAGGGTTTGCTACAAAATGTGAATTTCTATCCCTCATAGTGAAGAGTGCTCTTTTCAAAGTTCAGAAATAGAAAGCAAATCATGAGAACCTTTCAAAAATAATTTTGCATCCATCAATCTTCAAATATCTGATGCCCAAAATATAATATCTAAAACTTAGGTTCTTAGAATTGTTTTAAGAATATTTACATTTTACTTTATTGCGCTAATGTAATTATTCTTAACAATAATCAATACAAAGTGGAAATATACACTTGCTTTTTAAAAGTAGGCTGTAGTTAACTCATGTTCTACTTTTTAATACTGTTACTGGGACATATATGGAGCAATTTGTAGGTAAAAAGGAAGCACAATCATTTACATAATAATTCAAGACAGGTATACAAATCAAACTGCAGCTGCAACAGTTAAGTAGCAAAACAGTAGCCATAAAAGAAAAATACTGCTCTTAAGACTGAACTGTGTTGATTGTAATACATTTTATGTGAATCTGCATATAATTTACTATAATTCTGTTGGAGATTTTAGCATTACTACAATAGTCCAAATTCTTCATAACAAAGACTTTGAATTTGCAGCACTTTTATGATAGTAAACAAAGAATTGAGGATGTTCCTATAAAAAGAAATATCATATCTGCTCTTTAATTCATATGGACAAGCATTCCAACCACAACAGCTTTCACTTCTTCTGAAGCAGAACCAACCCACTCACCTTCCACAAAATTTCCACTAAAGTTGCCTGAAACCCAGAAACCACTTTATCCAAAGAATACAAAACCACAGCACTCTAGATGAGAAGGTTTTGCTGATGAGACTAAAAGTCATTGCAGTTTCCAGGGTGGTATAACCCTTGACAAAAACGTTTATTTCCATTTTCCTGTGGGGGAAATGAAAGGAGAGTTTGACCCAACAGCATATTTACTATTTCATGCAAACAAAAATAAACTCAAATGTCTAACTGTTTTCCTTGGGGTCTGTCCAAAGTGTTATGCAAGCATATAGACAGCGAACAAAATCCTTCAGCAAGATCTTCCTCTCCAGCTGAACTATGTTGTTTTTCTGACATCTAGTGGCATGTAACTGTGGGTCTCTTTCTTCAGCAGTAATAGCATGTTCAGAATCAAGTTACTTCTGGATTTTTTGGCAGGATGAGGCCTTTCAAAAAGCAGATTGTATAGGACAACCCTTGTCAGCTCCCAGGCTCCCCCCCCCGAAGAATGCATCTGCTGCAATGTGTACTGAACACCCACGGGGCACTGCACCAAATCCAGAAGATCCAAGGGGTCATTCTACAGGCTTTATTAGTGCTTTCTATTCAAATGCAAGCTCTAAGATGGCTTGCAGGCTTCCACTCACCTTTAAGAGCAGCTGCAGCAGGTCACTGCAAGCACCTCACTTAAAAAGCTGTGTTATTGCTCTGGAGAACATTTCCTCAGCTTCTGCTAGATGGTAAGAGGAAGACACAAATCCTTCCAAGAACTGTCTCTGTGTGAGTTCCAGGCCTTCCAATTAAAGTGCAAGTGTTGCAAAGTTGTCGAGTGAGTTTTCCTTTCTCCTGGAAGCACATTTTAAGGCAGCATCTGGCCACTATAAAATAATATAGTTAATTATTCCTTTAGTTCTTAAAACCCAGTAAATGCCCAGACAATTTAAAAAATGAAGTATTGAAATGCAGCCCACTTGAAGTTCTTGGATTAATTCACTGTATCAACAAAAGTTGCGTGGGGAATGTGGAAATGACCACAAAGAAATTCTTCATTTTTAAGATTGAACATCCTGTATTCCACATGTTTCCCAGCAACTACACTGGGACTATGCATTACATGAGTAATACTGCACTACAGGAGCAAAATAGCTGGTGTTGAGGATATGACATTCATACAACCCATGGTTCAAAGCGGGGGACCACCTCAGAGAAGATCTAGCAGTCTTGCTGCTTGGACAGGACAGCCGCCAGTTGCTGCAGCACAAGAACTGCTCCACTGGTGTACATCTTCTCATTTCTTCTCCCCAGAGGGAGACAGTTTGCATACCCTGAGGCTAAAATGGTTATGTGGATGTATTTTAGTTTAGGTTCTTCATACATAAGCACTTTTCTTCCCTGAACGTCACTTCTCTTCTTGTAATATGCCAGGAGCTTGAGCCAGCTGTGTTCCAGTGCATTGCCTGCCTGTCTCTGGTTGCACAAGGTACTAACAGCTGCACAGCCATCTCATCCAAATGCTTGTGCTTCTGCCTCAGTATCAGCCTGCTCTGTAAAATATTTTCAGTTCTATGGATAAAATAAAACGTCAGACTGAAGCTATAGTTCTCCAAAAGAAAGAAATCGAGCCAGAAGTTATCCCTTCTATCAGAAAAAAAGAAAGGACTATGGATGAAAGACAAAAGTGTCTGTGAGACTGAATACTCCCAGAAAGATGGCCCTCATTATGTACATGACTGCCAAGTAGTAAGATAAATGATGACTTCGAATTCCCTGAGCTAACCATAGGAAAGCCCTATCCCAGGTTTACATATACTCTGTCTCTCTGTGACTCTGTCCCACACTCCTCAACAACCTGAGTAAGGACAGTTCTCTGCCTTTCTATTTCCCTTTCCTCTCTCCCTGCCCCTTCCCACTAGCTTCACATCACTGAGCTTCCTTTACTAAACAAGACAGAGAAGCAATTCGCTCCTCTATTACTCATCAGTTAATACTTACGAGTACTTTTAGCTTTTAGGCAGAATTAAAGATAGATTCTGGTCTTATTACTCATAATCAGTAGTCAATAGAATTGTTAATACAAAATATTTACAAGATACAGAGATAGAAATAAAGTCTTGTCCTTTAAACAATTGACTTAATTTATCGCATTTCTGATGTTGGCTTATAGTTTTGTGCAAAACTAACACGGTTTTTGTCATTTTTTTTCTTGAAACACAAATACATGGCAAATGCATATTAGGGTTTTTTCCCTAAGACAATGTTCTTTTTACATCATAATTCTTTTGTAATCTGAGAAAACTTTGCACCCATACGCAACTGTGGAGTGCCTGACAGACTCCCAATGGTATTTAGAAAGATTTTTCAGAGGAGCGGTGCTGATGCAAGGTTTGCAACAAGACAGAGCACCAAGAATCACCTTCTTTGTAAAGCGGTGATGATTTAAAGGCTCCATTTTGGCATATGCAAAACACAGGAGAGTTCTCATCAGCACACCATCCTCCAACAAGATGTATAGATGGTACAGAGGGAATGACAAAGCTTAAGAATTCAGTCAGTGCTGTGCACATTAAATACAAAACATACAGTGCTTCATCGTGTGCAGGAGAAAAAAAATCTTCCTTCTAAAAGAGAAACACCACCTTGACAAAGATGTATTGACTGTACCACATGAATATCTGCAACACTACTTAAATACAAAACATATAATGAGGGATATAATGAGTTATACTGGAGGGAACATCCTGGTTTATTTTTCATACAAGGCCTGATTCTGCTCTGCCTTGTGCCAGTACAAGGCAGGACTCACTCCCATGAAGTCCTTGTTAAAGAGATGTTTTCATAATCAGAGCCACAACACTTTTGTTCAAAACAAAAAACTGTTAACTGCCAAAACTGTGGTCCCTCCAGTTCAACATCCTTTCAGTGACACTCAGAGTTGTCACTTGAGCTTGAACACCTTCAGGGACAAATATAAAACTTTTCTCAAGTCAGTGTGTCTATCCCAGTTCTTGACAGAAAGCAGTTAATACATGCACCAAGCTGTGACTGAAGTACCTTACATATAAACAAGACAATCTTCTCCCATCTTCCCATTTTCAAAACAACACTGACTACTTCCACGGCCTTCTATAACTTCTACTGTACCAAGTCACATGTATAAGATTAACAAATGAGCATCACAGCCTGGAAGTGGTAAAAGGAGAGAAGCGTTAAGCATTTTTATCCATAGGAAGGGAGCACGGATGAAAAAGGACACTTCTTTGTTGTAGATTATGTATTCAAGAGTAAGGGGCAAAGTTCTTCCAAGTATTGAGTACCCTTAGCTCTTGTTTGCCTGAATGGGATTTGGACGTGTTCAAGGTTCTATACGCAGCCTTTCCATAAAGCATCAGCTCACTCTCTGCAAGAGAATGCAAGTTAAAAACCCACCTGGCTGCTAAAACCACGGTGCCAAGAAATATGCCTTCCATTAACTTTGGGACTGTGAAATGACACCTATTTGAAATGGACAGGAAATTTAAACACTTTTTCCAAGAACTTTTTTTTTTCTCGAGTATCCTACTGAGAACAATTTAGCCTTAGATGCTGGAAAATCCATGCATTATTACAAACTGGGAATTTTCTTTGCATGATGAGTTGCTTTTGCACATATTAACTGAGATTTCATGATTCCCAGCATAGCAATTGGGTTAAGCAAGCACCTGCACTGCAGGATTTCCAAACATGACCAGAGCAAGTTATGCTTATTTTTTAGGTATTGACAGTCGAAGTACAAAATGTGGAATAATTAATTCCACTTAGTCCTGATTCCACTTTTTAAGGACTCAGGTATTATTTAAAAGTTTGTATTTACGCCATCTGGCCATCAGGGAATTTCCATCCGGGATATAAAATTTGCACTTGCTCTTCTTTCCTTATAGGTAGCGAGAACAATACCTGCTACCAGCAGAGTTTAAGGAATAGCTTTGCTAAAAAGATGCCTATGGCCCATTCCCAGCACAACAGTAACCATATGCCCGGTGTGACCTGCTAACAGTAGGAAGACATTTTTCAGCAGGGGAACCCTACAAAGATCCACCTTGTTTCTCAACATTTTTAACTTTAAAGGCATCTGAAACAATACCAAAAAGATTCTTTTCTATCCTAAGTCTTGTTTTCAGTCAGTCGTATCCCTGGTAAATAATCCCTGGTTTACATTCCAAAAAAACCCATAGATGAATGTTAGAATGGGCTCTGGATAACATATTACCTAATGCTGTTCAAGGCTAGGAGAATTACCTGTTGGAAATTATCTGGAAGGGTCCTAATGAATACCACAAGGTTTCTGCTAAACAGACCTTTTTAGCTAGTCTAGAGAGATTCTACTTTGGATTGTGATTAATTGCTTGGATTTCATAAAGTGCACCAGATGTCAGGGTCAGCAAGTCGTCTTGCTGCTCCAGGAAAACTGCCAAAAATATTGGTTGGCTGTATTCCAGAGGACTGACTTCATTCAGCAACAGGATAGCAGTCACCAGTCACCCTATAAAGGTTTTAATTTCAGTCTTGATTTCTAAATAGTGAGAACTATAGATAAACAGGAAACTGAAGAGATTTTTGTGCCTAAAGGGACACACACCTACAAAAATTAATTCAAGTGTAGCAAAGGATATTTAAGATCCTTCAACTGAGGTAGGACATAAACACTTACCATGGAGAAAAACAGGCAGGAAAATGAGGAAGGTGTTTTAATTATTCCAAATCAGGATTTAATTAGTGCTTTTGACTGTCTTTTGTCTGCCTGGAGAGTTCATTTTGGAAATACCAATATAAATTATTGTAGCCCTTTGACTACAAGCTGTCCTGAGCTGCCTGAGGTCAGCTCTTATCAAGCTGGTAAGTCTCCTCTATGGGAGAGATGAAGAAAGCTGACCAGCCTGGCCATTCCAAGAGGAAATGGCCTCAAGCTCTGCCGGGGAGGCTCAGATTGGACATCAGGAAAAATTTCTTCACCAAAAGGGTTGTCAAGTACTGGCAGAGGCTGCCCAGGAAGGTGGTTGAGTCACCACCCCTGGAGGTATTTAAAAGACAGGTAGATGAGGTGCTCAAGGATATGGCTTAGTAGTGGACAGATATAGTTGATGATCTCAAAGATCTTCTCCAACCAAACAATTATATGATTCTACAATCCCAGCAAACACACAGCGACTCAAAGCAGAGAAAGTCAGTAGGGGAGGTAGGAACAACTAATTAGTTATGGCAACTGAAATGTGGTTTGTTTGCTGCCTTCACCAAAGAATAAGGATTTTTACATTTTCATTGTTCAAAACTAGATGCTTTATGTCTAAAACTTCTCCCCAAATTTCCTTACTGGAGTTACTGAAGATGTATACAGGTGCTATTCAACCAGTCTTGTACCAAACGAATGCTGTTTGTAACAACAAAGATTGAGGAGATGTCATGCTTTAGAGGACAAAAAGGACTCAAAGAGGGTAAAAAAGAACAGCAGAATTAGGTTAGACAAAAACATAGGACGCACAAGCACAGTGAGAACAGATGCAGGGAACTGAAACAGCCATTCAGCGAATTTTTACCGTTGTCTACAGACAGCTTCTTAGAAGAGAATATGAAGTTCTGCAAGGGGGAAAGGCTAGAAGGGAAGGGTGCAGAGGGCTACTGGTATGGCTACTAAGTCTTTTGTTGTAGCAATTTAAAGCAGTCTACCTTGGATTAAAACCAAATGCAAAGGGTAACAATAGACCACGTCCACTGCTACAATGTGTGCACCCCTGAGAACTGAACCTTAGCTATACAGCTCTGGCCAGTCAACAGAAAGTGTTCCTCCCAGACCTCCTGGTATATTTCAGCCATCTATTCTCGGAGCATTTCTCTCCAGTGCTGCTTCACCCCTGGAAAGCTTCAACCATCTGTAAGTAAGTTTGTCATTGGAGAATTTGCTGTAAGTAAAATCAAGAGGAAAAGATGCTTGGAGAAAAGTAGAGATGTCCTCACTGGAGAGTTTATTTTCACTGTGGAAAAGTCATCTGTTTCCCCTAATGTTCAAGACTCATTTACTGCCTTGAACTATTCTTAGTTTAGGTAGTTGTTAAAGATGGAATTATAAGAAGTAAATTTATGTCTGAGTGTTATTCTAACCACTTTTCCTTGACACTGTGAATTGGTATTGCAGGCATAATTAGGTGGTTTCTACTCTGACAGGTAAAGAGCTCTACTAATAAAAATACGTTCCATACACAGCCTTCATGATAGCCTTTTTGGCTCATTTATGACTGACTTTAATTTATTCTATTTTCTGAAAAACATTGAAAAATATCCATTACCTTTTCAGCTGACAGAGGAACCTTCTATAAATTAGGTCTCTAAGAAGGAAGGAAGATGCCAAGGGAATTGAGTATTTCATTCCATAGTTAGCCAGACATATCAAGCCTGTCTCTGTAAATTTCAGCAGATGTCAGCTGACAGGTGAGTATGGAAGGGACATTAAAAATTAAAGGCAGTAATCTACCCTTTTATATAGGAAAGGTAAACAACATTTACAGTGCTAAAGGATTATGGTACAATTTATGACTCAGAATCTTTAGCTATTTCATGATGGACTTAATGTAGGTTTTCAGAATGCTGTTTTAGACTGACGGCCAGAAAAATAAGAGTATGCATGCTTTATAGACCCCAAAAATCATAGCAATGATATTTCATCATTATCATGTTGAATTTCTAGATGAAACAGCAACTTGAAATCATGCATATTTAATGAATTAATCTAGATTATAGATCTCAGGCTCATTAAGACCCTAGTCTTGAGAAAGATTTTATGCAGGACACATTCAAATTACCATAGAGTCCTAGACTTCAAAACCTGAGTTAATTTTTGGGCAGAAAGAGTATTCATTTTTCACACCTGCAGAGCTTCAAGGCAACCAATTTTGTTTATCCTTGTTTTTAAAATATTCTCAGGTTAAAATTTTTTTTCAATAAACCAAGGTTTGGAAGAAGGGGTTGTATTGGAAATTTGAATAGAATCGTAACTAATTGCTACCAAATGATTGACAGCATAGTTAGCAATATGTCTCTCAGTGGCAACAAAACCTGAAATCATAGCTTTAAAATCTGGTGGAACACTGTCATCTGGTGGCAATTTGAAGAGAGTACAAACAGGTTCTAATTGGGTTTTATTCCACAGCTTTCTTCCATTTGAAGAGGTTTATTTTAATAATCAATTAATTTGCTATATTTTATCTAGAACTGAGGCCAAGATCTGGATTGTTCACATCATTGAAAATGAAGCTTGGCACCACAGATCCTGCTAGTTATTCCAGAAATAACTTACCACAAATTACAACTAGTATTGGAAGCAATGCCTTAGTATTTTGGTTCTGCAGAATATCACAGGCTCCTGCAGCAACTCAGCCAACAGTTCCTACTGGGCACAAAGTAAGTGTGCAGAAAGTTCAGAGAAAGGTATGGAAGTGATTAGAAATCTAACAAAAGGAAAAAATCACATGCTACATGCAGGTTGTATCTTACTTAGCAAACTGCTGAGCAGGCATGTGTCTTAGAAGTTCAGTCAGTAAGTATGCCTGGGAGAATGTGTATAAATGTTTTTACATATGGAAAACAGCTCAGCCATCTAGGTTTCCTAACAGTAGTGAGACATTATTTGTGGAAATATTTCTGGTTTCTAATTTCAGATAATTATTTGTCAGAGGAAAATCAGTAGATTTCAGTTAAGATCTCAGCAGAAAAGTTTATGATCAAATATGTACTTGAATACCTGTTGTTGAGTGAAACCTTAGAGCTGTACAGGGACTCACACCACAATGGAAAAGAACAATGTATGAGTCTGACAAAGTCAGTTTTATGTCCATAAATTGCAGTCTTACCTATATGGTACCATCAGCGACAGCTTGCTACCAGGAGTTCCTGGTCCTGGCTATTTAGACCCATAAAGAGATTCAGCCTGTCCTAAATCTTCTTCTCAGTCTGTCACTGGCTCACACCGCTCATGGACCGGCCATCAGGCTGTTCTGGAAACAAGTTGTTTACTGCCTTCTGGTCCACTGCTAAAGCTCCAGTGTGTAGGACCCTCACTCACAAGTTGCAGGACTGACTAATGCCATTTATTATGTTCAGTGAAGGAGCTCAGGAAATGATAACGAGTAATAATGCAGGGCAAGAGGTAGTAGCCGTCACTGAAGGATCCAGGGTGATGCAACTGCTCTGAATGCATCACAACAGCAAAGTGTGCTTGCAGCTCTCACACAAAACAAACGCAGATAAACTCAGCTGTAAATGGGGGAAAAAAAACTCCACATGTTGAAGAGCTCCACTGCATACTCAGAACAGCATGGAAACAAGAAGCAGCAGAATAAACAGGGCCAGACACTCAGTTGTGCTGAGCAGGAAAATGGAAAAGGACCAGGTAGCTCCAAGCCAGCCAATTCTGTAATGTAAAACCACATGAAGACTTGCAGGAACTACATGCTATTACCTGCACATTTACTAAAACAGGCTTTAGTTCTAAGCATTTGTAGCATTCTTGGAAAAACTATTATGGTAGACTAGAAAAAGCGTCAAAGGGTGAGTCTCTAGGTTTTTATTGCGGTAGGACAAATGCCAAGGTTCTTGTTTGATTTCTATTCACACAAACTTGCTGCCTGGAATCAGAGGTTTGTAGGACAGACAGAAAGAGAACTAGATAAATTAGCCCTACATTTGTACTTTAAATTTCTGGCCTTGACCATATACACATGACTGACTGCTGACAACTAAATTCCCTTTGGTACAATTAGATAGTTACCATTAATGGTCTGGTCACAGCAGGGATATGGAAGGAGGGAGACTTATGCAGTTTATCATTTGGTACTGCTCTCTGTCAGGGTAATCACATTTTTCACTGGCAAGAATAGCTTTAAGAAATAGTACTTAAATTTCCCTGGTAATAATGAAGCTGATAAAGCTTCAAGTTAAGGTTAATTATACAGGATATGCCTCAGTTCTTATGTACGACATTTGGCAAGGACTTTAAGACTGAATGCTGTCTGTTACAGGTTACTATTTGCTCTTTGTTTAAGCACAGGATTGATTCCTTGCCATTGCAATTAAGCTGTTGAGGCTGCCTATAAATTAAATTCAGCAATCCAGAGAAAGGATTAGCAACATAGCAGTTACATCAAACTCAAAATATAGCTGACAATATTAAATGCTAGATTAATTGCCAAATATAACAGTAATTGACACCACTTTAAGCTTACAGGGAAGAGTTCAGGACACCTGAATAACAGTTATGACACAATGGATTTAAGTTACTTTTGTTGACATTCCAAATTATAGTCTGGTCTGTCTAAAAATCACTGCACAATCGTGGACATGACAAATCCATTAGCTGCCTGACTTGGAGAAAGAGACATTTTTCTTCCACCTAAAACTCCTTGCAAACCAGCCTAAGGCAGACAAGCGTCTGAGGAGCACTTTGCTGTGGCTGGGTGATCAGGACACCCAGCTAGAACAGGAAACAGACAGATTTAATTCACTTTGGAGTCAGTCGAAGCTGCAAACCAGTGTTGTGATCAATGGACCAATACACCAGAGATAAGCAGTAGCCTCACCATCACGTAGACTGGCTCCCAACAGGATAAATAGATGCAATTTTCTACAGGTCCCCACGTTGTAAACTGAGAACTAGATTTCTTCCTCAGAAGAGCCATGGCAGCCTCGGGAGGCATCTCAAGTCCAGATGCTGCCAGGGGAGCAGGAGGTAGATACTTCTGCAGATCAGTACTAGGAGATGTAATATGTCTAAGCGAGGGCTTCACCGTCAGCTAAGAGGAGAGTGCTGCCTTTCTCCTGTCCACGCCTTAAGCCCAAAGGGTAAAACTGAAGAATTACTGCGAATGTTAAGAACCAAAGCCAGGCAGATCAGATTTCCTCATTTATTGCCCTAAGCAAGGTTTGAATTAAAGAGCATTTTTTTATTGTTATTTCAGCCTCACTGGCACTGAGTTTTCTGCAGGCAGGAGGAGGGAAAAACAGACAGAAGGGTGAAACAAAGTCCTTAGTTGTAATGCACTGGTCCTTTCCGTTCAATGTTACAACCTTACTCAGTCCTCTTTATTGGCCTGAAGTTTGGCCCAGGTTCCCAGAGTTTTCCATCAATATTTTGAATTTACAGTAGGAACTGTAAATTCATTAAGGCCCAGAGTCATTAGTTACTCCTTGTGGAAGGAATATATTCATGCTACAAAGCTATTGCCTGCAGTCCTTAATCTAAAAGATCTGCTCTTCTACACACACAAGAGAGAGGAGATAGGACTGACTCTCTCCAATTCCTGAACAAGCCACTCTGCAGGGAAGAAGCTGCCAGTGCATCTAAAGGCTTTTGGGAGAGGAACAGCAAGCCAGCTATACTTAGATACTTCCAATTGTCAAGCACTGTGTTTACTTCACTCAGCCCCTCAGACAACTTCAAGAGTCCGCCATAAGCACTGTTAACCAGAGACAGGCAATACCAGACATTCAAATGAGCAATTCCAGGCAGACTTACCCATGCCTGCCAAAGCCTTGGACTCCCCTGGACTCTCCTACCACTTTTTTTAGCTGAGGATCTGAGAGTTCATATAAGCATTTCAAAGAAGGCCTTGACGTGAGAGGAAGGAATACAATCTCATGCTGTCTCTTGTCTTTTGACTCTTGAATCTTGAACAGGGTGTCAGAGGAAAACAACTTCCTCAAGGTAAGAGAAGTTAGAAAGTGGAGAAATTAATCAAAGATGAAGAAAGAGGAGCGTAAAAATCAGATTCCTGTCCTCAGACAAATGGATAGGGAAAATATATGTGGAACAGCTACCTATCTTTCTGATAGTGATGTGAAAATTACTAAGCTGCAATAGCATTGGGTGAAAAACACAACATTGGCTGCCTTGGAGAACAACCACTGCAGCAGCCAGTCTGTAAGCACGGGCCTGACAACACTCAGGAATGCTCCAAAATTGTTCTCTACCCACTGACAGCATGCAGAACTGTAAACAAGATCTCACGTTGACAGATCCTGTTACTCGTCCAAACTGTGCACACATGCAATTGCTATTCCTCAAGAAAAGCTAGTTAGTGACAGAGCAGCATTTGGCAGAAAATATGCAGGTGGTTGAATGAAATTTAGAGGAACCTATCCAGCCCAGAACACTAGCAACGGGCAAGTAAAAGTGAGGAATTTGTTCATAGCCATATCCCAAACAAAGATGAGATGTCAGGTAATTGAAGGAAAGCATGCAAAATAGATACAGGAATTGGCTGGAGATAGAAGTATGCTTGTGTGTTTTGTTCTGTTTTTAAACAAATCCTTCAAGTGAAGGAAAAACAATTTTCAAAGACAAACTTGGGATACAGAAAAGAAAACAGATGAAGGACGTTTCAGACGTGAGACACAGACAATTGTTCTGCAAACAACTTTTCTTGCCTCTGGCAAGGAAATACAGTGACCAAGAACTGGATTTTACATGTCTATAGCATTGATGTTAGTACAATCAAGCAAAAAAATTAAAAAGTGTTTATAAGACTTGAAAATCTGGGAAAGCATCCACTGTATATTTGATGACATCTTAAAAGCCCATATGAATATCAAGCAAGGAACAGAGCCCTAGCAGATGTGCTGGGGTAAGACTCCTTTGGCTTAAACTACAAGCAAGAGCAAGCAAAATATAAAGATTAAAATTAAAGTCTGCATGGACAGCACAGAATGAATTCTTTCGGGCGAAGCACATTAATTCAACTCAATGACATTGAACTGAGGTCAAAGCAAGTCCCACGAAACATATGAAAAACACCACACTCTGGAAAGCTGCTGAAGTCTTACTATGCTATATTACTTTCAAGATAACAAAGCTACATAAGTTAAGAAGCTAAGAAGTGACTTGCCACCAAGACATCAGCTGCTTTTACGTATCTTGTTTTCCAACATTTTGTTACATGACCATTTGGGCAGAAAGAGTCTGTACAAATTCCGAGTACCTTCATCAAACTGATAATGCACGCAGAGCCAGAATCATCAGTGTTTTACAATAGTTTATCATTTATATTTTCTGAAGTAGGGGAGATTTCATGTATGAACCATTTATGGAGTCCAAAGTATTAAATACTAGTTGGATGCATCCACGAAAGCATCGGCATCTGTTATTACTGGGACTGTAAACATTACAACCTAAACATCCAATCTTCACTCTTGGCTCTCTCTCCTTTTCCAGTAAACCTTACTACAAAGCAGTTGAATAAAGGGTCAAATGTGAGATATGAAAGCTACGTTAAGCCATATTACTAAAATAAACTTGACACTACACTGAGGTTATCTTCTTTCTTGGCTGTATTACAACACAACTCATGACATACAACAAGATTGCTGTCATTGCAGCTACTTTTGCAGCAGCTCTTGCCTTTCAGAAACCTGAAGCTTTTGCTTCTCTAAGTTAAGGCTTTATTTGATTTTTCTTGCACATTTAAACTATTTAAGTAGTATGACTTTCTTTGAGAACAGCGAGCTTGTCACATCAAGGGGAAAATATGTAATCCTTTCTGCCAAGACTATATCCTAGCTGTTCCCAATTCACAGTGGTTTACTCATCTCTGATTGAGTCAGATTTTTTTTAATATGTATAGTCTGCAAGAAGATTCTCACAGCTGTTTACCTGCAAGAGTACTGATTTCTTCTTAGGGGTTGGCTAGCTGGGCTTCGTGTCTGTCACCTGAGACAACACTGCCATCAACCCAAGCATGGGTGGATATCACATCTCAAGTCCATCATTCAAATGTCTGGTAAAATAACCAAGTGCCACTGACTAAAAGGTGTTACTGATATTTGCATACAACACTGATAATAGGATCAAAGTATAGATCTAGTTTGAAGGGATCACAGGAGGTCTCTAGTCCAGTTTCTTTCTCAAGCAGGGCCAACTGCAAGATGAGATAAGACTGTTCAGGGTTCCATCTGGCTGGGTTATCAAAACCTCCAAGGACAGAGTCTGCTCAACTTCTCTGAGCTGCCTGTTACAGTCCTTAAATATCCTTGTGGATTTCCTTCCAGCCACTTAGGCAGCCCTCCCACAGATACTGGGGAGTTGCTGTTGGCTACCCCCAAATCCACCTCTCCTCCAAGCTCAGTAAGCTGTGGTCTCTCAGCCTCTTCTCACAGGGCAAGTGCTTCTCCACGATCAGCCTTCTGGTTCTCTTCCAGACTAGTTCATTGTTACCATCTTGTATCAGCATGGAGGGGGAAGCAAACCTAGATGCAGTATCCAGATTTTGTCAAACAAGTGCTGAACAGCGCAGCTAATCACATCTCTGGATCAGGCTACACTCCTGTTAATGCAGTCCAGGATGTTGTTGCCCTTCTCTGCAGATCGAGGCGTGCTACTTCCCATGCTCAACTTGCTTCCTAGACAGTCAGTAACCAGCATGTATTGTTGCAAGGGTTTCTACCTTCTCAATGTTATTTCTTGCTTTTGTCATCTTGAATTTCCTATGGCTCAGCCTTTGGCTGTCTAAAAGATCTCAGGAAAAAAATGTTAGAGTATTCAGTAGTGTTGCTAGCATAAGTTTTATATGTAGATTTTCTTCTGAAAAAAATACAACTCATGCAATATTTCCAGTAACTGTAGACTCAAAACAGAAGTCATACTTAACTGGAAATTTTTCTACTCCAGGCAGACATTCAGCTACGTCTAGAGCCGCTTTAGTAGGAAGTGCTTCCACCTCTTTGGCCAAGTGGAAACCAAAGCTGTTCAAACATTTCTTTGTCTTCAGAAGTGATAAACAAGAGTGCAGTATCTCTTCAGTTTTATACCCCAAGAGACCACACATTAAGCAAGGGGTTTTGGTTTTGTTTTGCCTTGTTTGGTTTGGGTGTTCTTTTTCCTTCATTCACTATTACTCAATTATCATTAATCATGACTGCATCCAGTCATCAGTACATCTCAACATTTTGTCTTAGGGAGCTACCTGTAGCACTTCACCTGTGCTGGCAGTTTGTCTATAAGCTTCTAAGCCACGGGGGAACCTAGATGATCCATCCCTTACACACTGAGATACTGTGTTAAGCCACTTGCTTATGGCTTAGTCAAGAATAGATTTCTCCAAAGAAAATCTTAAATAAAATTCCTGCTCTACAGTTTGTATTACATGGGACTACTAAGGCCCTCTATTTGCCACCTTCCTAGTGGGAAGAAGCCTTTGACTTGATTTGGGAATTACCTTTCAGTGGTGTTCTTGCAAGGCCATGGAACTCACAGCTGAATGGATATTCCCACCTTTGCCCTTACCTAGGAGACCCTAGACAGCTAAAATGAGTTTTGTAGTCTGACTTAACCTGCTGCTCCTGAAGTGCTTCGTATTAGAGATGCTGAGATCTATGATGAAAGTATGCCTGAAACAGTGGGTTTCCCAGCAGGAGCTGTCCTCTGCATAGTAATGTGTACATACTTTGACCAATGGTGTGATTTCACAGACCAGAGTTTTAGTGACTCCTCATGCAAGGCAACAACACATTAAACTTAGCAAGCTGCATTTGAAACCAAGGTAGGTTTATGAGTTGGACAGATATGCAGGGAGCCGTAAACATTAATACAAAGTCTTTCGACCAACCAAGAAATTAATGACTAAATGTTACTAAATATCATTAAATAAAGAATCCACAATGCACTGGATAGAAGGAGAAGGCAGAAAGGAGTATCCTAAAGCACAGCAGGTCCTTTGTAAATTTTGATCTCTGGATACTGATCCAGCAGTAGAGATTCTGGCTCACTATATTTAGATCTCAGATGCATGATGCTTAAGCTGCCACATGCCATGACTAGGGTTTGGAACTTCCAGAAATAATTTCCAAGCACAAAGCATATGTGCATTTAATCAGTTCCTCAACATCTGTTTCATAACATTGCTTAACTTATCTGCATGGTTCATCAATTTAGTTTCTTCTCTTTGCACCAGTTGATCAACTAAGACATTGACAAGTTAATAACCTTTTCTTCTTACCATAACCTGGTTGAAGCACTTTGTTTTGACTCTTGTGACTAAGCAAATTAATACTATGATTCAGCTTTGCCCCAGGAAAGTAAACTGAGATCCATAATTCCAGCTTTTGATGAGATTTGTACAAGAAGTTTGCAGGAGATTCTAAGAGATCTCTGCGTCAGAATTAACCTTTCTTCTAAGTTAGTCACTTTTAAATTTACCCTTCCAAATACTCAAAATGAAAGTTCCTCTCATTTACTTACAAAAGCTGCATCCTAGACAAGATACAGCAGATATCAGAGCCATGCCCTAACCCGAAGCCACACAAAGGGGAAATGGGAAGGGACTAAGCAAACACCTCTCTCTCTTTTCGATGGGAGGGAAACTTAGGCAGATAGCTTGAAGAGAACCAGTGCTCAGGAAACTAGAACTCACTCGCAGATGCTTGAAGCTTAAGAAATATTAGCTTATCTTTTGCAAAGCCAAGAATTATCCCAGAATCTGATGCAGGAAGATGTAACAAAAGCCATACTGTCACAGAATCATAGAATACAATGACTTCAGCACAATTAAGCAGTAACAAGTAGTTGAGAAGGCTGTTTCAGATTAAATTTGCATGGCATACTTATTAACACCATTAGTCATGAAATCTCTTTGGGACCTGCATGCGGTTTGACATACCATCTCAATGTCATTGGCTGTACAGACAGGGAGACAGACTTGTCAAGATCGGCAAATTGTGACCACCCCTTCTGTCTGACAGCGTCCACTAAAATTAAAGAGTCAAAACAAAAGACTAAGCTTTGCTTGCCAGCAAAGAACCATAAGATATTTCCTGTCATATCAAAGTATGACTGGTCCTCAGAAAGCAGAAGCAGCACAGTAGTTAAAGCAGGCCTAGTATGCAGTCCAGCTGTTTACCTCCAAGACAAGTTTTGAGACTAGGTATGTCTCAAACCCTCCTCTCTCTTTTCCCTATATCCCCAGAAAAGAACAAACCCAAGTATAATACCTTCACAGTTTTGCAATGTGGGGTCCAGCATATTGCTTTGGATATAGTGTCAAAATTGTTCATGCATGCTTTTAGATCACTTAACCGAGAGTTGCAAGATGGCATTAAAGGATGGAAGTGCAAAAGAGACAGAAGCTGAATATTTATATGAATATCCAGAACTTCTTTTAGTAACATTTTTAGTTACATCCATTATATATTTTACTGTGTTAAGTTCTCCATTTCAAGATTTGGTCTAAAAACCAAAATGGGATTTAATAATGCACATGAGCATTTCATATATCTTCCCATGGATCATTCATACTGGCTATATCCAGGGATGAGACGTTGGAGAAGGTGGACTTTTTGTATCATTAGCTCAGGCCTCAGGCACACTCTGATTTTCTACAAAACAGAATATCTAAGCAATATATAATCTAGAGGTATTCATAATTACAATTTTACAAATAGGAAAATAAGGGCACAGAAGTGAAAGAATTTTTGCAAACAATGAGCAGAACACAGGACTGAGGATGTCGTTTTCAGACCTCGGCTCTAGCCATCTCTTAAAAACAACTCAAAAGCATAGTGCTGTGATGCACTTTGATGTAGAAAATGGTAGACTGAGGGTCTATTTCCAGCCAGGTTCAAGTGCGGATTATGCTGAATTCAAACTGATGTCCATAAACAAGATGTCCATAAACAAGACTACATTTCAGTGTAGTTTGCTACACATAGAGTAAACTATCCCTCTCATGCCTTAAGCCTCCTGTTTACTTTTTCTTCCAGTTAGCCTTTAATACTAAATTAAAATACAGCTCACTAGTTGTTGTATGGCATAACAACCTAACATTTCTGCCTATCTTGTCCTTTCAGAAGTAACACTATTCGGAAAATACACTGTGTCTGTGTTCCAAACAGAACCCTTAAGGCTTTCCAAAGTTACCTGAAAGCTCAGAAAATATCAAATAAATATTACCTACATATACATTGGAAGAGAAGCAGCAAAACTTTTTGGTATCTGACAGAGATTTTTTTAGTTTTTTCAGGTCAAGAACATACCACAGTCTGCTTGTACTACTCTGCTCTAACGCTTCATTCAAAGTATTTGATTCTGGTGATCCTGGTGAGATGAACCTGGATTTCAATTCAGCTGATCACTCTGCACCAGTGCTGGATTACAGCTGTGGCACAATGCAACAAGCACATCTTTTATTCAGGATCAAATGATGTCCCATTGGGTTTAGAGGTGATGGTGGAACAGTTGCTAATCAAGTTTTACTTAGAGGGCCTTTATTTTTCCAAAGAATTATGCAAACTTTAGCCACTACAGTTCAAGGCTCAAAGCCTCAAGTTTGCAAGATAGATGATAAAGCATAATATTTTCCCTATCACTGTCCAGAAATATTTCTGCTGCCAGTTGAATGCAAGTCTAAGAATAAGAACATAAAGGTACAATGTATGCTAAGGAGCATGATGATCAGGGCATGGTATTGCTATTGACAATAGTAAGGGGAATAAACCAGTAACATGCATAACTTAAAAGGAGCAGGGAGAGGGGTGAATGTACCATACAGTGCTTTGAAGCCAGCTTCAAAAATGGATGACAGCTGGCAAACTGCAATCCAGTTTATAGCTAGTTCAGCAGGTGTAAATCATATTTTTTGCCTCACCTTTTATATCATTCAAGAAGCTACAGATGGTTTCTGAAGCCTTCAAATTGATCGAGTCCCCGAGAATTGAAGCCATTCAAAGTTAAGGTGCATGGACTCAAAGCTTTGATTTCATCTGGCTCAAATAAGCTGTAGTAGTACAGGTTTAATTAGCATGTGAGTTCTCAGGGGAAATCAGACCTTTTATAGTTCTCATTTCACTGAAAACTGCATGCCAGATGCTGTAGAAATCCATATGATCTGTGCCAAGAGTAGGAAAGGAAAATAGAAGAATAATTATTAAAATAGAAGTTTCAGTGGGATCCTGGAGTTTTCTGCTTTTTTGCAATTTCAAGAAAATTAAGTAGGCACACTCACTTTCATACAAACCACCAGTTACTTCTCAGCAATTTGGGATTTTCTTTACGGGCTAAGGTTTTGCCAAGAGCATGTATGTCCCTTTTCATACAACTAAATGCAGAGCCAGACAGCTGAGCACAACGTGCATGAGTTTCCAGAACACCCTCCTGAGAATCAATGGTCCTATGTCAGATTCAGTCAGCTGACTCCATTCGGCTTGTAACAGACAATGCATGTAGTGCAGAAGTACCACAAAGTCCCATGAGCAAATCAAACCATCCTGTTCGTGAACTTGGGGCTCACAGACCCCAGATGAATAGGGCAGTATCAGGCTTCTTTGCCTTGTTTGAAAGCAAGAATAGTCAGAGAAGTCTCATCTCACTGAAGGAAGAAATCTACACAATACTCCAGTACCAATTCTGCCATAGCAAGAAAACAAATCCATCCCAGCACATCTAGGATCATAGAATCATAGAATAGTTTGGGTTGGAAGGGACATTAAAGATCACCTAGTCCTAACCCCCCTACCATGAGCAGGGACACTTCCCACAAGCTCAGGCTGCCCAAGGCCCCATCCAACCTGGCCTTGAAGACCTCTAGGGAGGGGGCAGCCACAACTCTCCTGGGCAACCTGTGCCAGTGCCTCACCATTCTAATCATGAAGAATTTCTTCCTTATGCCTAATCTAAATCTTCCCCCTTCCAATTTAAAGCCATTCCCCCTCGTCCTATCACTACATGTCCTTGTAAAAAGTCCTTCCTCAGCTTTCTTGTAGGCCCCCTTCAGGTACTGGAAGGCTGCTAAGAGGTCTCCCTTGAGTCTTCTGTTCTCCAGGCTAAACAATCCCAGCTGTCTCAAGCTATCCCCATAGCAGAGGTGCTCCAGCCCTCTATCATCTCTGTAGCCCTCCTCTGTGTCGATTCCAACAGTTTCATATCCTTCTTATGTTGTAGATTCCAGAACTGAACACAATACGCCAGGTGGGGTCTCACAAGAGCAGAGCAGAGGGGACAATCACCTCCCTCGACCTGTTGGACATGTATCTTTTGATACAGTTGGCCTTTTGTGCTGCAAGCCCCCATTGCCAGCTCATGTCGAGCTTTTCAACAACCAGCATCCCCGAGTCCTTCTCTGCAGGGCTGCTCTCAATCACACCATCCCCCAGCCTGTATTGAAACTACTAATTGCCCCAACCCAGATATAGGACCTTGCACTTGGCCTTGTTGAAACTCATGATGTTTACACAGGCCCACTTTTCTGACTTGTCCAGGTCTCTCTGGATGACATCCCATCCTTCTGGCATGACAATTGTACCACTCATCTTGGTGTCATCTGCAAACTTTCTCAGGGTGCACTCAATCTCACTGTCTGTATCACTGATGAAGATACTAAACAGTACTGGTCCCACTACAGACCCCTGAGACACCAGTTGCTATGGATCTCCAACTGGACATTGAACCATTGACCACTACTCTCTGAATGTGACCATCCAACCAATTCCTTATCCACCGAACAGTCCATATATCAAATCCATACCTCTCCAATTTAGGGAGAGGGATGTTGTGGGGGACTTTGTCAAAGGCTTTACGGAATTCCAGATAGATTACATCCATTGCTTTTCCTGTGTCCTTTGATGTGGTCATCCCATCATAGAAAGCCACTAAGTTGTTCAAGCAGGACTTGCCCTTGGTGAAGCCATGCTGGCTGTCTCGAATAACCCCCCCGTCCTCCATGTGCTTTAGCAGAGTTTCTAGGAGGATGTGTTCCACGATCTTCCCAGGCACAGAAGTGAGGCTGACAGGTTGGTAGTTCCCATGGTCATCTTTTCCACCCTTTTTAAAAATGGGCACAATGTCGCCTTCTTCCAGTAACAAGGGACTTCTCCTGACTGCCATGACTTTTCAAATATCATGGAGAGTGTCTTGGCAACCACATCAGCGATTCCAGGACTCTGGGATGCATCTCATCAGGTCCCACAGACTTGTATATGTCCAGTTTCCTTAGGTGGTCATGAACTTGATCTTCCCCTACAGTGGGAGGGGCTCTATTGCCCTGGCACCCATCTTGTTGTCCATTGACCCAGGAGGGTTGAGGAGAGCAGTTGTCAGTGAAGACCGAGGCACAAGTGGTGTTGAGTACCTCAGCCTTGTCCTCATCTGTTGATGTGCGGTCACTATTTTCTTTCGTCAGTTGGGATACGCTTTCTTTAACCTTGCTTTTCTGGTTGACATACTTGTAGAGCCGTTATCTTCTACTTCTATTATATAAAAATCCTCTGGAGTAATTTAATGTGAGCGTGTTCACTTTATTCAGAACATCGACATAAGTTGCCCAATATGTGTACTTCAGGAAAGCAGAATGTTATAGCGCCTACTGAAATTGCCCTTTGTAATTTTTTTGTCTGTTTCTAGGCCAGAAGTTAAGCACATAAAGAAGTTCTTACACAGGCTAGCATAGGAAATAGTACAGTCTATATAAACAAAACACCTGCCTGAGCTACATGCTCTCAGGGCCAAGAGAAATTGCTGATCATTCAAGGATTATGTATTCCTCTTGCCGGGGGAAATTCACAGCACAACCAACCATAACGATATAATGCACTGTCACCCTGAAGAAAGCTTCCCACTGATGAAGCAAAGGAGCTTAACAGCATTTAGACTGAAGCATGCAAAGACAGACAACTCACCAAGACAGCTATTTCATCAACTGCCCTTAGGCAATTCCAAGCAGCTTTGGCTTTTGGTATACATGTGCACTTAACTCATATTAACAATTTGGTTGCCACTTAAATTTGACCCAAACTTGCATGTTCTGGTTCGCTTCTGGTTAATTGGGAAGGAGACTTCATTTGGTGGTAACATGAATTCCTTCAACAGTTCCCAGTGCAGACACATACTTATTTCAAGAATAACATTTCCCTGTACTAAGTGCTTTCATCTGATGCTGCGGAACATTAACGCACAGCATTACACACACACAAAACATATGCATGGGTCACAGGTGACTCGAACAAGCAGGCATCTGCTTCTTTCTGTTTTGTGACAGTGGTATCTGTAGAAGATGCAACTGAGGACAATGCTTACTTTCTGATGGTGGTTTTTCAGTCATTCCTTTCCAACAGCCATAGCCTTCAAGAAAGCTGCAGCCTAGGTTTCTGCTGCATGCCCATCAAGTGCACCTTCATTGCCTTAATGCCAGCTGTCACTGCCACAGAGGTATCAAGGAGAAGAACAGCAGAATCACTGCATGTTTCGCTGTGCAAGGCAAGCAGAAAGCTACAGAAATATCAGTTTGGCTGGCTTCCACCACACCTTGTACCACCAGTGCACACACACCCAAGAGATGCGGCTCGTCTGAAGAATGGGCCATGCAAAAGACTGTGCTCATATAGATTAGAAGAGTTCTCAGGCCTTCACAACTTTTTGCTCAAGTCCATCTGCTTTTGGCCTTACGACTCTTGAATTCTCTGTTCTTCTCTATCGTTGCCAAATGTCTCCGCTTTCTCCATCATTTTCCCTTTGCTGCCTCTTTCTCCCTGTCTGCTTGGTCGTTGTCCCATCGGGCAGGAGTTCTGGGCTACTGCCTACCAAAACCACCTTTAACGCTCTATAGTATTTACAGCTTGCAGAAATGAGCACCAATCCTCCGGTGGTAGCCTCATGCCTCCTTGAAAGCCTCCATCACCACAACATGTACAATTGTGGCTGTTTCAGCCAATCCAACAAAGGCAAAAGCAAAGAAAAAATCAATCACTGTCAAGATTCCCTCTCAACCTCCACATCCAGCAGCTTCCTTATCACCCAGATCCACCATTGCCAAGGGATTGCATTGGGGCAGAGACATGGAGAATGTGGACATGGAGGATGTGGACATCATAGGTGTTCCCTCACTCATGTGCTCAAGGTAAATCCATCTGTTAAGATCCCTTAGGATTCAGTTAAATCAGGCAGCAAGCTGCCCAGCATGCCCAGATGGCTGCTTGACAGAGCTGTGGGGATAAAGAGGGACTGGCAGGAGGCTACAGAGTGCTCAGTAGCTGGCAACCCCACTGAATGAAGATGAGCATACTCACAAGCTGCAGGATATGCTGCCCCTGTGCCAGGCATGCTGCTCTGCAGACACTCCTGAGGGTCCCCATTCCTATTTTATTTCCAGGCAGCAGCAGTCTTGACTCCGTTCTGCTGCAGGAGGGATGTCCTAGGTATTGCAGGCATGCCATCTGCACCTCTGCCTCATTTCCCAGGCATGTGCAGGAGGGAATAGGCAGTTTACTGCCATCTTCCATGGGCATCTTATGGTGAAACAGGTGCAACTGAGGTCCGAGTTAAAATAACATTTGATTTAAGCCCAGTTTTGTAGAAATTAAGTCTCCACATGCATTTCAACGACACAACACACATTTTGCTACAGCCTCAATACTTTTTAGTTTTAAAAGTTTAAAATTTAAGTTTAAAACCAAAAAAAAAAAAAAAACAGTGAAAGTCTTGAAATAAACTTTGTTGCCTTCATTTTGGCCAGAATATGAGTTGGCGTAACTTATTCAGAAGGAACATGTTTTAGGAAAGGGAACATATGTGCCTCAAAAAGAAAAAATAAAAGCATAGATTAAAAGCTTCATGATCTCATTTGGACCATCTTATTTGAGTTACTGCCCCGGAAAGCAGAAAATTTTTGCTACTGAATATAGGGGGAAAATAAGATTTGTCAAAAATATCCCATTGAAAGGTTAAATAAAATTTGTTAATCTAAACGTACTTAAACACAAAAGAATTTGTATCATTGCCTATTTTGGCAATAATTATATAGCAGACTACAGTTTAGCTAAACACTACAGAAAATAGAATATTCCTTTAAATATTCCTTTTCATTTAAAAAACCTGGGGATTTTTTTCCTATTTGGATCCTCAAAGAAGCATTTGCCATTGTTTAGCAAACATCTTTTCAGCTGCTTTCAAACAGCTCAGCATATCCAAGGCATTTATGTCAAATTACACTTCTCCAAATTTGTCTCTGAAACACCTTCCCTCTCTGTATGTCTAGTCATGAGAACTGCAGTTGGCTTACATGTCCTCCACATTTTTTCATGGGACTAGATTTCCTGCAGAGGTTAGTTTAGTTGTGTGCTCCCAGAATCTATTCCCTATACCAAGACACTGGACATTGCTCCAGCACGTGCAGGGACAAGCGTTGTCAACTCCAGTCCTGGGGAACAGGAGGCTGAGAAGAAGTCCATTGTGAGACCAGCCAAATCAGAGAAACAGCACAGGTCACAGCAGGGAGGCCCTTGATGGGCATCAGAGTAAGTGAGGTCTGTCCAGATGGTTAAGACCACTTATGAACTGGTATCAATTTCCTATTTTTTTTCCAAAGCTGATTTAACCAAAATCTCCTTCTCTCAATTTCAACCACCCTACAGAAGAAAAATAGTTGTCATATTTTAGTTGTTGTGGTTTAGTTACATGCTTCAGATATGACTCTTGATTGATCTCACAACCTGAATTTTTTCTGATAAGTATGACAGACGTTATGATA
The DNA here is from genome assembly GCF_017976375.1 of Cuculus canorus. Lineage (NCBI taxonomy): Eukaryota > Metazoa > Chordata > Aves > Cuculiformes > Cuculidae > Cuculus > Cuculus canorus. Next base: position 28,944,069 of record NC_071404.1, on the reverse strand, counting down.
GAGACAGGGGGAAAAAGAAAGGAGCAAATGTCAGCTAAGAAAATACTACAGTCTCACTTAATCCCAGGCTGAAAGATCAACAAGGGAAAGGAATTTCTTATTTGTCTGTACAATGTCATGATCATTTAAAATAATCAATTAAAAAATGGACCAATGAACAATGAGGAGTCATGAAAATACCCTATGGGGTGGAATCTCCCTTGCTTTGGGAGTGCTATTATATCCCAGTGATTTCATTAAAGTACCTCATTCTCTACACCACGAGCAGCATGAACACATCAAATATTAGCCTCACTGAAATTGTAAACAGTGAAGAATATCATCTAGGCAGCATTGCCCATATCACTCTATACCAGCTAAAATGAAGCCTGAGATACAGATTGCTGAAGTTTTTGCTTTTCTGGGTAAAGATTTCCAAATTGCATCTCTTTTCTCACCACAGAGGTCATTTATGTCTTCCTGGTGTCTCATCTGCAAGACTGGAAAATAATTAACACCTATTCCAGTGAGTGCATTTTCTTCATACTCTGTTAATGAGGACTCCCAAGGGCTGCCCACAAGCCAATGTGTCTTTGTTCACAGTAGAGTCTCTCTTGAAGTCAGCAGGGCTTTTCTGGCTGTCTTTTTATCTCTTCCAATCCTTTCTCAATAGTATACTTCTCAAACAATGCCCTGCCTCCTTTCAGCCACCAACCCACACCTGGTTTTCAGAAGTTCACCTTTCCAACCCAAGACCAAAACTTCTGTAGAGAGACCCCATAGACAGAAATGGCACACATAGACCAGGCATGGCTGGTAGAGTCAAGTCCATAGCCGGGGGGTTGGAACTAGATGATCTTTAAGGTCCCTTCCAAACCAAACCATTCTGTGATTCTATGATTAACCTTCAGCTGGGGGACACGATTAAAGCCAGACACCCTGAGAAGCAGGTTGTCTGCCTTGAATTGTGATACATCCCTGCATGTCCACTTTTCTCTGCCCTTCTTCCAGCCAGCAGCAGGAGACTTCCATGGGTTTCCTCAGGAGGGATCAGTAGGCATGGCACAGCTCACATGGATCTTGCAGCTGCTCAAGGCTCTGCCCTTCTTCTGTCAAAGGGTATCCAAGCCCACTGACTTCTGGAAGAGGCTGGAAACCCTATCTGCTTCCTCCAGCTCTTTGTGATGGGGAACAGGATACAGTCTTTGAGCCTGTGGGCCAATAAGGTATTTCTGAGCTTCAGATTTCTGGTAATTCACTTTCATTCACGGGTTGTGGTAGTGATGAACACTGCATTTCATTTTCTTTTGTTGTTGTCTGTATTGGCTTTTGTGCTATCCAAAGAATCAATGACCTGATTTTTCAGAGGCAGTGACTTTTCACAGCACTTGTGTTACTTAGCACCATAGAAAATGTAGCCACTGAAGTCCACGGTGAGTTATACTTACAAAGGGTTTTTTCCATCTAAAAGTATAAATAATAAGTAGTTCTGAAGCCCTCAGGCATCCATGTGACCATGAGCAGCTTCTTGCACCTGGAACATGTGAAAACCTGATTTTGAAAGAAGTTACCGCTTACGCATGCTCTAGGTTGCTGGTAACAGACTGCCCAAAGAGTTGATTTCATTTCACACTTCAGCCAAAAATAAAAAATCTCTGGAACACTTTTTTCTTCTAATTGCTGTAGATTACTAAGCACATCCACAGAGGAATTATGCCCTTCTCTACAGCAACCACCATAACCCAGATGGAGCATTTTTTAAGCCTAGAGAAGGACAGCAAAGTTTTAAATAGCATATTATTCTTCAATTTGAGCATCGTAGGACTTCTGCAGGCCCAACGCCACCTAACTCTGTCACTCCATCCTATCTGGGCCACCTCTTCCTGGGTGGGAAGACTCAGAGCCTTTGGGTGTTAAGCAGAGAGGTAATCCATACAGAATTAGAGGAAGCGACAGTGCACTGCTGAGTGCGAATTTTACTTATCCTTATCAAAAATGCCTTACATAAACCAGATCCATGCCCAGAACTGTGTTTCAATTCATAGTAAGCCCTTAAGAAAGGGTATGTGCAGCTAATGGAAAACAAATGCCTGTTTTGGCAGGGCTTGCAGCTAATGTCGGTTATTCTCCCCTTCCCCTTGCTAAAGAAATAAAGAAATTGTCAAAATTAAACAGGCTGACTGAAATTTTCTGATTCTCTCTTAACCATTTAAGTGCTTCTCCGATACGTAACGTATGAGAAAGACCTCATCTTAGTGGTTGCTGAAGGAAAAAAATACTGCTGAAAAAATCATGTTCTTTTTCGTTAAAGTATACAATGCCCTCAGGAAGAAAGTTCAGGGTTGAAAACACAGATATGCTTCAGAGGTTCGTAGCTCTCAGTAAGGACTGTATTAATTAGAGTGTGACTTCTAGACTTTGTTTTGCTGGAGTCTGGCCAAAACCAGAACAAGATACCAAGCAATATTTGAACTGTTTTCTAAAGAAAACAAAAGCCTAGGGAGGGCAGAATTATTAGCTGTGGGCTAATGTCTTAAAGCAAATTAATACAAAGTATAATTATTTTTCTTTTCTCAGAAAAGAACAGTACTGTCAACACAAACATAGAAACCACCAGATGACAATTCATCACAAGGATTACGGTCACTACCTCTTATAAACTATATCAACCCATAAACACTGGTTTTAACTCAGAACAAAATTAAGAGTGACTTTAACTCAGTAATTACATGGATTTGGGGTTGATGAACAGCCTATAGTATGTTGATTTGTACCACAGTTTAGAAATTGGTAATATGGAGATACCACAGCAGGCAGGACATTCACTGAGTTTTGCCTTCCTTGGGCCTTAAGTGTCTAATTCCTCAAAGCCTGGCTGGCAGATTCCAGAAGCTGTGAGGGTACATAAGAGAAGAATTACTACTTTTTCACGCTTTCTTTCCTTAATCAACTGCTTGGAGCACAGTTAGAGGCAGTCTAAGCTGGCCCCTGTTTTCATCAGATGTGGCTTTTGGGTTCCTGCAGTCTTCACTAAACATGTAACTGAGGATGTTCACGTAATCATAAAAACAAGAAGTCAACAGAGGTCACCTTAAGCCTCATCAAGTGTCCTTCTGTCCATAAAAAGACACTAGAGAGGCTACCTCAAAATTTGAAACCTTGGAAGCAGAGGCTTCATGTTACCCGGATGTTACATCCGCAAGACCAGCGCAAAGAGACAAGGAGCAGCCACTATGCGGGCACAGTCACAGAGTCACTGATGTGTGACCCTGGGACAAAGCCATCACAGAGTTTTCTGGGATAGCTGCTAGAAAACACAGTTTGGGACTGTGTGAAAATAAATAACCATCTTTTGCTGGACTGCTCTCTTGATCAAACTTATGAGCTTTAAGGCAGTTTTGCCAGAGAAATAATTGACTCCCTCAACCATTTTCCCTGTTAATTAAACAACATTCAGAAGACCAGGTTTTGGCTATTCCTTGGAATACAATAATAAAAGAGAAAGTAATTTTCAAGGAGAGAAACTGTGGCTGTAGTGGAACCAAGACAAAACAGAGAGCAGAAGGGTTTAGTAAGAAAGGTAGCTCAAAAGAAGAAAAACAAGATCTGAAACAAAAGCTGGAGATGCTGCAAAAGGGAACCAAAGCTCTACCTAGAAACCTTTCAAACTTCATATTCAAGCAGCAATGAGACAGGTAGGTGTTACAGTTTTCCATGCTTAAGGAGCCAGGCAAATCACTGACATGACCAGAAACCTACCTATTGACAAGCAGGCTTTCCAAAAAACAGAAGAGGACAGGAGTTTTATGTCAACATGGAAATTGTTAACATGAGTCTTCCTGGAGTGACTGATTCCTCAGGCAGCCATTCTTCTCCATTCAATACTAGTAGAAATCCTCTGCAACGTCACGTATCACAGCCAGCAATGGCCTGATGAAGCATCTTGTGACCTTTTTGTCTGCCCAGACCTTGCCTCTTTGCTCTCATCTTCCCTCTTTGTGCTTCAGCCCAAACACCTTTGTGTGTCAGACCTTCTTGACTCTCACTGACTAAGGCTTTGTTTAACCTTTACTGCAACTCTTAACAACCTCGTCTTCAGGCTGAATACTCATCACCTCCTTGCTCTGCCCCTGAGCTCATGTCTCTCCTGGTCTCCCAGATTCTGTCTGCATCACAAATTCAACCCCAGACTGCTCGTCTCCTGGGCTTCTCTGTGTATATGCCAGAGAAGAGCTACTAATGAGATGATGGAGCTAAGAGGCATTAGATCCACAAAGAAAGTAAAGACCCCAGTCAAAAGTCCCCACCTGAGTAATGAATTGCACCCACCGGAGAACTTCGCCACAACAGGAATTTCACTATCATTTTGCAACCTACAGAGATCAGATTGTCTCAGCTCAAATAAGGAAAAACATCTACTAGTTTAAGGAGATTATTTACTTAGAGGCTTATTATTCTCAATTTGTTATCCAGCCCACATAAACTGGGAAGATGGATGGAAAGGCATTTCTATCTTGAAGACATCAACTCTAGAAAACATTAAAGGAAAAAAAAGAAGAAAGAATGTTCCAGGGTAGAAGTCCTTGAGTTTAGATTAAGTTTGGCTCAGTACAGCATGGAGTGGATCTTAACACTGGCCTTCAACATAATTTGAAGATCCTCTTTGTTTAGGAGTTGCCCTTATCTCAGATATTATCAACCACAGAGCATCAGTACAGCAAAGGCTGATGCAGAGGGAAGAGGATCAGTAAACAACCATCATTTGGTAATAGTAAAAGATAAAGTCATCTCAGAGGCCATTAAAAATTGTTCCAAGTGCCTTTGGCCATCTCTTGGGGAAGAACAAAGAGATTGGAGACTACCTAGAGCTGGCCACGGAGAAGTAAGCAAAGTTACCATGAAGGAATCATATCCCATACTACACATGGATGCTCCCCTGGGTGCTGTAGTGGACCTACTTGTGTTTCAGTGCTGGATTTTAAAAGCAAGTAATGATAAATGGACACAGAAAATAGAGGAAAGCCTATAGCACAGGGTCTGAGTCAATAAAAACAGCTGTGGCAACCTCAACTTGTAGGACAAAGAGATTGCTCTGGAATAGCTGACAATAACTGTATGATAGACCTTTCTAACCATCTTTGCTGCATCTAAATTAAAACTTGTTGCTTGCTTGGAAAAAAAACAACATTCAGAGAAGCTTAATCAGCTTGCTTAATCAGCAAGGAGGGAATTTCCATGAATAAAAGCAATAAGACTACAGAACCAGCCAAATTTCTAGATTTACAGACGTGCAGAGTTTTGTAGTGTTCCACCATGACCTAAAGTTCATTTGGGGCTTTTACAGGATCCTGGAAAAACTGCAGACACTCAGTGAAAGTGGGAGAGTATTTCTCTGGTCACCTGAAAGCAATTAAACTTTTCTGGAATTTTAAAAACTGCTTGTGATCCTTCCTGTCTTGATTTCCTTGTATCTCAGAACTTCTCATACTGGATGCAGATGCTGCCGCATGTGTTTGGGGTCGGCATTATAATGTAAGAACAGGAAAAAAAATATATAAAGAATGGTGAACTGATACGATAAAACCTAAGACCCCGCAGATAAATAATTATACCACCTATGAGAAGCACCCGAGTGTAAATTATGCTTGACTCAGCTTTCCTGAGGCAGACATGTTCAGGACAAAGCCTCATTCCCTGCTAGGGTTCTTTGTCTTCAGAAGAGTTAAGGGACAATCTACGACCCATATGGAAAAGCCAGAGCATCTGATTGTAGAGTCACATAAATGCTTTGGCATGAGCAGGAGTAGCCAGACAGCACTGGTAAGAGCTGAAGGTGGTTTTGTAGGAGGAAAGAAACTGATATGTTTCTCGAAGGACCAAGTTGGCTTGAGAAGAAATGGTCTCTCCTTTCTTTGATGTTATTCATAGAGCTATAAATAGTTCCTGGCAATTAATGGCTCTTCTGGTGTTTTCTAGAAGGCATGGGAGATTTCAGAAAAAAGCCTTAAACACAGGAATTGGGGTATACAGGCTCTGACAGCAGCAGCAGTTCTCATAAATGAACGCTGTGCCTGTCCCAGAATATTTCATGTGTTCTCCTTTGGTCTGTGCATATGCTTTGCATTTTAATAAGCTTGTATAACTTAGTGATTCAGAAAACTCACAATTTTTTTTTGCTCTAGTCATTTTTCCTCAGAAGCCTAACAATATGCCTGCAATGCAAAAGGAAGTCATTGGAATTCAAATAAGACTTGTACCTTTCTGCAATATCATTTTTTGATAATTTAGCTCTCTGACTAACATCTCCACACAGCCGGCTTTCAATGGGTTTGCAAAGTAGTAATACTATGAGTTTTTCTGGCTCAGTGAAGTCCACGATCTGAACACCTGAATGGTTTGATTTCCAGCAACATGCTGGAGCTCTTTAGGAAAAACAGGACCTAGCAGTCTCCAGTCACCATAATCCTGGCATCAATAAGTCTTCCCGATGTACCTGGCAAGTCAGTGCTTCCAGAAGATGTTCTGCAGACTTTAAGGTTGCGAGCAGTGTATCCTTTCTATGCTAGGTACCACACTAGGTACCAGTGTGAACACAAGGCAAAACTGCACCCAGTCATCACTGTGACTGTTGAGACATCTCCTCAGTAGCACTTCTGGCTGCTGTCATCATCTGTTCTGTTGACAATAGCTGAGTTTTCCAGTGTCAACACAGCTTTCCTGATAGCACCGCTCTTGGTTTTGTGCCTCTTCTTCAGTGCCCAAAAGCAAGAAAGTAGAGATGGGAACAGAGATTTTGTTAAAAGAAAAATGCTGGGAAGGAATAGGTTTCTAAATGCTCTGACTAAGCAAGTTTTAGCACCTCTGCTCTTGTCAAAGATAAAACATGGGAACTTTCTTTATGAAGAAATGCAGATGACTAAAAAATGGCATACCTCTTTATTCTTATAATCTGGGAAGTTTTATGGAAAAGACAAAATTTTTTTTTCATGTTGCTGAAACCAAAAAGTCTTTGTTTTTCCACTGCCCTGACCGAAGACAGGACAAAACACATCAAAAGATCTTCCTGTGTTGTTTTCTGTCTCCTGCATCTTAACTTGCCTCCCTGTCTGCAGCCATATGGAATCTCACTAAGCCAGCCTTTTGCGTAGAGATGAAGAGATCTTAGAGAAGCTCTCTAAGAATTTTTCCAGCAAACCATTCACTATAGTCCTCTGAAAAAATAAGGTACAAAATAATCTCTCCATGTTAGTATTACATTATTTATGCTTCATTCCAGCTATCTCCTTGTTTCCTGTGGACATCTTGATTTATTCATGCTGTCAGGCAACTTCTTCTGACTGTGTTTCCAGCAAAAAATCTGAAAGAGAGATTTAGCCGCCTACTCCCCAGATGTGCAGTGGCTCCAGCTCTATGGCATCTGTGTAAACATCAGCAATAAACTCCTGACTTTGAGATTAAATATGGGGAAGTTTTACCCCATGTTCAGGCGCCTTGCATCAAAATATTTTAAAGGCATCTTTGGCATTTTTTTGCTATGAAAGCATTTTGCAAGCTTTTCATCAAGGAAGTACGTCCCCAGGAATCCAGCCACCACTGGGAGACATCAAACCATAGGACACCCTCGTTAGAGGTCAAAGCCATAACATTCCCACCAGGGAATACGCCAAAGAAGAGCACAGCTCTGGGCTGCCCAGGTATTAAACAGGGCTGCAGATGCCCGGTTATGTAATGGAGATGTCACTGGTATCTCATAAATGAGGATGTTGTGAATGTGGTTATCCCAGGGTATTTAAAACTGGCAAGTTAAGTATGGTATTTAACTAATGGTAGTTACTTATATGTAAGAAGAAAAACAAAAGAAACAAAATAAAATACCACCAACTTAGTGCTCATCAACCTAGCGATTAATTCCCTGAAATCAGTGATCTCTTTTAGTATTTTATAGGAGTCAAAGCGATGCCTCTGTTTATCAGTATGCTCCAGAAATGGCCCAGAGGAAGGGCACCAGTGGAGCATAACTGCCTTTGGTGGGAAGTGCGTCATCTGGAAAGCTCCTTTTCACATAAGACAGGTTCAGTTCATTACCCTAACGACATTTTTTCGCTCTACTCACTCAGTTTGTACAAAACACACAATTATGTCCCAGTGCTTGACTTCTCAAACATGCCCATGCCGGGGGGGTGGAACTATATGATCTTTAAGGTCCCTTCCGACCCAAAATATTATATTATTCTACGCCAATACTTTAATATATTTTAATATAAGAGCTGGAGCCGTTTCTTGTTAAAACCTACTGAATTTGCCCATGAGTTTAATCTTTGAATTATTAATGCCCACCAATGAAAGGCAGGAGATTGATGTTACTGCCCTGGATTAGTAATGTTGCTGGAAGAAGAAAGTGTTATATTAACAGACAACAGACAGACCAACAGCTGTAGACTTAGCTGGTGCGGTTGGTTTTTCAGTTCAGTAACAGCTGATTTCAATCACTTCTAAACAAATTTCTGAAGTATTTTGTAAAACCAGCTAATGTCTCCATAAATATCTCTGTTTAACTATGGATGAATTATCTCCCATCTTGAAAAGCTAACCAGGGTTTGCTGGGGGGAGGTGTTTCCTTCATCGGTCTTAAATACTTATCAATAAGAGACAAATGTTGCTTTGGAGCTCACCCTGCTGAATCTCACCATTTGCGTTATGTAGTTATACAGTACAAACCACACAGTCCTAGATAGTTTTTTAACTCCGGAGGACTCTAGCAGCTTTACAATTAAACGTCCTGTCTTGCCAAGGGTTACTTTCTGAGTCAAACCTCAAAACCCGTGAGTGCTCCAAACATCCATTTAAAAAGAGGGAAGTTTTTTGATATTACTCCTCTTTAGATTGGAGTCCAGGATTTGTGCAGTGCATAGTCTCCTTGGGCCAGGGCATGTCCTAGGCCAGGACACTGTCCTGCAAGAGGAGCTGCTCTCCACCTGCATCTTGTTAAAGCCCGTTTGGAATTATGCAGGATAACACTTCTGGGCTAAAGCTCAGCTCTGTGGAGCAGCTAAGAGAGTCCCTGGGCTGAAGCATGGGCTCCTGGGAGCACTGGACATGCTTGTCCCTTAGCTGTCCTCTGCCTTTCCGTGTGTCTATCCCACGTTGCACCCCAGCACCAGGTAAGCTGTGTGCAGGAATTTTGCCCTCAAAACACAAGCCAAGGAAGACAGGGTTGTAGGACTTACCTGACTGATGCTGGGCAAGGTTCAGAGCCTAGCTCAGTGACACAGTCACATTCAGAGGCCTGTCCCCTTTCACAGCCTGAACCTTCCTGCTTGCACCACCCCTCAGGAAGATTCTTATTGGTAAAGGGGAGATAATGTAATGCAGGCAACACCTTATTGCAACCATTTTACATTTAGACTTATCTCCCCCTCTCCCCTCCTGTGGTGTCAGACAAAACAACATAAGTTGGACTTTCCAACATGCATTTCCTGACACATTTTGCTATAAGCAGGAACTTTAAAACTATTTTCATAAAAGCTGTTTTGGCTTTGAGTATTATTACATGTTTTATTTGAGTGAAAGCCATGTCTTCCTTGTAAGAACCTCTGGTAAATGAAAACCTCCTTATAAATCCTGATGGGAACTACTGTAAGGATGCTGGTATGTTGCACATACCAGCCAAGTTAGAGAGAGCCTGCTCAAAGACAGCTCTGAACAAATGACCCAAATCACAGCTTTCAATTCCTCTGGGAACTGTGACTGTACCAGGGAATGTGGCTTCTGACAAAGGAACACAACTGGATCTAAAGTATGGAGTAAAATGAAAACGTTTCTATTTCAGTCTTTCCTAAATTAAAAATATGTGTTGTTTTTAAAGTGTTATATGCAAATATAAAGAAATTGTCAATATCTCGATTTATGCTATAGTTAAACTCAGCTTTGGCACATCTGGTTGTCAACGGCCATATCATTGTAAGTAGATGCTGCCCTTCAAAGAATTAGACAGCATCTACTGCAGGAGGAGACATTTCTCTTTCTCTCTCACCTGTGTTGTTCTGGGACATGTGTGGATGTGCTTGTACTCACGTATTCAGCAAACAAGAAATTACATTTCAAGAAAAATATGAAGCTACACCACAGCACCCAGGTATAATAAACTTACATAAGTCTACAGACATTCATTACACAAGACCACTATGGTGCAGATTAATAATTTTGACACCATGCAATTCTCATTGATTATACTGACAGTCCTAGTAAGTTCCATAGAGTTTGGCCTTCACTATATCCTGCAGATGAAAAAGTGTTGCAAGAAATAATTCAGCAGAAAAATTCCGTTTTCCCTTATACCTAAGAAAGAAAGAAAGAAAGAAAGAAGAGAAAGAAAGAAAGAAGAGAAAGAGAAAGAGAAAAGAAATAAAAAGAAAACTGGCATAGTATCCAGGCATCCAGGTTTGAAGAAAGAAAAATAGCATAGCAGTAGTGAAACATACACTTTGCTATTATCTACTGGCAAATATACAGTCTGTGTTTGTATGACCTTCTGTTTTCCTTCTTTTCAAGAAATGTAAGTAAGACAATACTGCTAGTAAGACAATAAATTTAAAAACCTACCTGAATTTCCTTTTTTCAAGCCAGAATGTGTTGTATACTGCTGTTGTGCACCATCTTTAGCTAGATTTTTGCTAATGTTATCACTATCAAAGAGATATCTGAGGAATGCAGTGACTGCCAGGCAGCAAGGAGCACATTTGAGGTATGTCTAAATAAAAAGTCCAAAAACAAACACTTCGATGCTCTGTGTCCTGAAGAAAATCTTACTATTACTGTTCACTAATCAACCCTTTAATGAAAGGCACAGTTAGACAGTTCACCTATTAGGTCATCTGTAATCTGCAGTGACACAGAGGCACTGATAATGACTGCCAGCACCATCGGCAAGAAAACAAGAGTTAGGATTTTGATATTCTATCTCAGATTTGGTATGACTGGAAATGAGAAGACTATTTACACCCAAAGGTGAGAAACTACCCAGACAGGATCTCAAAATCGCTTCCAAATGAGACAAAGAAATTATTGCTACTGCTGGCAAAAGGCAAACTGACTCACACTTCATTTGTGTGGCTGCACTCTCTTTTGCAGGAACAGGGTTTCCTGTGAGATGTAAGCGGGTAAGGGAATGCCTAAATCCAGACCAGGAAGTTGCTGGTTTTATCAGTTTGATCTTGTGAGTTATTCTATCTCCCTCCTTTACTAATGAACCTGCTGTCTCCAAATTATGCTGATCTGCCTTTTTCAATGTATTCCATTTCCAAAAGGAATACACTTCCTCAAGTGTACGCAGAACTTGAATACTCATCATGAAGACAAGTGCACAAGCACAATTTATTTTTGATCAAAAGGCTATTTAAAGATTGATTCAATTTTCTACATAAAAATACCTAGTATGAGCCTTTTTCTTTCCCCTCACAAAAAGGAAGGTTATAAACCAGTGAGGTCCTCTTTGTAGCCAGGTGCACAGGCAAGTCGAATATTTTCCTGTGCAGGCATTTTTATGGATATCTTAACCAGTCAACATTTTGCAAACTAAACCCCTGATATATTGAGTGCCACTCTTTCCTGGAAAATGGCTTTTCTTCTGTTTAACAAATCATTTTGCACTCCATGAGCCCTCATGATACAAAATTCAGTGTACTGCTGTGAAAACATCTTCTGCTCTCTGTACAGCCCTGGTCTTTCAAGTGGTGTGAAGGCACTAGAAGCCAGGCTGCATACCAGTCCCTGGTATGACTCTTCAAATGTCGACCAAATTAATGTATAATTGGGCACTACAATTTTAATAAGTTTGCATTTTATTCCAGTCCAGAGCAACAACCAGCATTAAACTGCCTAAAAGTTTATGCAGTAAAAGAGTAATATGATTGCCTCTGAGTCTTTTTTCCTGTCCAGAGTGAAAAGTAGTCTTGCTAAAAAGCCATCCAGAGGGTTCCAATTATTTCATCTTCCACGCAGAGAGGTTAAAAAAAAAACCCTACCGCAGTCTGATGTTTTTCAGCCAGCTATCACTTTGTCTGTTTATAAGAGCAACAAAAAGAAACAGAAATTCCTGTTTCCGAGAGTCACCATGACACCTATAAAACTGGACAGACTGAAAGATTAAAATGAAAGCCTGAAAAATGATGCTGTACAAATGGTCGATCCAAAAAGGTTTTAAAGGTGGTTTCAGAAAATGTCAACACAACCACATTTTTAAAAAATAATGAAAAGTCTAAGTATTTAAAAGCATTTGATTTATACTGTTTGGGTGTTCTTATGCCAAAACTGGATATTACTCATAAAAATGAGAATAAAACACAATTCCATAGTTTTAAAGCAAGATAATGTTTTATGTACAGTTATCCGCCCTTCTAAAAGCAAGTTACACTGCAATGCATTGTGCTGAGAGACACCAGACCTGGAAAACATATCAAATGGATAAAACATATTAAAAAAACCCAACGTGCAGTGATAATTTTCTGCAGAAAGCACTGAAAAATAATTACTACAAAATACCTGGCCCATGTAGTTAACGACATTTCTCTGTGTGGTGGCTTTGTAAAAAGTAAAAAGCACAAATTCAAAAATAACACCTCCCAAAATTTCTTAGTTAAACAGACCCTGAATCAAACCTGCAGATCTGAACACTCTATAATAGTGTCCAGAAAAAAAAAAAAAATCCCATTTTAATCTACACAGATGAAGTTGTTCTACACCTTCCACTCAGTGCAAGTCAATGAAGTTGTGCTTCACCTTCCATTCAGTGCAAGTCACTAGAAAAACAAACCAAACAAAATTAATTTGCTATCATCAGTTGTACATCCACACAAAACACCCTACAGCTGTTGCACGCAACCACGCAGGCAATGCAGCAGCTCCATGTCTTGGTCCTGTTACTGCCTCTGCATGAGATGTCCTCCTGCACCCTGTGCCGGATGGACCTCAAATAGCAGTAAGAATCCAAATAGCCCAGTTGGATTTGCTCTGCACTGAAGGAGACGAGACTTCTTGAAGACTCTCCAGCTTTAGACAAACTTAACATCTTTATTAGAAGGTGAAGGAAGGCTAAACAGCCTGATGCCTCCTAAACAGGCACAGGATTTTATCATTCCTTCAACTTGACCCAGTCCTGCCAATTTCCTTTCCCTTCCTCCTTGTTTTGGGCAGAATGCCTTCTCCTTTGCAGCACCTCACCATCTGGTCCAGGACAAAGTTACATCCCTGCTTTATCAATTCAGCACCTCTTTTCACATTTCACTTGAAAATGCACATGCTAGATAAGGAGAAATTTCTTCCAGATGTCAGGAACTAAACATGAACACATCCTTTTATAGAGAGAGGTGATATTGCATGACGAGAACATTGTGGGATAATTAGGAATAGAAAAAATCTTCTTTTAGAGGTCAGAGTTAAACTCTCTGTCAAGATTTTTTAAATATTTCATGTCTCTGCAGTATTCCCTACCCTAAATATGCCATCCAGAATCTGTCTAAACAAAGGAAGTCTTGGGAATGTTTCAGAAATATGGTATATGTATTGAAGAATGATAAGCTGCAAAGATGATAAAGACAAATCTCCCTTAAATCCACCTTGGTCCTAGAGTTTGTCCCATCCATCTCAAATGGAGTGCCTTCACCCCAGCAGCTTCCCATAGGGAAGCTTCACACCCATAGCTTCCCAGGTGCACCTAACCTCGAGAGTCATCAACCCAGCATTCCCACATGTGGGTAGGGGAGGAAAGATGTATACTCCGTGTTATAGCTACAAGCTCCAAGTCACACATGTGGGGCATATTCTAGATGCAAGGCATGTTTACTTGGCTCCTCACCACTACAACATTCTTTGTACAATGGGAACAAAACAAATGCATCCCTTGTTCCAAAATCCAAGTGCAGTAAACGCACGACTGAATGATTTCTGCCATGGTAGTGGTTTATGACTTACTACATTTAGTCTGGTTCTCTCTAGCTCCATGAATATATATTAGTCTGCTTCATGTAAGAGTTAAGTCTGGTTTTGATTAGGCCTATAGAGAGTTGTCAGAAAGTCAGACTCAAGCAAATAAGCCCCTGTAGGTTCACTTGGAAAAGCCCATAAAAAAGTCTGCTGTTCATTTAAATTAGGCTCAGAAAGAAACACAAACCTGAATGCTGCCAGTGTTTATATATTCGATTAAGGACTTTTTTTCTCAGGGGGCAGAGAACATTGGGAGAGGAGTTATCCTGGGAATGACCCTAGTCAGAAAGCAGCCTTGGGCCCAGAACCTCATTCCTGCACACCAAGCAAAGCAAAAACAGGCTTATGCAAGCACCCTGAGCTATACTATAGCCAAAATAAATCCCTCCCAGCAGTGGAAGAGCAGCATGGCTGCTCTGCAATCACTGCTGAAAACTCTAGGTTGTGGCAGTGGCTAAAGCAAGTTCTAGGAATATTTTCTTACACATGGCTTGCTTAATTGCAGATTTTCTACACATCTCTGAGCCTTGGTTGAGGCAATCTGCCTGAGCTGCTACCCCAATGTCAAGTCAAGATGCCTTGCAGCACCTGAGCTCCTCCAGGGCTAGCTCAATTCTTCCCATGGGGCTCCCAACCCTGGAGTGTGGCCTCTGACCTACACACAGAGGCCCCTCCGTGCAGTGGCATTTCTGCCTGCTTGGAATGGACATGCCAACCTGCCCATTTAGCTTGTGCTATGCCTTTTTTTTTTTCACTAAGTGCCCACAGGTTTATATATCTGTACTGTCAGGGCCTCTCCCATGAGCTGGGGGTGAAGTCTGCACCCCCAACTTGGTTGATGACATCGATCTGCAACTCTCACTCCTTGCAGTCTGAAATGCTGCTTAGAGATGGTTTTACTTGAGAGGCATCACCTGAACCCCCTACCTCTGCTGTTTCTGAGACAAGCGGGCTAGCCCCTCTCCCTTCCCTGCAGACATGTGCATCCTCAGCTCTGCCACAGCACTGGTTCACACATTCTCCATATGAAGACAATGGGCTCAAAACCCCCCTTTCTTTGCCTGTCTTTGCCTCATTTGGGTCCCACAAACCCAGCACGTCCTCTCCCCATGTGCAGATACACAACTGTCCTCCAGAGCCTTCCCCCACGTGCCTGCCTGCTTGTCTCCACCCCAGCCCTGTCTCTTGAGTTTTGGGAGCACATCTCCACTGCCAGGCTGCCATAAATCCAGCAGTGCCTCCCAAAGCCACTGCATTGTTTTTACTGAGGACTACACCTGACCCCTGCAAGCATGCACACACATGGTTCGTGTCTGCTGCTGCTTCTTGGTGCTTTCTGAATGTACTTTTAGCCTTCCAAACTGGGAAGGAGGATGGACATGGTCTCTGAGGTCCCCATGCAAACCCCAGGGTGCAGAGCCTCCTACAGGACCTCTGCCAGCTGCCTGTCTCCAGCTCTATGGGGGTTAAATGTGCCCTGTCCCCACAAAGAGGGCACATCCTGGGCTGGAAATTGTCATTTCAGGGGGCAGAAAGGACAGATTTCCTCAAGATTTTGCCATCACAACTGCTAATTATTAGGCTGAGAAACAAGTAGCTCTAAACCAAACTTGGAGGCCCTGCATACCTCTGACTTTGACCACTCCAGATCAGCCTTCAACTCCCCATTGGGAAAATTGGTACCTTGGACTCCAGAGGGAGAGAATCTCTCTTTCTTTCTCTCTTTATTTCTCTCTGGCCATCCACCTAGATGCTTACAGAAATGTAGCTGCTGCATCTGAGCAACCAGAACAAAATCCCTTGATGCCCATTGCAGGGGACAGTTGGGGATTCTCTGAGTATTGAACCTTTCTATCAATTCTTATTTTTGTTGCTAGCAGGAAGGCAGGAAAGAGCTGGCCTGCTCAGTAGGACAGGCGACAGGTGCTGCCCTCATTTTAATCAGAACCTCTTCCTTCCTACCACCACACCAAGGTCAGGCTGTATTTGGCTGAACACATATGTGCTAACTGTAGGAAGCAGTTAATAGGCACAAAGAATTATCTGTATCTTATCTAGTGCTGGCATTTTATTAATTGTTCCCAAAGACTTAGGCTTTTCAGATTTTCATTTTAATGAGAAATAACAGTTGCCAAAAGCAATTTCTGTCAGGCAACTTTCGCCATTTGTTGAAGTCTTCATTTATCTGATATTATTACAAGGCTGGAGAAAACAAACAAACAACAAACAAACCTATAAGAACAGACCATCTATTCAGGTTCTGAAAAGTCTCCTAGACAACAGCTGAGGGTAAAGGCCTCCTATCCTTCCTCCTATCCTTGACTCAGTCAAGTCTCACGAGCAGCTGTTCCTTGCATGCAGTCTGTGCTTCAGAGAGATAAGAGGAAGCTTACTTTTAAGCATGTTCAAAAATAAAGGAAAAGTATACAATCACCTATAGGAATGCCTAAAGGCCCACTTGTGTGTTATGGGTGATTTAGGGAAGATTTCTGTGTAAAGGCAATCTGCCTTTTGACCATATTCCCTCCAGACCTCTCTCTTCCTTTATTGCTCATGAATTTGTACATGTAAATACTCAACGAGCTGCTCAGCTTGTTTTTATGTGTAATAGATGATGGTGCTGCTTGAATGGCACAATATCTGGGTATAGATAGTAATTGCTGCCATGCAAAGGGAAGGTGGATGGGTCCACAGCTGTCTCACGGGACCAGAGGAGCACATCGCACTGAGCAGCGATGACACTAAGGCTGTATCTGCTGCACAGGCACACCACCTGTAAAATACAGTCCTGCTGCACTGACAGGGGTAAGAAACTATCCCTGCCCTGAAGATTTCAGTCTGCAAGAGGCAAGGAGCTGTAGAGCAGACAATGTCAGGGAAGAACCATGGAGGCAGTAACTGTACCCTGTGGGTGCACAGAGACTTAAATACATTAACAGGGTATTTCAGTGACAAAGGCAGCCCCATACATGTTGCCTGCTTGGCCGTTGCTGGGTGTATAGTTCAAACATGAAGCAATGGCATCAAATCATCCCTTTCCTGGGAAAAGTCCATCCAACCAAGGGAATAGACATCAAAGCCCTGAGTGGCCGGGGACTGAGCGCAAAGCAGCACAAATCTATGAACACTTCAGAAAATACTTTCACAGAGTGTTTGGTGTGTGACAAGTGACATACACGTATTTTGCTGATGGCTACGAGGTCCATCAGTAAATTTAAGAGATGGACTAATATGACTGAAAAAGCATTTCTCAGGAAATACGAGCCAATGTAATTGGTCAATCAAAAGTTCAAAAGTTAGACAATTTATAAAAAATTTTAATTTTATTTTAAGCTCTTGCTGCAAACCATTAGGTACAAAAATTACACTTTTTTCATGAGGAATTTCTAGTATTTCATTCTGCTAATACTGGCACAAATCTTCTGTCGTCTGAATGAGACTATATTTCAACACGTTTATGATGACACTCTTAGCATTTATTTCTTCTCTTGACAAAGTGGATATAAATAGAGCTAAATAAGACAGATCATAATAAATGAACACACCACAACGCATTACAGCACCACTGTCACAATATGCATGCAAATGGATATCCAAAGTTTTGAATTTCAAAAATAACCATGCCACCCACATGAAAGGCATTTATAGATGGAAAATCAAGCATCCACAAAAACGTGTGTGGATAAATCAATGTTCTAGGGGGGACGCATCAATTTGAACCAACTGAGGACAATAAAGCTTATAAATTGATCACAGATATTGAGCCATTTCCCACAGAGATGCACAATGGCACAATGAAATTGATAAATACATGATACAAAGCTCTTGTCTTGCCTTTTCTTGAGTACTGTGTACCATTTCTAGTCATCTGTGCTCAAGAAAGATGGATTGAAACAGAAACATACCCAGGACCACCCAAACAGGATAATCAAGGGAATGAAGAGCCTATCTCTTCAGAGGAGATGGAAAGATTTGGCTTTTTTAGCCTTGAGAAACAAAAACTAAGAGATGAGATGACTGCTCTCATCAGTAGGGCAAATACCAAAGGAGGGAACAAGGACTTCTGCAGATAAAGAATGAATCTGGCAGAAGAACAAAGAGGTATAGCCTGGAAGTGAACAAATTTGGATTGGGAATAGAAGAAAATTTCCATGTATCAGAGACTTGACATTCTGGAACAACACTGCAATAAGAGAAGGAACATAGGGCAAAACAAAGTTGTTTTTAAAACAGCAATCAATAAGATGAGGAACACAATTACCCAAAGTAGTTGCTGTGACCAGTAGGGATCTTTCCAGCTCTACTTGGATGGTTCAGGAGATGTGACTCGCCCTGTCTTTGATTATAGAATCAACAGAAGGTAGCTAAAGGCAGGGAGCACGTTCCTGATTCAGACACTTTGCAGAAGTTATTAGGAAAACCTCTCTTTCAGTCACAAAGGTAAAAGTAGAGCATTTGCCAGCCAACAATCTCTCAAAATGTAACTATTTTGCAAGCTGACATTTTCTTGAACTAGAAAAAAAATAGAAATAATAAAAAAAGACAAATGTTAAAAGTAGTGAATTTTCAATCTGTCTGGATTTTTCATTTTAGAAGTAAAAGTTCTTTGAGAAGATCAGCCAGAAAATGACCAGGTAAGTACCATTCACTTTAGAGAGCCACAGTGACTTTGAAAAATTTACCCCAAAAAACTCAAAAACCAAATCAGTTTCTCCAGTTAAGGATTGATAGCAATGTTCATTTCATCAGCCATGTGTCAGGATTTTTCACATCCTTATCAAGCAGCAACGTTTAACAGATCGATCAACAAGCTAATTCTCCATTTGACAACTGTTGATACTGCTCGGATCTGTAATGTTTGTACATTTAGTCACAAACCTCTCTTTGGCAACCAGCTTTTAAAACTTCAGCTGAAGCAAAAACCTGCTTTTTCTGTGCATGAGGCAATAGTGCCATCTGGTGGGAAATGCTCCACTCTGTGCCTTACGGTGGGCAAAGCAACTAGGAGCCTTCCTTCACACAAATATCTCGAGAAAAATACATGTAAATTCATTCCTTTTGTTTTAAGCAGCTCCATCAGGTTAACACGTAAACCTTCATCTAAAATGCCTGCTAGTGTTTTCTTGGTGCTGTGGTAAGATTTCACAAGGTTTTTTGCTCTGCTCCGAGGTGCTCTCCTACAATCCACGGCCCCAGCACCCTGTTCGAGTGCAGTCCAGGTCCTGCATCATGCCAGGAGGGTCCTGTGCGCAGCAGGGAGAGCAACCACCCCAGCACCAACTGCACCTGCAGGCAGAGTAATGCTGCTCTGCATCATCCAACAAGACCAGCCTCGTTGGGCAAGCACACACCTCAAGTCCTCGGGTGTGCACACACATTACACACAAAATTGCCGGTCACATCTCAACCCTGCTTCTCCTATCAACATTTCTGGTCCTTTTATGTTTTTGTGCCTCCACCTTTTTAATGTCTTTTTCCTTCAGTGTCTGCAGAGACAAAACACAAATGCACTTCACATATAACTGGAAATCTTTTTACATTTAAAATGTTGCATGTCTTACAGACAGAAAAGAAGGATTCATCCATTTCTTCCACAAGGAGTGGAAGAAACATGGCAGGAACAAAGCCCTTTCTTCCACTGAGCTGCATGTGCATGGCTCCTTAGCAAAGAAGGGAACTATCAACTCAAATCACCTTCCACATACACAAAGCAGGCATTAAACAGAAACCGGCCTGCTTCAGACTCCAATCTTTTTTGCAAGGCTTCTTCTACCACCACGCTTGTCTGCCATGACTCCTCAAAGGCTTTAAGGGCTCTCCGCATCTCTAACCCTATCTGGGCTCTGGTCAACCTACTTCTTGGTAAGGAAATAAAGGGAAATCCCAGCACTATTATTTTTCTCTAGGTCCCTGATAAAGGTAGTGAGCTCTAGAGCAATCAGATAGCTATTAGCCAGAAACAG
Source organism: Cuculus canorus (assembly GCF_017976375.1). Taxonomy (NCBI): domain Eukaryota; kingdom Metazoa; phylum Chordata; class Aves; order Cuculiformes; family Cuculidae; genus Cuculus; species Cuculus canorus. Next base: position 28,924,147 of record NC_071404.1, on the reverse strand, counting down.
GAATTATTTAATCCAATTGCAGGATTATTATTAATCCTATTTATGATCCTGTAATCACAGCAAGTTTCCCTTTTCAACCTGTACTCATTGGTTCAAGAGACACTCAAGAATGAATCTCAGGCTGGTATCTCCACGATGCTGTTGGTTCAGCATTACAAATGAAGCCAAGTGTCAGGAAAAAAGGCAAAATATTACCTTCATTTATAATTTGTGTATTCTTGTCATTATTAATAAAATTGGTATTTATATTTTATAATAACAGTATTATAAAATTAGAAGAACTCACCCCATCTAGCTATGTTTTCTTAAAGTATGAGGCTCTGGACTGTTTCCCTGGACTGTTATACACATACTTTTAAGACAAACACACACTCTCAAGCTTAAAATTCCTGTACTGGACCACTTTCACCAAACTGTACCAGTATAGTACAGCAGTATTATGGTGTCTCTGTACATCAACCTTACAGAGAGCAGACGTCACCTTGAGGTTTGCTATCAGATGTCCATTTGCAGTAACAGCAATTGAGACCTGTTTTAACTTAGTTTAAGCTAAATTCAGAGCAGATCAGGTGCTGTCAATGTAAGATACAAACACTTTAGACTTGGGTTTGGGGTTTTGGGGTTTTTTTTAGCAAAAAAAACAATTCACAACACATTTTTGAGGCACTAGTTTAAAACATGCTATTTACTCAGACTAATTGAAATGGACATGTTACTTAAGTTGTAGTTAGTCATACCTAAAATTTCAGTTTGGGCGAGAAAGACATCTGGTACCAGTTGGTATTAATCAACTGAAAAATGGTTAAATTCAAAATCTCATACACATTTATTTAATAGCTGAAGAAATTGAAGATAGCACTTCATCTAAACCACAAGTTCTTCAGGTCAAGCAATACACCATACACTGACTGGAAATGAAAAGACTAATTATATTTATATATTAAAGGACTGTCACAGCTCTGTCTGGGTCTGGTATTAGTTGAGTAGATTCCTGCCCAAATTATAGTGGCATGTAGAAATAATTTAATTTCCGTTCCTGAGCAAAGGTGTGATGTTCAGGGTAAAGTTGAAAGCAGTGATAGTGTGCCTTGGGGAGGACTTTGCATGGATCCAAATAATCCTTCAAGTGCCCTCATCTAAGCAAGTCACTTTGGCCTGAAGAGTAATCATTCCCTTATTTGCAGCATGTAAAAGTGCTTTTAAAGAATAAAACACTCAACTTCTCATTGATGCATAAAGCATACATAAAGGTTCAGTGAAAGCCAAGTCTGTCTATGCAACATGTACTAAATGCAGTAGTACAAAATGAATAAATTACCCTGAAAGCAGTCATAAAAGCTTAGACTTAGGAAACAGAAAAAAATAATAAAATAGCCTTTCAGATTGTCTTAATTTTACATTTGTGTCACTGGAGATTCTGATAAATACTTGTTGTAAGCTAGTTAACATGAAAATGCATACTGTAATATTTTGAAAAACCTAGTATAGCCATTTTATACAATAAAGTCGTGTGAGTTTCCTAAACATCAACATTTTGTTATTTTTTTCATTAACTAAGTACCAAGAACCACACTTTACCAGAAGATAGACAAAACCTGGAAAAATACTTGTCACTTTTTTAAAATTCTGTTTATTTTTTATTAACTAAGACAATTCAGCGATTAAAAGTCCAAGCTATATAGAAGGTCATGGGGCAAAATGGTTTCTGTGAATAGAAGATGATGCTTCCAAAAAAAAAGTGTTTGTCTTGTCCATGCTGTTTTGAGGGCACATGTATCATCAACATGTTTTTACTGAAGGTCGTGAATGCAGTTTATAAAGTAGATGTAACATGTAACCTTTATGTGATGGAGGATGTAAAAGGCTGAAGAAGTGAAGAGAAGGAGTTAGCCTCTTTCTAAAATTTTTCTTTCAAAACAACAAACTCTGAATGCAGGCTAAAGCCCTTTAGAAAAAAAAAGTTTCACAGGAAGCAATACTACCAGTAATAAATGGCATCCTTATGCTGACATTTTTCATGCAGGTAGCATTACTTTGAGAACTGTGGTTTGACAAGGCAGAAGTGCCACCTTCTCAAAGCCATAAGAAAGTATAAACACATCACCCACCCAATTTGTGTTCATGCTTTTGTCTCAACAGGAAAATGACACCAAGCGCTCTATGCTTGTGCTCCATCTACCGAGTGACAGGTACAGCTTCCACATAAACACCACACCTGTATATCAACAAGAGCATGACAGATACGTCTGCTGTTTTAAACTACCAAAACCACTTTTCCAACTTTTCAACCATAAAATGAAATGGACACTTCTTCAGGAAACTGGTTAGTATCCTGCATGAGTATACTCCACTCCAGCAAAATAGCTGTAGCCGGAATCTTCCTACTTATTTGCACCCGGCCCCTACTCACCAGCAACCCAACTGCCCTCACCCTGTGCCTATGTTTTAGGGGCCCTTATCCACGCTATTCACTGCCACATGCACTCTCACACAAAATGACATTCAAAAAATTATTGCCTTTTCTACATCAAGCTAACTAGGACTAGTAATAGTCACCACTGGATTGAACTTACCACAATTAGCCTTCCTACACGTTTCAACTCATACAGTGCTGAAACTTAAAGCATTCAATCTGAACACATGCTAATATAGCTGCAAGCAGAAAAAAAAAAAATCATTTCTTTAATACAAAGCTTGAGTATTTAATGCTCGTAGTAGTTAACACCAATCAAGAACAGCAGACAAATCTTACATAAAGCTGAAAGACAGTATTTAACTGTGATGGCACTTTTACAGGATGACAAACTTTTGCAGTATATATATGTAACATACAAGTAAAGTCAAAAGGCTCAAATCCTGAAGGATATGCAGGAGTAAGTTCTCCAGGGAGTATTTTGATCATTTTCAGCCTTCACATTCACTTTTTTCAGGATGTATTTTTGCAATTTACTTACTGCTCATCTCCACAGCCTCCTACGAGAATGAATCAGCATCACAACTCACTGCCAACTAGATTACATGGGAAGACTCCATCAACCTCCTGCTCCCAACTTACTTTCTCCTACCAGGATGCTGAGAGAATCCAAGATAATTTCTGAATTTAAATCTTCATTAAGATTTAAATCTTTGTGCAGTACCAAATTTAGCTGAGACTTTTACCCTCATTATCTGCTAGTTCTGCATGAGTGTCTATGTTTGAGCTACAAACATTGAAGGAGGAACACTGAAGATATTTTGATGATGTTGTATTTTCCCAGGGACAGGTGAGAAGACATCAACATGTTTAGACTGACTCCAGGACAGCCTATGAATTGAAACAAACATGATCAACCTTCAAAGAGCTGACATGCAGAAGAAATTCTCAGGCAGTCTCAAAATCCCACACAAATGTGCACTTTTCTACATGTACACTTCGGCCCAAAGGTGGTGCTATTTTACATCCTGTGCAGTCTCACTTCCATCAGGCCACCTGCAGAGAGTTTACATTAGCTCAAAATCTAGCCTTCTTTTTCCTGATATTAACACTTCAAACGTGAACATCCTGTTTCTAAAACTCTCTTGGAATAGAGGATTTCTTCTTTTTCTACTTTGCTATATTTACAAGTGTGGCATTATCCAGGCTTATGATTTAAAGAAAAGAAAAAGAAAACTGAAATATTTTATCTAAGATTTTAAAAACTCTAATTAAAATATAGGGTCTTAAACACAACTATGGAAGTCCCTTTTTACAAGTTACTTTGCATTTGCTGGTTAATTCCCTATAATCGCTGTTGCTATACATCCTCTGCAATGCTGTTGTGTGAATAAAATGAAGCAAGGGAGCTATTAGTGTCTAACTCGACACCAAAAGCAATCTTTTATCTGACTTATAGATTTAATGGACTATAAATAAGCTGGATGGGCACCTAGTACAAAACAGTATATTTCAGTAAAAAGACTATGGGCTGCAGAATACAACTGAGTAGAGTTAGGTTTGTTTAACTAATTGTTACCACGCTGTGGACTGAGTTCCTATTTTGCTGAAAATGGTTTGCTCTGCTCTGAAACATGATGAAGAAAAAACACAACAAAACAAAAAAAAAACAAAAAAAACCACACAAAAAAACAACCAAACAAACCACCACCACAACCCCAGAGCTGGTTTCTCACTACCAAAACAAGTCATTGGCTGTCATTTCATTAGTTTCCTCCTTTACTTTGAGACTAACTAGTTCTCCAGGTACCTGCTGGGGGAGCAAAACGAGATGACCCACCAAGCACCGAGAGTTTGTCTTTTATAGAATTTTTAGATCTTTGGGAATATTAGTTCACAGTGGCATCACAAGTGTGTGCAAGTCTGGAACTATTCTGCCTCTCATGCTTGTCAAGAAAAATATACTTCCTTGATGCATTCACTGGCTTTCTCACAATTGGCATGGAAACTTAGTTCCATCAAAATAACAACACAGAAATGTCTTCGTAATTACATGCAACAGACAAACACACAATACCTAATTTTTTTAAAAAACGACCTCTCCTTTGCCCATGGTAATTACAAGGTTTCTCTAAATTCTTCATTTTTCTACTCAAAACTGTATTTTGGGTTTCTAGTTATTGTTTGTTGCCACACAAGTTGCAGGTGCTCAGTTTTTCCAGAACTGTGGTGGTTTTAGTTATGAGATCAGTGCAGAAATATGTAGTTGTACTTCAAGCCCAAATCCATAGCTGTGACCAACAATCGGGCTCTTAGAACAGGAAACATACTGTTTTGCATTTTATTTTGTGACTTTCTCAGATAAAAGGAAGTACACTAAACAACGTTCACATGCCTTTGTGTCCCCTTAGTTCATAATGAATAACGCTCTAAGTAAAAGACTTCATTTTGCTCTCATTGGTAACTAATGGGCCTAATTCCAATGAAAATACATCTGTGTAACTAGAGTTACAGCTGATCTATGGGAATCAACGCTAAAGTCTGCTGGAAATCTGACTATGTGCTGAAGTCTTAAGCCACACAAGAAGCAGACTGAAAGAGTATGGATATGTAAATCTACATAAGATCCTTGGAAAGTGATCACAAACTTTGCTCCTGTAACTTAATTTTAAGGACTAAATAGTTTCAGAACTAATAAAATAGTGTTGCTCGTGTTATTATAGTAGTACTAATGAAATATGTACCAGGGCATAAGCTGATGAAAAGAGGAGGCATAAAGGATTTTTTTCCTCCTTCTAATTGTTTATATTCCAAAATTGTTGAGATTAATTTGGGGAAAGTTCCACATACCTTTGAAGCAGCAGGTATTGACTGGATTAAGACAGTGTGGTTGGCAAGTTACACATCAGCTCAGCTACAACAAATTCTATATTTCTAACTAAAAGAACAAGGCCTCAAGCAGTCACTTGTGTGGCTCATGTTTAAGGCTGGCACTACAGATGAGGTTCTGAAAGAAAGATGGTATCAATTCTCAAAAACAAAAATGCTGACTTTACAATAAACATTTACAAAAGGAAAAAAATATTTGAAGTGCCAGAATGAACTAACTTCATGTCTCTAATTTTTACACTTAAAACATAATAATTAACACCCACAGTAAGAGAGACCTGGACAGGGCTTTTTCCCCCCACCAGGTTTAAGAGAATTACTCAGTCTGCTATGAAAGCCTATTAAATATTTCAAGCCTACAAATAGTCTGTGGCACACTTTCAGAATAGTTTAGGTTCCAAACTACAAATTTTTATGAGATTCACTTCTAAGTAACAAAGAATTTTGTATAGAGTATAACAACTTTGCTAAAGCACACACCTGCACTTTAACAGAATCATATAATAGTTTGGGCTAGAAGGGACCTTAAAGATCATCCAGTTCCAACTCCCCTATCATGGGCAGGGACACCTCCCACTAGATCAGGCTGCTCAAGGCCCCATCCAACCTGGCCCTCAACATTTCCAGGGATGGGGCATCCACAACTTCCCTGGGCAACCTGTGCCAGTGTCACCAGCCTCACCAGCCTCATCGTGAAGAATTTCTTCCAACGTCTAATCTAAATCTTCCCCTACCAATTTAAAGGTATTCCCCCTCATCCTATCACTACATGCCCTTGTAATAAGTCCCTCTCCATCTTTCCTGTAGATACCCCTTCAGGTACCCTCAGAGCCTTCTCTTTTCCAGGCTGAACAGCCTGTCCTCATAGCAGAGATGCTCCAGCCTCCTGATCATCATTGTGGCCCTCCTCTGGACCAACTCCAACAGGTCTATATCTTCCTTATGTTGGGGATTCCAGAACTGGACACAATATTCCAGGTGAGGTCTCATGAGAACAGAGGGGCAGAATCACCTCCCTCGACCTGCTGGCCATGCTTCTTTCGATGCAGCCCAGGCTTTCTGGGTTGCGAGCACACATTGTCAGCTCACGTCAAGCTTCTCATCAATCAGCACACTCAAGTCCTTCTCCACAGGTCTGCTCTCAATCACATCATCCCCTACCCTGTATTGAAACAGCAAATTGCCTTGATCCAGGTGTAGGACCTTGCACTTGGCCATATTGAACCTCATGAAGTTCACACAGGCCCACTTCTCCAGCTTGTCCAGGTCTCTCTGGATGACATCCCATCCTGGAGTGACAACTACACCACTCAGCTTGGTGTCATCTGCAAACTGGCTGAGGGTGCACTTGATCCTGCTCTCTGTAACATCAACGAAAATATCGAACAGCAGTGGTCCCGGTATGGACCCCTGAGGGACATCAGTTGTCACTGATTGCCATCTGGACATCAAGCCATTGAGCACTACCCTCTGAACGTGACCATTCAACCAATTCCTTATCCACCAAACAATCCACCCATCAAATCCATATCTCTCCAATTTATATGTCCAATTTAAATGTCAATAAAGTCCTGTGGATTGCTGGATTATTGGTAAGTTAGGACAGTCCCGTGCAGCTTTTGCATTGTGGTTAGAAAGTACAGTTTACAACAAGGATGTACTTAATAGGAAGCTGTGTGAGACTGAAACATCCTAAGACTAAGGCCATTTTCTAAAATTGTTAAGCAACAATTAAATTGTTTTCAAGTAACACCTAACGTCAACATTCTGCAACGTTCACCAATTGGGTTATATTAAACATCTTATCAAGATAAACTGCATTATTTTGTATCTGTTGAAAACATCACAGATAGAATTATTACAAAATAATCTGCAGGATTACAGCATGGATTCCTCTGTGCTCTGCAATTTTTTCCAAATGAGTGTGATCCTGTACTGCATGCACTTTTTAAAAACAAAAATCAGAAACGCTGAATTAGTTTCTAACACTATAAATAAGCCTTTCATAACTCAAAAAACCACACTGAACACAAACTCCATTTGGAGTGACAATTGCCATTCACGTTACTGCAAGATTTGAGGTATTCTTGAAGAGAAAAGGCACCAGTGAAGTTGTTAGATCCAGATACACTGAATGACAGGAACATGGTCAGTTAATTTAATGCCCTGTTGAAGAAAAAGACACATTTCAGTAAAAATATTTTTTCCTAAATCTCTAAACTGTCTCAGCTTCAAGACGGGCATACAGTCATACTGTTTGAAATCCCTCATTTCACTATGAACACTTAACTATCTCTTTGGGTTCTGAAAGGCATGGAGCCAGTTGGCATGCAGCTGTCTCTAGTGTGGGGAAGAGTAAGTCTTACTTACTAAGAACTGGCCACAGTAAAGGCAACCAGCTAAGAGAACTCATGACAGTTGTCTAAATAGAGTAAAAAAACAACTCTCCTCCAAGTCAGAAATTTCAGCCTTTTTCAACACGCAGAAAAGAAAGGGACTACCCACTTTAAAAGTAAGACTTGAACAAGTATTTTAGAGCCAAAGACCTTCAGCATGTTACTTGGTCTCTTTGCTCAGTTGTTCAAGGGCTTAATGTGATAACCGTGAGTCATCATGAATTAATATGTCCACTTACTTGAGCTTCCACTCCTCAGTGGTGAAAGACTGCGGCTTCGAGACAACTGCAAGACAAATAGAAAATGAAACTCAGGTGTGCTAAAGAACTGCACTCAAGAAAGGCATCTGTGGACCTATAAACATTCAGAAAACTTGCACGTTGCTCTATCGGTGCAGCTCTACTTCTTCAAAGTCCAATTCAACAACTTCCTAGTTTCTCTTTCACACTCTGCGCACATACAAAAAAATAAAAACTTACATTTTCAATATTCACATTTTAAGTTGATTTAATAAGGTTTGCTAGCAATTAGAAAAATAACTTATTTTTACAGAAATAATTAAAAATATTGTGTCACCATATCATATGCAGCACTCTAAGGTTTCTCTTTTTAGTACCATCTCAGTTCTTCTGTTCTTGCCTGATTCTTTGAGGCATAAGAGGATAAATTTAGATTCCTAATTCCAGGAAGCAGGGACTATGTGCTGTATATGTACTGCAGGATCACTAAAACACTTCCAGATGATGCAATTAGTTATTTCGAAGGGTACTGAAGCAAGGGGGAGTACAGGAAAAGCATTCTGAGATCAACATACTTCTAATAGTATCTCCACTGATAATTGTACTAGGCAATAACTATCTGTCAGTTCAGCTTCACCTCATTCCAGGCCCAAAGGCTAGAATTCCCAGTGTTACAATGTACATGTAGCACATCAGCATTTTTAAAAGGTTGCTTACATTCTGACTTTAAAATACTTGATGTCATTTATACTACAGGCATCCTGCTGGGGCTTACATGACGAGATAGAAGAGGACTGGTGCTACGGCTGCGGCTGCAGCTTCTGCTTCTGCTTTTACCTCTACTTCTGCAAGGCCACTACAAGACAAGAGTTGGACAAACATGTTTTGATACAGGGGATTTAATAAAGACAGACTTGGCAAGCAGACTTGCCATGTTGAAGACCAGGCTTGACAACAGAGAACAAACACAGTAAACCTTCTCCTTAGAACAGGCTGTGCCAACAATCATACATCTGCATAATTAATATAGTAAGGTAAACAGAACTATTCATCATAAATACAGAATGAGGCACTAAAACCTATCAATTGATTTGTTATACACAACCCCAGCCACACAGGGAACAATCAAGAATTTATCTTCTTAAATTTGCAAATGTTCAAATCCAATTACTTCTCTTAACATGTTCCTTGACAGAAGTACGTACCAGAGCCCCTCTTTTTGTGACTGCTCTTCCCTTCACAATTACAACATCATTTTCCATCAGAGCAGGCCATACATGATAAGCCACCAAGGCAGCCGTGAAATCAGACTCCACACCACGATGATACCTGTCAAAATATCAAAACACAGAGTACAAGAAATGTCTGCATATAAGTCCCAAAAGATAAATATGATGCTTCAAGTCATCAACTCTGATAAAAAGCAGAATACTAGTTACAGCTCATAAGCATCTTGCTTGACAATATTTCCATACCACAAAAATAAATATTCTTTAAGTGAAGCTGCAAAAGAACTCATTTGTAAGATGGACTTCACAGAATATGCTGTCTATTTATACCGAGAGACACTCCAATAAAGCCATCTCACACTTCAGAAGGCCACTAGACCCTAGTCTTGCATAAGCCCCATGCAAGCCAGGGCCCTTGGGTTCATTGACACATTAAATCTCCTCAAGAGCATTTTGGCAGACAATCATCTCATCTTCCTGAACTATCTTGCCAAAACAAAATCCCTAATAAAGTATATTAAAGAAATACTCCATCTCAACTATAAATTTAAATCCTAGTACCTTATGAGACATAAAAGACAATTTTATTAGCAAGAACCTCAGACACTGAGAATGAAACAGTGACTTTTTAGCTAAGAAAAATTACTTTCAAGGTCTGCATAAACATATACGAATATATATATCTCCCTAGGTCTGCAATATTGGCTGAATAATACACATCTGGTCTTGTGGATTCAAACTCAAAACAAATACCAAATAATGGAAACAAAAACAAAAGCAATGCATCTATACATTAGTAATGTATATACAAGAGTAATTTATATAAAACAATGTTGTAAACAGTCACGAAGCTCTGCATGCAGGAAGGTATAGGGTGTGATGAAGATTGGATAGCCCTCTTACACAGTGGTATCACACATAACTAACAGCCATTTCTACAAATTTTGCTCCATCTCTGTGTAGCATCTATATGTTAGGCACGTGAACACACATATGCCATGTATTTATCTATATAGATGAGTAGATGTGTGTATGTACCTCTTCCCACAGCAGCACGTACAAACACTTTAGACCTGTTTTTTGAAGGCTACACACATTGAGTAGGTGGAAAAAGCATCCCAAGACTATACCATAGCATTGCTGCCTTCTTAATTCAGCCAACAGTTTTGGGTATCAACTAGCTATCTGCCCAGTATTTGGACAAGATCATTAAAGAGTCATGTATGACTTTGTGATTTCCTGTTAAAGGGCTACTTTTCCCTACTGCTCCACTTGGCTTCTCAACCTCTTTCCTGTCTGGGTTCCATTCTATTCCAAATTATTATTAGAAACCTCCTTATGGGTGTGGCTTTTCTTCCTTTTGAGAGCCATTTTTTTTTGGAGCTATCGATCCCATAAGTTTACTTAAAAGCATGGAAGTACACTACAGTTCTCTGCCAGCTAACAAAGCAGCCAGCTCTGACCCTACGGAAAAAAGAAAAACTACATTATGACATGCATTTTTTAAACAAAATTCTGATTTTCAAAAGGCATTTTTCTTTTTGCTTTGCTCTAAACCAGAAGATATGGGAGTGTGTTAAGATCTGTATGTTGTACAGCAGCTACAGCCTGGAGGTCACAGCACACATGTAGTAACCTAGTATCAGGCATCAACTGCCAGATCTCAGTAAACACGACTTCTACAAAAAGGACCAGGAAGGAGGAACAAAGATGCACACATTTTACAAACACTGGAGGCACAAACAGGGAAAGAAAAGCTGATGACAGTTTTCCATTTAAAGGATAAATTAAATATGCTCTAGAGACTGAAATTTATACAGATAAATGCTCTGCAGTTCATTTTAAGAAAAAGCTGTTAATACTGGTCTACGTCCTGGCACCAATATACCATCATAAACCTTAAAGGCATACCAAATTCCCTGCAGACGAGGAATACTTGCCTCAAATTTATCTTTAGTATCAATCTCAAACCTTTATATTAATTAAAAACGAAGCACACTATAAAACCTGATAGATTATTTTCAATCAGATTCTTACTATTTAAAAAAATAGTTCTTACTTGTTTTCACTAAAAAGTTCTCCATCAATACCAACGGAAATATCAAGAGGAGGAACAAGTGTCTGCATTGAAAAAGCCACACAGCACAACTCTCGTATCAAAGTGCTGATCACAATGAAATCAATTTCTGGTGGAAGTGAAATCTTCGGGTTGATGTTCATGGAGCGAATTACTTCCTGAAAATAAACACAATTGAGCAATTTGAGTTCACTAATACTTCTAGACACAGACAAGTATGGAAATCCCTCCTAAATATGCCTTTCTACCTTTAAAAATCAGTATAAGCAGCTGCCAACAATGCTGTCCTAGGCTATTTCATAAAACATTAGCTTTGGAAAGAATGTGCTGTTATTTTAGAAATAACGCACAAGCTACATCATTGACATCAATCTTAGGAGGCAGAGAAATTCTGTGCTCTACTGAAAAGATGCAAGAAAAAATAAAATAAATGTAGGCTAAATTTAATATAAGACAGTTACACTGTATCTTGCCAAAAATATTATTCCGGCAGACAGAGACATTCTAGTCACAGGCAAATAAAACAATTGATTACTGGGCCATACCACAACATTATTTTGGAAAATAAACTGCTACAAGACAAAATCTATCTAAGAAACTTTTTTCTTTTTGCAGGTTACATTCCATTTCCAGTTTACATACTCCAAATTTGTTGGCTACTGAAACAGATCAACATGTCATTTCCCCACTGTCTTTAACTTACGTTGACACTGGATTGAACACCATACAGGTCCTCGTGCTGAACTATAAAATCCAGGACCTTGTCCTCAAGTGACTCAGGCCCCGAGTGACCTATAGACAAAGTCTCTCTTACATGTATTTTGAATTGCCTGTATGCCATCTTTGCTGCATGAAAAGACTCCTGCAAACATACAGAACATCTAGTTAAATCCAGAAGACTGAGATTGATTGTAAGGAAGAATATAAAACATTGCTGTTAAAGTGAAAGTTAAAAATAGTATTTATCTGGGAGGACTTTTCTGATTAAATCAAGTATGATTTATTTGCAGAAGACATGATTGAAAAGCTTTCCACCTAAACTTCTATTTTTATGTAGGATTCCATCACACACCCACAATCAATGGAACTGCATTCAAACATATCAAGAGCAGAACTCAATAACAGCATTTTATGTGCCACAGTTTGACATGTCAGACAGGAGCACCCCTTGTCGGTTGAGAAGAAAGGTTGAATTGGAGAGTGTAAACTGAAGGACAGTTGTGGGAAAAACCTTCAGCAAGTTAAACGCACTTGGGGTCACACACGTTAAGAGAGACACTGCCTTTCTGCCACAGGTAAATACTACATCAATTTTATAGAAAAGAAGATTAAGTGCAGAAAAAATAAAACATATTTCTTCAGACTGAGCTCACAGTATACATGAGGTATCTAGGTAACTTCAAGGGACCAAAAAACTAGAAAAGCATGTAGATACAGGTAAAAATGAAGCATGTTATGGAAAGATTTTTAGCTTTCTAAAATGTAATATTCCCAAAGGAATTCATCTAAATGAGGGGTGTTATCTAGTGCAGGAATTGTCTACCTTTCAGAGCCATTCAGTCTTCCAATACACCCTTTTTAGCACCTGTGCTGTAGGCTACTGGTCGTGTTCTAATGTTGGGACAGGACAGTCAGAAAAGGACATTAAATTGAGGGTTCAATGTAAAAGTATGAAAAAAGCAAAATCAAAAGGGAAAAAAAGAAGATAAATTATCTTTTCTGTACCTTGCAGAAATGCTAATTTACACACAATGCACACAATGTAATCCAATCCAGCCATAATATTTTATAAAAATATTCTGGCCTGTAAAACAAGAATTTATCTCCTTTTGTCTTACCACAGCTGCAGCATATATTATTCTCTGCACCATCTCCATGTCACTGATGTATTTCCTCAAAAGGGTCTCTGCCTCCAAGCGTTCTTGAGCATAAATGTCACCAAAGCGAGCTACCAAGAAGGCACGGCGTGAAGCATTTGTACGCCTGGCTCGGCCAGGTGAATAGCTCCTCAGGTGAAGTGGACTACATGACTTGCTCACACCACGCCTTGGAGAAGGAGAGCGGCTCCGTGGAAGCCTATGACAGACATGTAAAGAAGCATGAGGTCACTTCACCATCCTCAGCTGCCTTTGCCTACTGCACAGAGTTTCGCGTCAATTTAATTATTGCCAGAGCAAGCTGAGATTCCGAGCCCACTTAAAGAAGGAAATCTGCAACTGGTTAGTTTAGTAAAAAGGCATTTGAGTCAATACACTTTATGAGTTACAGCCTGAACAACAAAATTAAAGTAAGTCCTAAAGCGTGTACAGCCAAGTGCTTTGTACTGGGGAAACACTTCTAACTAGTAATACTCTAGAGATTCGTTCCTCTTTCAGTAACAGTGAAGAGCTCTGAAACCAAATAAGTGAGAATATAACAAGTTCTTCCCTGTAATGGTACAGTATTCTAAGAGGACTTATAAACAAAAATACTAATCATGTCCTCTTATCCCATACAGTTGCTAACAATGTACTTTGTAAAGCTGCTCTCTTTCCTGTTTTTCCAAAAGCTTAATATAGCTGCCTGAAGCTAAAACATTTGGGCAGTAGGAGAAATCAATTACAGAGTTCATGTTCCTTCATAATAAATGTGCAAAAGCTTAGCTTTTGTTTATACTTCGATTTCAAATGAGGAGGGAAATTCATGCCACATAATATAAAGAATTTCTCTGATTCAGTCACTCCTCTGAGTAATGCCTCTACCTGCTCTTGAGATCAGACTTCTGGGCATCCAGGATAGAGATCTCACCCTGGGGTATTTGAATCTGCTGCTTATAATCCTTCATATGATCTAACTTCCTCTGGCCGTTCTCCTTTGTAGGCACCCACAGTCTCAAGACTTAACCACACAGAATCAAGTCAGTCACAAGAAGCCGTTCTACCAATACAAACCATCTATCAATTAATCCTGACCATCCAACAAACAGAACGGAAGAAGAGGAGAAATATTGAGCAAGCTCCTTCTGCTGAAATACAGGGAAATCAAGAGTTTTAAAAAAGCATAGTCCAAAGCATACTCTTAATTACACTTTAAAAGTTACTGTGGCATGAGACTGGATACACTACACTTTACGTTACAGGAGAGATCAGTGGTTACTATTTGGTGTCCTTGCACTAGATCAAATTATGAGGTCTAAGAAAGAAACCAGTTTCTTTCTCATACTTAAGATGTTAACTAAACCAGGTCAGTTTTCTTTCCTGCAGTCTAAGACTCTACGTATTTTCTTGTATCAGGTCCTCGAGTACTGTGCTGTAATATATTAGTCAGTCAAAGTGTACCACGCTGATGATGTTATTCGAGTAATATCAAAGGCTAACGATTCCTCTCCTGCCTCCCCAAGGGAAGCAGTGTTTCTTAAACATCAGCAGGCAATCTGTCGGGTAAGTTTATCTTCTGTCCTTCACTCTTACTTAAAGTTAGAAAGTATCCCAACATCTCTGTTTTCCCTCCTAAATGAGATGTTATTGTTTTCTTCTTTCCAAAAAAGATCTTCTTTTGGGCTTTGATCTTCTTAGATGTTCACATACCCATTATACATCATAACTCATTATGACATGTAGTCCTTCAAAAACTGTTGCACTATAGCTACTTGATTTTTATCAAGGTTTGCTCAGCATGCAACAGTTCATTGACTATAATTCCACTGGAATGGACATGCACTATACAAAACTCTTTCATCTAAAATACTGGTATGTTTTCCAACTCCTGTGCCAGAAGCAAAATCTATCAATTCAATTTATGAATGTGGGTATGACTATCATTTGTACTCCACTTCGGACACATACAGGCAATATAGAGCCTACATGTATTCTGAAGCTCTGATTTTAAGACAGAAATGAAACATTTTAGAGATCTTCATCAGTGTTTAGATGCCAAGAGAAAAACACAGCTCATTGAAAGGTGAAAAAAAAAAAAAAAAGAATCACAGTTAATTCCCCTACAGTTGTTTCGCTCGGCTGAGCTCTATACGAGTTGAAGTCAGTTCTTTCTCCAGCTCCTGCAGACGAAAATTCAGATTGCTGGGCAGGCCTAACAGCTGCTTCTCTTTCTCAATTGAATCCTACAATGAAACACAAAATCACACTGTTTGAATCCTCTACATTACAGAATCCTTCAGCAATGTAGTATAGCATTATTAGGAGATCTATTTCAAAACATCTCAGTAAAGACCATTTCCAAAATAACTGAAAAGAAAAGCAAATGCATCCCTTCTAGAGACATAAGCAATACTTTTCAGGCACATAAAACAAAGATTCGATTACGTTAGGAAAAAAAATAACTTCATTTACACTTTATGACAGTGAATATAGAAGGTCTGCATACACAGATTTGCTACCTGCATAGGCACCACCTGAACAAAGTGTTCTTGCAGATGTGTTGCATAGGTTTTTCTTCCAGTCAGTCATCTTCCGACTTGCCTCTATCACCAACTCAAGTAAAGTTTTTGGGAATTCACGTACACAAATCACCAGAAAAACTTATTAGAACAGAGGAGGCAACTACTGTGATTCCAGAAATCACAGTGCTACACATGCAGCTCTGTCTTTAACAGTCTATAGATTTACCTGATACTACTGTAATTAAGTAAGTAACTGTGCAGCAAGCTTTCGCTTCAATTTTAAATGTCATGTGCAATGACAAATCCATAACTAGTGTACCAGCTGTACTGTCATTCAATAACATCATTATTTTACATTTTGGGGGTCTTTTTGGCAGAACCCTACTCCTGCAATACAATAGAATCTGACTCTTAAGGGATACCATTTTTCATTTGTCCTTTTTTCAATTGTGAAAGATTTTGACAGAAGAGGTGTAAAAATGAGAAGTCAGAGAACATGGAGACATCACTGTCAAATCTTAAGATTTTCAATATTTTCCCCTAGTCTGCATCAACCGCCACTCTTATTTTCTTTCGAAGCACAAAGCCACAGCAGATCTGTGTTTTCTGATGAACTGTTAGCACTACAATGCCTTCAGTAAATATCAAATACTTTGAGACATCAAGTCAGGCACATGGTGATATCATGACAGACACGAGTAATTTTCTTTCCCCCCTCTAGAGCTATTATAATGCTCAGAAACTAAACAAAGATTTTTAAATAAATAAATAAAAGGAACTCACAGATAAATGGATGGAGTTTATACATATATTTTCACATAATGCTAGATTTTTACTAACAGAGAGGTACGATAAATACTTCTACTATGGCTTTGCAAATGTAAATATAGCATAAGTCTTTACCTAGAAAAGAAAAGCAGTAAAGAACATAGCTACAATTTACAGTGCAAATTCCTCCATATTTTCACCCTTTGTGGTGAAATAGTATAAGCCTTAGGAGGCCAAAAGTAATTTTAATGACCTCTCGTTCTATGTTCTCTAACATAGATCATTAAGCAAAATCAGGGAGGGAGGCTATCATTGACAGAAAGTCATTGAAGTTCTCCTAAGGGTATAAATTCACACCATTCTATGCCCTTAAAATAAATTTCCTACCTACCTGAGTGAGAGAGAGGTTGTTTTCAAAGAGTTTTCCTGAAGTAGTGCAGGAAAAACAAGTCCTTAGCCATGGCAGGAGACGAGTTTTTATTGTTTCCACACCTGCACAATGCCCACCTAAGAAAATACATAAATAAAGAAGCTCCTAGAACACTTACTGAAAGAGTCAGAGCTTCACAAGACAACATATGTGAAATGTGTTATTAATAAGACATGGCACAGATTTACCTTCTTGAGATGTTTCATAGAGGATTGCGAAGAGCTGCCCTTGAATCTCAGAGTTTAATTCTATTATTTCACAGCATCGGTTCAGATTCTGATCACAGGAATTAATCTGTAAATCAATGGGCATTAATACATCTGCCTGGGTTTTCTTACTTAAAATTATTTCTGCTCTGATCGTGACTCTTTTCCTACAATTACATATTCACAATCTTTTGTTACTGCAGGCCCTAGAATGCTCATCTCTAAAAGGTTCACATTTTTAACAGGCAAACAAGGAGTTCTATCACCCAATTAATTCACTACTTGAGAACACTTACTTCCTTCCTCATTCACAAATAAGATGCAACCACAAATCTCTCCAAAAGAAGAATCATAATAATTGTGGATTTGTGTCAAGAACTTACAACACACAATTTTTTAATTAGTAAGATAAGAGATTCCTGAATGAAAAAATGTATTTGTCCAAAATCTCATTTTCCGTATTAGCTGAAATAATACATATAAAGCTATTATCTTGCTTTGTCAACAGTCATGAGGCCACCATACAATTTCATCTGATTTTAAAAAGTTACCAACTGAAACAAATACTACTGAAGAATGGGTAAACCTCAGCATTATGCCTAGGAAACAATGCAACAGCTAAACTACACCACTTTCAGTATAGACAATTCTGAAAAGCAGTTGGGATTAATCTGATCAGGACGCTACTGCACCTGCCAGGAGAATACATCCTCTGTAGCTGCTTCCTTAATCTTTATCGGTAAGGTGTGTATCTCTTTCAAGGTAAGAGTATCCTCTAGGTCTTCAGATTTCAATGGCTCCATACGGTTTTCAGAAACTTTCAAAGGAGCTAAAACTCCCACTCATGTCTCTTTCAGCTTGCATTTTGATTGCTGCAACTTGCATCCCTCTACCTTCAAAGAGCACAGTCGCCCTGCTAGCCTCCAACAGAAAATCACTTTCGCAGTGGTGCATTTTTCCAGCTCATTACACTGACATAACACTCATGGTGTCTCCATCTGCTAGCTCCTCCTTTTCTGTATTGGCAGCATAGAGCTGCTCATCTTCATTTCCCAAGACCCTGCAGACTACCCTCACCTAACTTCTTATCGAGAGTTCAGCTCCCACTATTGTTCAGCTCCTCCAGAGATCTACCACCACAATCCAATTGTAAGATTTTTAAACAAGTGCCTCTGTTCTTCCTCCTCTGGTGCCCTGCACTCTGTGGGAGCCACCCTCAAACTCCTTAAAGTTGTCATTTGCCATGTTGCCATAAATCCTGCAGAGAATTTGACCAGCGAATCATATTCTGTAACTCTTGAATAAGTAAAAGAGAAAAAAAAGGAGCTAGCTTCCTTGGAAAATGCTGTATCTCAGCCTCAGCTCCTTTCCTCACCAACCGTAGCACTGTAGATGCTTACAGGCTCATAATCAAAACAGCTCTCAGTGTCCTACGGCTAATTAAATGAAACCTGATTGACACAGGAGTGACAACCCTGGCAAGATTCTTTCTGCTGAGGAAACTGCCAGTTTTCATATCTCAGCTCCTTTTATCTCATCTTTTCCTAAATTTTACACTTTCGCTCCTGCTTCCACTGTTTTACCCCCTCAATCTCCTGTTACCTTATCCTGCTCCATGCACCCCATTACACTCACCTCCAGCCTTCTCCTAATTCATCCCTGATCCTCTTTGCTCATGCCTGCCTCCCCCTCCCAAAACCTTCCTGCAGCTGAGCTGTCTTGCAGCAGCCTCTCAGCTCTAACAGGGATCCCATCCAGAAGAGTTAGGAAGCTGGATGATCCCATTCCACCTTTCAATACCCTTTTTCCTCACATTTTCCTGATTGTTCCCAGGTCACAGGCAATTCCTTCTGAGCATGCCATCACCCGTGCCACTTCCACCTGCTGCTCTTTTACCACACAACTATTTCCGATACAGACTCAGTCACTTATAGCTCCAACACCACTTCCAGCCTCCATTCCTTGCTTTGGGCGAGCCTTGGCACAGGCAAGCAACAGTACAGCTGAGACTGCGAGTGCTGCTGGCACCGAGTGCATGGGTCAGCATTCCAAACTGGCCTTCCATAGAATCATAGAATTGCTAAGTTGGAAATGACCTCTTGGATCATCAAGCCCAACCATTCCTACCTGCCACTAAACCATGTCCCTGAACACCTTGCCTACCTGTCTTTTAAATACCTCCAGGGATGGTGACTCAACCATCTCCCTGGGCAGCCTCTGCCAGTGCCCGATGACCCTTTCTGCGAAAATTTTTTTCCAGATATCCAGTCTGAACCTCCCCTGGCGCAGCTTGAAGCCGTTCCACCTTGTCCTCTCACCTGTCACTTGGGAAAAGAGGCCAGTGCTCTCCTCTCTACAACCTCCTTTCAGGTAGTTGTAGAGAGCAATAAGGTCTCCCCTCAGCCTCCTCTTTTCCAGCTTAAACAATCCCAGTTCCCTCAGCTGCTCCTCATAAGATTTATTCTCCAGCCCCTCCACCAGCTTCATTGCTTTTCTTTGGACACACTCCAGAGCCTCAACATTCTTCTTGTGGTGAGGGGCCAGAACTGAACAAAGTATTCGAGGTGCGGTCTCACCAGTGCCGAGGACAGGGGCAGAATAACCTCCCTGGACCTGCTGGTCACACTGTTTCTGACACAAGCCAAAATGCCATTGGCCTTCTTGGCCACCTGGGCACATTGCTGGCTCATGTTCAGTCGGCTGTCAACCAACAGCCCCAGGTGCTTCTCCTCCAGACAGCTTTCTAGCCACTCTTCCCCCAGTCTGCAGCGCTGCACAGGGTTATTGTGCCCCAAGTGCAGGAGCCGAGCCCCAAAGGACTTTCGAGCCCCAAAACGGCGGCCCCCGCCTGCAGCGGGCTACGGGCACCGCGCTCCCGGGGACGCCGCTCCGCGTCCCGCGTCGCCGTGGAAACGGCCCCGCCCCCTGCGGCCCCGGGACGGGGCACGGGACGGGACCGAGGTGCGGGGCAAGGAGGGAGTTTAGGGGAGAGTTGGGGAATGAGGCGGCGGCGGACGCGGAGGGCAAAGCGAGGCGGGGGGCTGAGGCGGGGGAGTGCTGAGAGGGGGATGATGGGGGCGCAAGGCTGAGAGGAGCGAGGCTAGGGCTCAGGCAGGGGCCGAGGCGGAGAGCGGGGCTGAGGAGGAGACTGAGACGCGCAGAGCAGGGCTCAGGCTGCGCAGCAGGACTAGGACTGAGCCTGAGGCGTGGATCGAAGTCGGGAGTGGGGCTGAGGCGCCGGGGAGCCTCCAGTGATGCCGCCCCACCCCCGCGCTGCCCACCTCGTAGTCGCGGTACCATCGCTCCAGCTTCTCCTGCAGCGCGCGGCCGCTCTCCGCGCCCACCAGGCTCCTCAGCCTGTCGGCCATGGCCCGCCCTCACCTCACTCCCGGGGTCGGAGCGGGCCGCGCTGCTTCTCCCGCCCCGGGAGCCTTCCGCGAGGGCCACTCTCCCTTCGCACCCACAATTGTAACGTAGGCGTTCCCGGGTGCCGCGGCCGCTATGGTAACAGCGCGGGGCGTGCCGGGCGCGCTTCGGTCGCGGCGGCCGGCCCCCCTCCCCTTCACAGCCCGGGGCGCGCTGCCTCGGCCGCCAGGGGGCAGGGCGCGCCCAGCCCGGTCCGGCCCGTCAGGGGGCGCGCGCGCGCGCGCTCCGCCGTGGCGGAGGAAGATGGCCGCGGCCGCTCCCGAGCAGGTCTGTCCCCGCGGGGAGGCGGCGGGGCGAGGAGAGACATGGCAAAACCCACCCGAGGGGCGCGGAAGGGGTGCCGAGGCTGGTTTGGCACCAGAGCCGCGAGGGGCTGCCCCGGAGCCTCGGGAGCGGTTGGGTTGGCGGGGCGCGGGCGGGGCGCTCCGTCCCGGGCCGCTCTGCGATCCTGAGCTCTGGGGTCGCGGAGTAGCTGCCGCCCTCGGAGGGCGAATGTCCCGCACCGCCGCGGGTGCCGCAGCGCTGCCCCACGAATACCGCTTCAGCCGCATTTCCCGGCCCTTTATCCTGCCTTATGAGGTGGAAAAAAACTACATTGGAGTGAGAGGTCGCTATCAAATCGTTCAGAGAAAGCGTTATCCTACCGTATACTGGGCTGCATCCAAACAAGCGTGGCCAGCAGTGCGAGGGAGGCGATTCCTCCCCTCTATTCCTCTCTCTCTCGAGACCTCATCTGGCGTATTGTGTCCAGTTGTGGAATCCTCAAGTTAAGAAGGACATGGAGCTGTTGGAATGGGTCCAGAGGAGGACTACAAAGATGATCAGGGGGCTGGAGCACCTCTCATGCGAGGGCAGGCTGAGAGAGTTGGGGTTGTTCAGCTTGGAGAAGGCTCCGATGAAGGCTTTTGGTGATAGGATGTGGGGCAATGGGTATAAACTGGAGAGGGGCAGATTTAGACTAGACATAAGGAAGAATTTCTTCATTATGAGAGTGGTGAGGCACTGGCACAGGTTGCCCAGGGAAGTTGTGGCTGTCCCGTCCCTGGGGGTGTTCAAGGCCAGGTTGGATGGGGCCTTGGGCAGCCTGATCCAGTGGGAGGTGTCCCTGCCCGTACAGGGGTTTGGTACTAAATGATCTTTAATGTCCCTTCCAATGTCCAATCCAAATATGATTCTATGACATTACTGCTGCTGTACAAGATTTCTGTTGTCTTTTATCCAGAATACAGATCTCTCTCTCACTTACCCAGACTAAGCCAATTCTGAGTTTGTGCAGGGTTACAGCAGCTTCCAGAACATCGTTGAGGAAGCCCACCATAAACCTGTTCAAGTCAAGAACCTTTCTCAATACCGTTTCCTTTTAACTGCTACATCAGTGTAGACATGTACAGCCTTACAACATTTTTCTTAATGGTGCATGCAGGTAGTAGAAGTGAAATACAAATCCTGTGATACCTAAGTCACTTCAAAACTATCCACCACACTCCCTGTGAATAAATTCATTGATAATCTATTCTGCATTAGCGTGGAGGGAACTAAAATCTTGTGTATTGGTAAATGACCTACAGGATTATGTTTTGTGTTGTCCTCAAGAGCTAATAACTGGATGAATTTCTTTACAGCTGATTTTTCTTACTGCAACTATGTCGTTAATAATTTCTACCTGCCATGATAAAAATTGCATATAGAAACATACATCATCTGAAAATACTTGGGTTTTAATTTTAGTCATAGTGTTAGTAGAGATTGCAGTGGTTGTAAATGTGTAAGTACAGAGTGGCAGACTGAAATATAATATTGAATATAATATGTAATATATTCCTGTAGTCAATTCAGTTTGGGGGGGTTTGTGTATATATATGTGTATTATTTTGATGAATTTACATAATATATAAATAATATGTTTATAATAGCAGCTAATCATATTATGTTCATAATATGTTTATATTAACAGCTAATAATAATATTATAGTGTTCATAATATGTTTATAATAACAGCTAATTCATGCTTTGTGTTATAGCACAGTTCAAATGGCCCAGTGAAGAAGTCTATGCGGGAGAAGGCTGTGGAACGCAGGAACATTAATAAGGAGCACAACAGTAACTTTAAAGCGGGATATATTCCTATTGATGAAGACCGTCTCCACAAGACAGGCTTACGTGGCAGGAAAGGCAACTTGGCCATTTGTGTGATTGTTCTTCTTTTTATTTTGGCCGTCATCAATCTTATTGTGAGTATAATACTTCGGCTGTAAGCAACATTAGGATGTATTTCATTCTGACTGTTTCTGAGAAATAAAATTTATTCCAGCATGACTGAGAGGAATTTAAAATGTGCTGAAGGAGATTTCTAATATATATAATAGTCTGAGCAAAATTAGATGGAGGAATCTTACCAGTTGTGTCATGATTATTTCAGTTTATCATGGTTTATCATTCAGAATTAATCAGCCACTGCACTTTAAACCGTTGTAACTACCACCGCTTTATTACTGATCAATGAAAAGTAATGAATTCTTTTTCATAACATGATTAGTTTTCATTCACATCGGAAGATGCTTTCTTATAGTTGAACAGTAAGTATATCTTGAGCTGAGATACTTTGTTGAGGAAATTTGTTTAGCTTATGATACCACAGTTACCCTTAAAGAAGAAAAAGATTTAATTATGGACATGATTTAATTTTGAATATATATACACACATACAGATTATTTCAGTTACTATTTCAGATGAGTAAAAATACAAAATGCTTTTCATAATTAAATGTATTCTGATTGTTTCCAGTAGGTATTAAACGTACTAAAGTAAATACACACCTAAAGCTCACCTGAACATTAGCATTAATAATTATGTCAAATAAAACATCTAATTAATACAGTACTTGTGGGAAAATCCAAACAATCAAGGTAATCTTTGAAAATTTGCGTTTCTTATTCAGGTTACACTAGTTATTTGGATAGTGATTCGAATCGGTCCCAATGGTTGTGACAGCATGGAGTTCCATGAGAGTGGCTTGTTGCGGTTTAAGCAAGTTTCTGACATGGGCGTTATACATCCATTATATAAAAGCACTGTAGGAGGCAGACGTAATGAAGACTTGGTGATCACTGGAAATAATCAGCCTGTAAGTTATATTGTGAATTGAAAGTTTGTGAGCAACGCTATAGAATTACACTGATGTTATTAATAAACATCATATTTGAAACATCATTAACTTAATTACATTGTTTCTGAAGATTGTATTTCAGCAAGGAACAACCAAGCTCAGTGTGGAAAAAGACAAAACTTCTATTACCAGTGATATTGGCATGGAATTTGTTGACCCACGAACACAAAATACGTTGTTCAGCACAGACTATGAAACTCATGAGTTCCATCTGCCGAATGGAGTTAAAATCTTGAATGTACAAAAGGCCTCTACAGAGAGGGTATGTCTCTTGTAACTACCTCTTACTTTTTGTAGAAGCTCAGTACAAAGTTGCCATAGTTGTAAAATAAGAAAAAGTTTACTAATACGATCTTTCAAGCATATTTAGAAATTTGATTAATCACAGCTGAAAATGCTGCTCTGAAAACATAAACCACTGTAAAAATTAGAACAGAAATGTAAGCCGACATCATTAAACGAGTATAATATCTGGAATACCATGCCAACTAGGTCTTTGTATCTTTTTATTAAGCATTTGTCTATTTCTTTGTGCATAGGTAAATGTATCAGAAATAAAGTTCTTATTAAAAGCTTCTCTGTTTCTAGTAAGAACTTACAAAAATAATTACCAGAACTTCATCAGTCATTTTCCTTCTGTTGGAGGTAAATTTTAATACAATTTCAGAAGTCTGAATAAAAGTGCAGAGAACAATTACAGCATTCTAGGAGTTAAGTCAGTTCATGGCTTCTAGGTTAAACAAGTTCCTAGTTGGTTTCTATATCAAATCTGCTTTATAAGAAAACTAAAAAAACTAAATATTGGTGTGTGTACATTTAAAGTGTTGATTTTAATGTCAGACTGAAAAAGCCTATAATCTTAAATACATAGGAGGAAAACATTAAATGAAAACAGGAGGATGTTTATGTAGTCACTCCTAACAGGAAGCCTGTATTTGCTACTAGTGTTAACAATGTATCCCATAGAATTTTTAGATTAATTGTTATTTTTAGAACAAATAATATGCAAATATAAATTATTTTACATAGCTTCCAAAAGTAAGTAATCCTTGTTTTCAAATGTGTATGTGAAAATGGGCAGAAGCTTCATGGGCACAATGGGAGGAGGGCAAAAAGTACACTGATGGTTCTATTAAATTGCGTAGCAATATTTTTAAGGTAATTAAAGTTACTCAGACAAACCCAAGCAGCACATTTTCATTAATGTACAGTATACGTTTTTGGTTTTTTCTTAGATTACCAGCAATGCAACCAGTGATCTAAACATAAAGGTTGATGGCCGTGCAATTGTCCGTGGAAACGAAGGTGTTTTCATCACAGGCAAGACCATTGAGTTTCGAATGGGGGGTAACATGGAACTTAAAGCAGTAAGTATTTCAAATCAGCATTTTTTGAACAGCTTAGTTTCAAATTTAGGCTGATAAAGCTACATCAGTTTATTATGAATTTAGATTTTATACAAAGTCATGCATGAAAGCTTAGTTGCGATCACTGTATTTATTAATGTTTTCAAAAGGTGGATTATTACTTTGCTGTTAATTAGTGGTTCAGTAGCCTTCGGGTAGCAATGATTTACTACTGTTAAGACAGTAAAAATTCACAACACAGTTAAAGGTAAGCTGTTGGTCTCCACTTCAAAATGAGTACGAAAGGGAATTAATCTTTTCTTCTAGAGGTTTTAATGGAGATAGCAACCTTTGACAGAGCAGCAAAGCATACAGTTAGGAGCACTACTTTCTCTGCTCACCAACATTCATTTTAGGATTTTTGGACGTTGCTAAGACTGCAGAGCACATAGAATAGCGGGAAATGTTAAAGAAGGATTGAAAAAAAACAGATACATATACTTATATTTAATATTTGAATTAATTTTGTGAAGGAATTCAAACACTGATTAAAGAAGGATTGAAAAAAACCAAAGATACATATACTTATATTTAATATTTGAATTCATTTTGTGTAGGAATTCAAACACTGATTCCCATTTCACATATTTTTTTTATTTACTGCATTTGCTAATAGGTCTGTCAAGTGAAAAGCCACACTACTGCTGTCTCTTTCAATACTGATTATCCACTGTTTTGTGGCTTAACCCCGTGGGCAGCTAAACACCATCCAGCTGCTGACTCCCTCTCCTCCCCCCTGCCCAGCAGGATGGGGAACAGAATCAAGGGGAAAAGAATTTGTGGGTTGAGATAAGAACAGTTTAATAGAACAGTGAAGAGAGAGAATAATACTGATAGAAGAATAAATAAAACGAGTGATTCACCATGCGATTGCTCACCACCTACTGACTGTCCAATGCCCAGCCCATTCTTGTGCAGCAGTCTCGTCCCTGGATAGCTTCCTCCAAGTTATATACTGAGCATGACATCATATGGTATGGAATATCCCCTTGATCAGTTCAGGTCAACTGTCCTGTCTGTGGGCTCCCTCCAGCTTCTTGTGCACCTCCTCGCCAGTAAAGCATGGGAAGCTGAAAATTCCTTGACAAAGTATAAGCACTGCTTAGCGACAACTAAAAACATCAGTATGTTATCAAAATTATTCTCCTACTAAATCCAAAACATAGCACTATATTAGCTAATAGGGAGAAAATTAACTCCATCCCAGCTGAAACTAAGACACACTAGAATAGCAAAGTACATTGCTGGCTATAATTGAGAAATTCGTGGGCGTTACTCACAAATTAATTAAAAACGAAACCTCAGCATATGTATGCTTTTTATTCTGTTGATTTCTACAGCCATCCTAAAGATGTCATTGATTCATTAAACCTGCTTGTCTTTTTCAAAAACAACCTACCCTGTTTAAGGACAACCAGCTGATCAGGCCCAGTCAACATGGGTTTATGAAAGGCAGAGCTTACCAAAGTAACCTGATCTCCTTCTATGACAAGGTTACCCGCTAGTGGATGAGGGAAAGGCTGTGGATGTAGCATAGGTGGACTTCAGTAAAGCCTTTGACACCATTTCTCACAGTGTTCTGCTTGAGAAACTGGCTGCCACTGGCCTGGAGAAGTATACCCTCTGCTGGGTAAAAAACTGGCTGGCTGGCCAGGCCCAAAGGCTGGTGGTGAATGGAGTTAAATCCAGTTGGAGGCTGGTCACAAGTGGTGTTCCCCAGGGCTCAGTGCTGGGTCTAGTTCTGTTCCATATCTTTATTGATGATCTGAATTTAGGATTGAGTGCATTCTTAGTAAGTTTGTGGATGACACTAAGCAGGGCAGAAGTGTCAATCTGCTTGCAGGTAGGGAGTGGCTCTACATGGAGATATGAACAGGCTGGATCAATGGGCTGAGACCACTGGGATGAGGTTCAACAATGCCAAGTGCCTTCCAAGTCCTGCACTTGGAAAGCTGCTGGGCAGAAAAGGACCTGGGAGTGTTGGTTGATAGCTGGTTGAACGTGAGTCAGCAGTGTGCCCAGGTGGCTAAATGGCCAATTGCATCTCAGCCTGTATCAGAAACAGTGTGGCCAGCAGGTCCAGGGAAGTGATTGTGCTCCTGTACTCAGCATTGGCAAGGCTACACCTTGAATACCATGTTCAGTTTTGGGCCCCTTACTATAAGAAGGACATTGAGGTGCTGGAGCATGTCCAGAGAAGGGCAACAAAGCTGGTGAGGGGGCTGGAGAACAAGTCTTGCAAGAGTGGCTGAGGGAAAACTGAGGTTGTTTAGCCTAGAGGCTGATGGGAGACCTTATCACTGTCTACAACTGCCTGAAGGGACGTTGTAGGGAGCTTGGTGTTGGTCTCTCCTCCCAAGTGACAGGCAATAGGATGAGAGGAAATGGCCTCAAGTTGTACTGAGGGAGGTTTAGATTGGACATTATGAAAAATTTCTTTACTGAAAGGGTTGTCAAGCACTGGAACAGGCTGCCCAAGGAGGTGGTTGAGTCCCCATCCTTGGAGGTATTTAAAAGACAGGTAGGTGAAGTGCTCAGAGATGTGGTTTAGTGGTGGACAGGTATGGTTGGACTCGATCTCAAAGGTCTTTTCCAACCAAACATTTCTATGATTCTATGAAATTAGAAGTTGTAATTTTTTTTCTCCCTCTCAATAGGAAAACAGTATTATCCTGAATGGAACTGTGATGGTCAGCCCATCGCGACTGCCAAGTTCTTCTTACGGAGAACAGTTTAATAACGGCAACTGGCTGCGTTTCAAGCTCTGTATGTGTGCGGATGGAACCCTGTTCAAGGTTCAGGTCACAGGTTCTAACATGGGTTGTCAGACTTCAGTCAATCCATGTGGAGCCACGCACTAAACCACAAATCACTGCCAGGAGAGTTCTCTTTTGTGTTTACATGTATTTGTATGAAGTAATTGCATGCCTTCAAGGATTTCTGGTTTTACAAAAGTTTATACTAATATTTATTACACAATATTTTTAAGCAAAGGCTGTTACATTTCACAGTATTATGCATAATCCTGTCAGCTGTAATAGTGGCACAAATTTAGTATGCTTTCAGTCTACATGCACACTGAAATACCTTCCTGAATTGGGATCAGTAGAATATATTTAAAGAACGTGATCATGGCTACAATCTTGACTGCCTTCAGTGGCTTTAAAGGAGGTTTTTGTCCTACATCCCAAGACCTTGAGCGCTGCTGAGAACACAACTGCAGTCTGAAGTACTTCAACAGGAATGTCAGTTTGTGGAAGTGGATTTGCCTAAGATAGCTGAAGCAGCAAATCTTTGTCTTCTCTTTATTTCTTGCCAGGGGTTTATATAACAATTTACCCCAAAATTATGTGGTTTACCATACGTGTACTAAGTGAGGGGTAATGGCAGATTCTCTTTGAAATATTGCATTATTCTCATGCAGTTCAAGAAATAATTAGCACAAGTAATATTTGCTAATTAATATCAAGTGTGGAAATATAACTTCAAATTTGAAATAGTCTTGCAGTTATTGAAGTGTTGCTTGAGCTCCCATTCTGTCTGTGCAGTTTAGGGATTCTACAGTTGCTTAATTATATGAAGTATTTATAAAATGTGCTTATATTAGAAGTAAATTTTAAAAGATGTACTTCTAACTTACTAATCACCCAAAAAAAGTATTTTCCTGTGTGCTTTAATGTGAATAGTGTATGAAATCATTATTCAATGGGTAATAATCTGAACCATGACTGTAAGCAGCAGTGTCTGAGATCAGTTCTCTTTTTCCCCATAAATTGAGACTCTTAGAATTAAATCCTGAATTTAAACTGCAGACCTATAGTTGTAAATGTGATGGTATGGAATCCTGTGACAGGAGAGTAAGTACGCACGTGTGAATTTGTCAACAGTGAAACCATGTCTGTGGTGAACTGCGACCTTATAGAAACTACTTCAGCCTACTACTGCTACAGCTGTTTTCAGAGGCAAGGTGTTCTGTACCAAAACAAGACTAGGTCATTACAAGTTTCCCACTCCTCCCTCCCAAAGTATTTTCTTCAATTAAAAATAGTTGTTTTGCAGTAACATCAAATAACTTTCAAAATGGAGGCCACAAAGATGTCTTTGCAAGTAGGTTTTTGACAAGTTTTTCTAGATAAGCACACACTTCCCTTCCTAAAAGCTGTGCAAATGTTAATGAGTAACTTCAGAACTGGTCAGTTGTTATGGGAGGATAAATGCCTTGTTTTATGTCTCTCAGTCATAGAAGTCCACAAAATACAAATCAGCTCATCCTGCAACAGGAACGTTGTATCTAAGGACCCAGTTGCTACATTCACTAAAAGTCAGTAAGTCATAGTGAGTAGAAGTGATTTCTAGAGGGGGATCCTTGGGTTGGCATTGTACCACATAGGAGGTCAGAGGGGTCACATTTCCCTCACTGCTCTAAGGCAAAGCTGGATATTGATGCTCTGTAGTTGTTGGGGTTTGGAGGGGTGGACAGCAGTGGAGCTGAATAAACAGAATGAAACGTAGCAAAAGCCATTAAATTGCTCACATTAAAGGTTATGGGAAAGTACTAACATTTTGCATACTGCCTTCATAAACTTCCTAGTTTTACCACACTTTATATTTATTAACCACTTAAACACACATTTTGTTGAAAACTTGCACCCATTTTTGCTGTTAAGTAGTGTCCCAATTAGTATCAATCTGTTACAGCTAAGAGGAGGAAATAAACTGTAATATTTTTAGAATTATCACTCATGCTAATGGAAGTCTGTCATTTTATTTTTATATATAAATACACACATAGATATAAAAATATAAGCAGCAGTATTCTTGACTTGCAGCGGAAATAGATCTTGAAAATGACAGATACTGCCTCGGTTAAGTAGAACCTACACAAAGCACCTATTAAACCTCTTGGGTTCATGGCCATATGCTAGTACTGGATTCCTGAAATTATCAAGTGTTCTGTTTAAAATGCTGCATGCAATGTAGCTGATAGGTTGGTCACAAAGGTACTCTGAAATTATGGTCTGGAGGATCGGCTTTGAAGTGTAGATCTAGTAGCAAAACTGATCGTACAAATACCAAATGAAATATATCACCAATTTGTTAGCCACTAGGTATTGTTCATATATTTTGTTGCCTTCACTGCACAGTTTGAGAAGTGTTGGTACTGCATGCCCTATGTAGTGCATTGATTTGTTGTTTTTCTTCTAACTACCAAGGGTACATTTTTCTGCATGTATTTAAAACATTGTGTGGCACTTTATTTATTTCAGTCCCTGCATAAAGGTGGTGGTTGTTTCAATAGGTTAAAGACAATTGAATTCTAATCTTTGTTTTGAAATGAAACAATAAATTCTAACATGCAGAATGTGGTTCAGAAGTGTTATTTCTAAGAATATATTTTTTCTTAAAAATACGTTGTTGTGTTACTGACAGGGAAACTAATATTTCATTGACCGCATATATGAAAATCATTCCACATCTCTCTGTCATGGATTGTGTCTGGTGGACTTTGCCCAGTGGTAATTGTGTATAATACCTGAAGCAGAGTTCAAAAGTCTCCATTGTTGTTAGTTCATGAGTTCCTGAGAAGCTGTGTTTCTCGACTGACGGGCTGGAAAAGAAAGAAAAGGTTCGGATTGTTTTTCGGGAGAGGTGGAGGGAAGGGGAAGGTTAGCAGTTTGAGTGTTCTTTCTGAAACATACATAAGTTTAAACTGTGTGTTTAAGGCAAAATGTTTGGCTCTTTGTTGGTGTTCATTTTTTTAATGTCAAAGTATTTCCGCTTTCTATTTAACTCTTGTTATGCTGCACTTCCCATAATATTACATTTTACATATAGATACTATGGATAACCTTCACTTGAGCATCATTGCTATTGTCCTTTACTTGAATCTTCCTGGATCAGTGGGAATCAAGACACAGCGGATTCTTCTTGATACATATCGCCATTCAGACTGCCGGTGGGATGGAGAGTTCTTACTGAATTGTTCTTTCACCAGAATGTCTACTATTCCAGAAGATGTACCACAAACAGCAACAACAGCCGATTTCAGTTACAATAATATTACAACTTTTATGTGTACCGAGGGAAGAAGTGAAGAATGGATGCTAAAATACCTGAATCTCAGTAACAACCTGATTTCTGAACTCTCCTTAACTGCCTTTAGAAATTTACCCATTTTAGAAACTCTCAACCTCAATGACAATGCCATCCATAGTCTCACACTGGACATTCCTATGACTCCACATGGGTTTAAAAAGTATGGAAAAGGCTGTTGTCTCCTGCCTGCTTTGAAAGTATTGTCAGCTGAAAGAAATAATCTTAACACAGTCCCAAGAGGTAAGCTTTCAAAATCTTTAAGGACCTCACTCCCAAGGGGTAAGTTGGGTTTGGATATAATTTGGTATATCTCACTGAATTCAGAGTGTGAATTCAGTGAATTCAGACCATCTCATTTAGTTATGCTTAAGGTGAGGGAGAGTTCCACTTGCGTGCAAGTACAGAAACTGAAGTAAAGGTGTTGTTTTGGGTTAGGCTGGGAGAGTTTACAGAGTCTCTGCAATCATAATGCCTTAATATCAGTCAAATATAACCAAATCCTCTGAGACCCCAGGCAGTTATTATCCTTCCTTGTACAGAAAAAGAAGTAAGGATCTATGGAAAAACACCAGGCTCCACAACCCAGTCACGAACCTTAACATCAAGAAAATTGCAGATAATGAATTTCATACTACTCTTAAGAACATAGTCAATAGTCTTAAATAAAAAGTTCAGTATTTCACAAAGACAGGAAAATGCAGTCAAAAAATTTTTGCTCTAAGCCAGCTGGCACCCAACCAAAGCGACACCTTCTAGTGACATGAGAGAGCTGTAAATTTTCAATAGGCTTTTAGAAAGTGTTTGCTAGTCAGTAAACTATGCTAGGCATTGTAGCCTTTATGTCAGCCTCTGTCCTCATAAACGGATGGTTCACATTGTTCAAACAGTATTTAAATGAAGCAGAAGCTGCAGTATGAGCAGCACTATCCTATATATTGTTTGCTGAATGTAATTGATCTCTGGTAACATCATTTCTGTATTTTGCAAATATTCGCTGGGGTGGGAGGGGAACACAGCCAAACCCCCACTTATCTCACAAAGTCAGATGAAGGGAATCATTTTGCACTTACACAGGGTCCCAGAAATTCTATTTTTCTCCTTTTTTTGATACTAACCAATCCTCTGGCATGCAAGAAACCACTGCATTTAATTATTTAGTAGTATTAGTAAGGTTCTTATATAGACAATATAGAAAAGTTTACATTATAAAATACATTTATGTGGATTGTACTTGTTTTGATAGATAAATATAACTACACATTATAGGATGTCTCTGTGAGTCACGCAGACCAACTCTTTTCTTTTTAGAAATTTTTAGATGTTAAAAATCAAACTGCTATGCAAAGTACCACCATACATCAGGTTGTACTTCTATCCCCTATTCATTTATATACATGTTCAGAACTTTATTCTCCTACTCCAGAACAGTTCTTGTTTTCCAGCTCTGTTAAGAAAACACAGACAAAAGTTTTAAAGCAGAGGGGTTCAGCCACAGAGAAACCCTTCTCACAACAGCCACCCCAGGTGTCACACTGCTGCCTTACCAGTGTGTATTTTTGGCACAACTTCAGGGAAGCATCCAAACTACAATGTTTCATCTGGGTGCAAGGAAGAACTGACAGAAC
Organism: Cuculus canorus; assembly: GCF_017976375.1. Classification (NCBI taxonomy): domain Eukaryota; kingdom Metazoa; phylum Chordata; class Aves; order Cuculiformes; family Cuculidae; genus Cuculus; species Cuculus canorus. The sequence goes on along the minus strand of NC_071404.1, from coordinate 28,891,402 downwards.
TGCCAGAACTTCTGAATGCCTCTCCTAGCAGCTGCCTCTAGCTTTAGAGCAGGAATGAATCATTCTCTCTGCTTTTCATAATAAAACCAAAGATCAATTACTCAGCAAACAGAACAGCAAATTGGAACTAAACAGGCCAAAATTTAAGGAGAACCAGTAGCTTCTCAAGAATGGTCTATGATCAAAAATCACTAGAGTGATATTTACAACCTTCAAACTCTGGCGATTCTGTCTGTTCAAGTGCCTTCCTTCCCACTGGAACTTGCAGGCTGGAGCTTTGGGAGCTGCCTGCACAGAATCCAAGAAAAATGAGGCATCTATCTCCAGCATTCAAAAGGGCTACTTACGCAAGACAGATGCTGTTGTAACTAGGATATGCTGAAGAATATACTGTCATGCTTGATAATTCACAGGCAGACAGGCATAAACAACAGCATGTTTTCAGTCGAGTTTACATCCTAGGAATATGGGTCAAATAATTCCACATATGAATAACTTCCATGAACTTGCAGATGGCAACGGATAGGACATATTGTATCACCTTTTGCATCTCTGTCCTTTATTTACAGTTAACGTATTTGGATTTTATAAACTGAGTATATTCCACCCTTTTCATGCTCCTCCTTTCCTACTTCCAGTTTGGCAGGGAAGCACGTTCAACGTACAGTGGTCACAGTTGGAATAATTCTGATAGCACAAGGGAACGTTACTGCTTTTATGCAGACATGAGTTTTTAAAACATGCAGTGATTGTGAATGCATTAACATACCTGTTGTTGATGCTACACAACTTACAGGAATGGCACAGTAACTCAAAGCCTGCAGCCACACATTGCGATAGACAGGAATGGAAGGAATCTTGTTGCAAAGAATTTTAGAAAGCCACATGACACAACTAGGAAAACAAGAATATGAAGTGTAAAAATAGTTTTGTTCTTCTAGGACTAGGCCTGCTGCAGTCTTTACAAACTGTCCTTTTGTCATCCAACGGCATACAACAGATTGACCTGAATGATTTTCAAAACTGCTCACAGCTGAGGGACATCAACTTGCAAAACAACAAGATAACTAAAATTCATCCAGATGCCTTCAGGGATCTCAACAAATTACAGGTTGAAAAGCAATATTACACAACCATTTCAATGTTTTGTGTTAATCGCCATTAAAGATACATAATTATCAAGTATTCAGCATGATTATATTGACTTTTGGTTATTCTATCAGTGTACAATTATAAAAACTAAATAAAACGGTGAAAATAACCACTCTTTTTATATAATATATATATTCTCTTCTCATATAGGAAAACATACACACTTGTAAATATACAAAATATAACCATAAATTCACTATTTCTCTATACCACAAACCAATCCATAACTGGCTTAAACACACACATCCTTTTCTACCCTCAACCCTTCCATGGCAAGAGCCCTGCAGTTTCCCATTCACACAGAGGTAGTCTACAATAGGAAAATTCCAAATATACTGCTATTTGGAACAATATTCTTGAAAACCTAACCAGCTGTATTTTTTCCGTAACTGCAAAAGTGCTTGTAAACTAAAATAAATGTTGTTGTTGATATTGCAGTTAGTATTGCATTGTATGGCTTATCAAATCAATTCTGAATTATTTCCAAATAGGTCGTGGATCTCCGTGAAAATGCACTGACAACCCCTCTACCGCAGATACTGATCAGCCTGAACTTCTTTCAACTTGAAGTGGACTTGTCAAATAATGCCTGGATATTTAACTGCAGACTACATGCTTTCAAACATGTATTTCATTTTCTTTTTGACTCCATGAGGAAAAAAATGAGTATTTCATACAGTAAATCTGCCAACAACTCACAGAAACCTATTTTGTATCTTTCAAGTTTCCCTTTAAACTGCAGCAACAGTGTTTTGCTCAAGAGGGCTGTAATCCCAGCAGGGAAGACATTGGTGCTGAACTGTGACTTGGGCAACATAAGCGGTATGTAAAAGAGACTCTATCCATATGCTGCTAAAATCCAAATGCTTGCAGAATGATCAAAGAAATTTGGGTTAAAACATGGATTTCTAGAGATGCTGTATGAAAAATAAATTAACAATTTAACATGCAAATGATTTCATTAGAAATTAGTATACCAGTTAGAACATTTAAAAGTCATGTTCCCCCAAAAAAGTCATCATCTCCTTCCTTGCATTAAACTAATAAGTGATGCCAAATTACACACAAATAAATTTCAGTAAGCAGTCCATTGCAAATTTATCTGTTAACTTTGGAATGCCAACAAGTAGTGGGGTGACACTTCTGGGGCATGTAGAAAACTGAGAATACAATACTGTTTCTAGTATTCAGTTACAGCAAAATGAAATGAAAGTTCATTTGTAAGGGAAAGGACTTATATTTCTTCTTAAAAAGTACAGCTACTAGAGCACACTATTCACTTAGGAAACAAAATCAGCATTTACAATTAATACAGAGCACTTGAAGTATAAGCGATAAAATCTCCAGCGCCAAGACTTCCCATGCAGAAGGAAACCTAAGACAAATCTTAGAGTAGAAGGTGTATTTGTCATGCCCTGTAAGACAAAAAACTTTAACTTTAATTGACTAATAGCACTTTGAGGCAATAAGGCTTTCCCCTTGCAACATTTTATCTCCAAATGAAAATACACAGGGTCTATCAGAAATGCCATCTGTTTTGTCTGTTAACAAGGAAAGTCAGGGCAACTCTGATCACAGGAACAAAATCAACACATTGGACTGCACCAAAACTCAACTGGGAGCGCAAGCAGATGCAAAGGCAAAAGTGTACACTCAAGCTGGCAACATATTCCAAGAGCTAACAACCAGCCATGGTAGCCTTATGCTAGCAGAAATTTGGAATGATTGCTCAGTAGATACAAATATCCTTGGTTTTCAAACCATTTTGCTGTTATAAAAGCAGAAACTACAAGAAAATAACAGTGGTTGGAACACTGACAGTTAATCTGTGAAGTTTTGTCTCATAGCTCCACACAGCACCATGGCCATGCTGGAGAACGCTGGCTATAAAAATGGATCTCCCACAAAGGAGGTCAGCAAATGGTTTTAGTATGACCCAGAACACACTCTGATATTTTTAGTGACCTCATCCCTCACTCACATCATTTTTCTTGTAAAGTCTGCTATTAAGACCTCATATGTACTGTGTTTTAAATGGAGGGGAAATACATGACAGTTAATAAGACGCTTGGTACCATGTAAAATGACTATGGATGAATAAAAATGATTTTATACTAGTTAAAATCATCAAAGATAGGTCAGAGTATGTCCTTACTGAAATAACTTGACCCTGCAAGCCAAGTAAATTTATTTTTAAAAAACAATTGGTTTGTATTTTCTTTTATTTCAGGTAATGAACTCTCTTGGTGGACACCTAAAGGCAGAATTTCAGACAATAATAATCTTCCTTATATGACACTGGATAAAATGAATAATTTAGTGATAAACAATGCTGAGAAAACTGCTGAGGGGTTGTATTTGTGTATTCTTAACACAACAAAGAAGAAATATCTCATCTACAATACACAGGTGAAAGAAAGGGTTTCAACATTTTTTGTTAGAAAAGCCCGGGACACTAACACTCTTTTTAGGCAAGGAAGAACAGAGCAAGACTTCGTGTTGGCTGTCAGCCTCTCCGTGCTCATTACATTTGTTTGTGCTTTTTGTCTGGGTGCTTTTGCTAGACCCTACCTTGTCAGCTTGTGGAGGCACATGTGCAAGAACACAAATTCAGCTTCAGAGCATACTTATTCTAATCAAGCCTTTTCAGATGAAACCTTGAGCAGAGAGCACTCTGCAAGCAAGCCTATGAACAGGCAGCTTAATTTGTTCATTTGTGATGAGAATTCTTCAGGAAACACACACAATTTTCCTACAGAAACTTCTAATTTCTATGAAAATGTCATTGATAGCAGTATCCTTGCACCAAATACAGAAGAAGATTACCAGAAACAAAGCAATAATGAGATCAATGTGAAGAAAAAGCCAGTGTTTTCAGACATCAAAACTAGTATCAGCAATGATGAAAATATATATGTTTATGATGAACCGCTTTCTAGGTTTATAATGGACAAGAACAGCAGTGAAGTGACACCAAGAACATTAATAAGTAATGACATTTCATTATGGGAAGATTCAAAATATGCAAATATTGAAGACTCAGAGAAGAGCAATTTCCCTCACATAATGAAGACACTGAATGCTGACTCTCACTCAAATTACACTGTCCCTTCAGATGCACATTTATCCTTCACAGGAGAAACTGGCTTTCCATTTTCTGCAACCCATACAGATACACAAGATTCTAGGAACAGCAAAGTGAGCAACAAGTCTGGTCTGATGCAGTCTGAAATCACAAAAGCTACACCACAGTCTCCTGAAATAAAAGGTATAATTTCACATAATAAACCCACAAGCATTGCAAAATTTATGCCTGGAAGGCAAAACTCTGATGAACAACTAGGTCTAAATGGCAACATAAATATGACCGGTAATGCAGATTTTATTTTACCCAGTAGCTGCAAGAGAGATACAAATACTGATAATTCGTGTGTCTACCAAACAATAGAAATTCCTCCTCTTAGAGAGTACGACTGTAAAACAGAACATACAAATGAAAAATATGCTTCAGCAGATATGTTCGGTGATAGTTCTTCAGACGAAGGAACACCATTCACAATGAGTGACTGTAGTTCTCTAGCAGATTTTGAACTGGAACATCCGGGTGTTAGCGACAACCTGCCAGTCTGCCAGTGGTCACTAGAGGAAGCTGCTGATATGAACAGTGGAACCGAGAAGTTCTCAACACTGACAGAGTCTCCAAACATCAATGCTGAATTTCAGCATATTGAGAAAAATGAAGATGAGAACAACATGTATTATGAAACCACCATTCATTATGGATCAGATACCATCCTCCCTGAAACAGCATCATCGTACACTGATAAATGTAGTAATCATGTAAGCATGGAAGATTCAGACACAATTAGCTCTTCACATCAAGAAGTTCCTGATACATTTGATTATTTTACTAATGAAGAGCCAACAGTACAGAACTCTATTTTTGATTCTCTCCACAATCAGAATACAGCTTTTGGTAAGATATTACTTTCATTAAAACATTTTCCCATGTGTGACACAGATACAGAGAACATTTCTGAAGAGGCTGAACTGCAGCTGTATCGGTTTCCCATTGAACCTCAGTGTCCCCCCACATTCAGTCCCACTGAACAAAAAGCAAATGTACCAGAGGGGAGTACAGACAAGCACAAAGACAGGAACTCCTCTGAAAAGAACCATGGTGAACGGGACATTACATTAAGAAGAAACATGAGTATATCTGAAGACAATGATTTTGGTTTTGATCCTATTGATACCGGTTTGAATGAAATTGTTAAAAGAACATCACTACTGCATTCCAGCAAAGAGTCATCTCTGCAATCTCTGCCTGAACAGACGACTGAAAAACATTTCATGGTTATGACAGAGAAAGACTTGTTGCTAAAGGGGAAGCCAGGGAATACAACTAAGGTTTGTGCAGATAAAAAGCTAAAAGGTTCTATTGAGGAAGAGACTGAAGGATGTACAGAATTGCAGGATACCGGCAAGTGTAGTCTGCCTGAAGAAATACAGTCTTGCAATGCTACGGCAGATTTGCAGCTTCTTAACTCTTCTGTGAAAACACAATCAGTCTTCAACACAGAAGACCGTTTCCAACTAGACTGGAGCGATGAGGATGCACATTCTTTCTCAGTCCCCCAAGGCTTCTTCAATGAAAGCACAAGATACAATTCATGTTCATTCCCACAAAAGGCTACAGGAAATATAATCTCCAAAAGCGCCAATTCCAGTGAGGTGGAGGACAACACTACTTTGGCAGGACTGGAGAACTATTCTACAACATCTGTCAACCTCCAAAATTCAAGTGAAAAACTCAGTCAAAAAAGTCAGCCCAATTCAGGACAGGCACTGTTTTTTGTTAAGAAGAGGAGAGCGTTTGATGGATTTGCTGACGTTTTGCAAAGCAGAAGAACAAACTTCAACAGTTGAGACACTTAAGCTCCCACAGTGTTTATGTCATATAGTAAGTGCAAAAAAGTGATTATGTCTTAAGATTAAATTCTGTGACTTATTAATAACTGTTACATACCATGGTTGGGTTTTTTCAGGGGTGGGATTGGCTTTTTTTCCCCTTGGTACAACTATCTATCTGCCTTTAACTTAAGAAATGCAAGTTATGGAACTAGACTTAACAATGAGGTGTATAAAGCCTGGACCCATCTAATTTAGAAACACCATAATTCCAAAAAGTAAGTCAGGCCAGGAGCCATGGACTCACGCTTAGAAGGGTACTTGCAAAAAACCAAAACCAGACTTTATGAAAAGCAACTCTCGGATACTCAATACTCAGTAGTTGTAATTACTAACAGAACTTTTGCTGAGTTATAATAATAATATATATTTACTTTCTCATTATTGCTGGTACTAAGATATTAAATTTCCTTTAGAATTTGCCTCTGATATGCCATGTTTTATTTCTCTTTGTATAAAATAAATGAAAATATTACACTACTGCTATTATTGTGGTTTCCTGTACGACTCACCCTATACAGTGAAATAGTACCTATTACCGTCTTCTGCTTTTTGAACCAAATTTGTGGATTAAAAGTCTCTGAATTCCCACAGTGTCATGAAGATGGGTAAAATCCAAGCAGTATTTCAATTACAGTAAAATACTTTTTAACTCTGCAAGACAGAGAGAGTAATGAAACCCTTCTTTCTCAAAGAAACGGAATAGAATTCAAACCTTGCAGAAAAGTCAGTTATGGAGATCTAGTGACTGGTGGGAGATCACCTGTAGTTTGCAGGTGCAATGACATGGGAAAGGTAATTTAAGAACAGACAACCTACTATTACTAATATATAATTTCTTTGTAAAACGGATGCAGTACCCATTTAATTTTACTGAGAGGGGTAAATCAAGAGCAGCTCAAAACTGCTCTATTAGAATATCAATAGCTTGATATATAAGCAAAAAGATACAAATAAGAAAATTTTTCACTGAATAAGGCCCAAGGCCCTTTTAACATGCACAGTATCACTGATGTAGTCCTTGAAGGGGAATGTCAGCACAAAGGGGAACAGGGCCAGGTTCCCAGAAAATGCAGGAGGCTGGCCCGCAACTCTGGGAAAACCTTGATATGAAGACACAATTAATTAACTAAAAACTCTGAACAGAAGGAACACACTTCAATTCCATCAGATGAGGAGTAAGTCCAATGGCACAGTACATCTTTGTACTTATGATTAAAGAGAAAGCTAGGAAAGAACAAAGAGCTGCTGACAGAAGCTAATAATTTTTGGTTGCTTCATATACTTGAAACTAAAAAAAGGATATTGCAAGGAATTTAAGAGGCAACTAAAAGCAACTGAAAGACCAATGCTGATATAATTTGATCTTCTCAAAAGTATTTTCTTTAGCACTGTGAGTTCTTTTTAAATAATCATTCTACACATCTAGCATCACAATTGTCAGCTAGATATTTACTGACCCAAATCACCAATGCTTACATCTCCCATTGGTTTCTTTTGGTTTTCTTCCTGCTGATTGTCTCAAAATCCCTAATATAACTCAGAATAGATTATATAGCTGTTTCAGGTAGGTGTTGCATAGATTTGATTTAGGCCACCACAGTCTTTGCAAATAACTGCACTCAATAACATATGTAGTACAATTGCAAGCAATTAATCTGCTGTCATTTCCCTTCTTTTTGCTCCAGTACTCAGTGATACCTAAACTGATAACTAATAAGTTTGTTTTAAGAGAGGGTACTGGTTCTTTAGCACATGCTTTTATAAATCACAGAAGGTTTGAGGTTGGAAGGCAACTCTGGAGTCCTTCTGCCACAGCTGCTCAAGCAGGTCCACCTAGACCTGGCTGCCCAGGACTGTGTCCAGACCACTTTTGAGTATTTCCAAGGATGAAGACTGCAAACTCTCTGGGCAACCTAGGTCAACTCTCAAAGTAACCCTCAAGTAGAAAAAAAAGGCTTCCTGAGGTTCAGATGGAGCCTCCTGTATTTCAGTTTGCACCCACTGCCTCTGTCCTGTGACTGGACACCGCTCAAGAGTCTGGCTCTGTCTTCTTTACACCCTTCCTTCATATATTTATACGCACAAGTAACATCTTCTTCATAGGAGAGATGCTCCAGTCCCTTCATCATCTTCATGGCCCTTTGCTGGACTCTCTCCAGTACATTGGGGTGTCTTTGGTACTGGAGAGCCCAGACACATAACTCCGGATGTGGCCTCACCCATGCTGAGGACCACCTCTCTCAAACTGCTGGCAATACTTGCTCTAGCACAGAGCAGGATACCGTTTGCCTTCTTTGCAAATTGCTGGCTCATCTTTAACATGGTGTCAACCAGGAGCCACAGTCCCCTTCCTGCCAGGCTGCTTTCCAGCTGTGTGTCCCTCAGGATATATCAGTGCGTGACTTTGCACTTCTTCTTGTTGAAGTTCATGAGGTACCTCTTGGCCCATTCCTCCCTCCCACCGAGGCCGCTCTGAATGGCAGCACAGCACTCTGGCATACCAGCCACTCCTCCCAGCTTGCTGTCGTCACCAAACTTGCTGAGGGTACACTGTCCTGCACCATCCAGGTCATTGCTGAAGATGCTGAGCAGGACTGGACTCAGCCTTCACCCTGAGACAATCCTGCGCAAATTGACTCTTCCTGGTGAAAACTTTTGCATTATTATTATAACAATATTGTTTTACACCCACAGACCCTGTTTGAAACATATTTGTTTCCAACATAAGTCTTAAATACTGATTTGACTTACTATTAGAACTAAGGATGACAAAATTGTACATACAAGTCCCTGAAAGAAAGGTTGTCAGGTGACATAATGCATGTTCAGATATGAGATTTTCTCAAGTGTGAATCACAGAAAAATCTTAAGTCCATGCTGAAACCAATACAAATACTGTTTATTTGTGGGACGCCATTATACATCAACACCAGTAAAAGACTTAGAAATCATCTGGGTGAACTCATTTTAGGTGGTGTAACAGTATTCTCATAAGGTCAGAAATCACGGGAGTTTAGCAAACCTTATGTATGTTAATATCCTAATAACTAAGACATAAAGGATTCACAGTTACAGGTTAACTGCTGTTCCTGCAACAGCAGTGTCAGTAGATACTATTTTTGTCAACACACATACTCTCAAACACACAGAAAGGGGAAAAAATAAAAATAAAGCCAAACAAAAATAATTATCAAGCCAAGTTTTGGTCTCAGTTTCAGACAACACACTATCTAGTTGGTGGATGGATTCTGTACACTTTTACAGCAATACGAAAGCACAAAAATCTAAGGCCTAGAAAGAGGTATTTTAGCAGCTGTAATTAAAACCACGGCACAAGCTAACGTTTAAAGTTGTCTATATGAATTCTAAGAGTATAAAACAATTTGTTAGACTTGTGACCAAGGGTCACCAGAAATCTGTGCAAATTTTAATATAACTTAAGTCCACTTCTTGCACTCCAAAAAAACAACTTTGGGACATTAACCAATTATCAATGAGCTACAACCAATTTTGATTGTGTGAACATGTTTGTGATGAAATAAAACGCAGGTAGTTGTGGTAAAACGGGATAAGTCTCCAGTTCTCTATGAATATTTAAAAAGGCTACACAAAGGTGACCCAAATATTTATTGTAGCTTAAAGACAATCTTAAACAGGTTTTAAATGAAAACTCAAGTACATAAAAGATTCCAATCAATTCCATCTTCAGCTTGCCTTCCTTGAAAATTGAAGAAGTGAAAAAAATAACAGTAATAGAATTATATTAATATTTTAAATACTTAACATTATATTGCAGTAGAATGACTTGTAATTTGTGGAACTTTCTGTTACTAGTATTGTCTGCAGTTATTCTAATAAGTCACCCCAAATGTTTTTCAGTGTCCACTGCTATAGTCTCTGGATGCTCTTTTCCTTTCACTAACTGGCTTTCCACTCTACATCTACTGAATACAAGCATGAATTGTGCATAGATCATCCAGTTTCTGCTATAAGGACAGTAACAGTACACCAGAAAGATTAGTCTAAGACCTGCAAAGCTTCTGCCAGAATGACCTCTCAGTGTCTTGTCCAAGAAGTCAGCATATTCTGTACATTACTTTTCAAAAAGAAAAAAACATCCTACATCAGCGGTATGATGGCATGAAAGCAAAAAAACAAGCACCAAACTTGTATTAAATACAAAGTAAACACAATAGCTTAGCTAAGTTTCTGTAATTATTTAAAAAAAAAAAAAGTTTCTCCAAAATACAAGAGCTAGCATGTTAGGATCCTCTGTCTATCAGCATATCTATCTAAAATAGAAGGATCAATAGCACAGGGAAGCTTATCAAGCCATACAGTCCATTTCAGTCCATTTGTTCTCTATAGATGTCAGTAAAGCTATCTACTAGCTGCAACTGAATTTGGGGTTTATTTTATGAAGCTGAAGACTACAGACTCATCCTGGACTAATTTCCAAACACATTCTTCCTTTCCACCACTCCTGTTTACTTTTATCTAAAGTAAAAAATGAGGAGTTAGTTTACTCATACAGCGTGAGTACTTTCTGAGATTTCTTCTCCTCTGTTTTCTTTACTTTTAATTAAATTCTGTTATTCTGCTAAATGTTAGCAAAACTTGGAAGAAGAACACTTGGATGAATGAACAGATTTCTGCTGACCCTGTTATATGAAAGCTACATCTACAACCGTAATAGATTAAGAGTGTCTTTGGCTCCTGCTTCCATTACTGGAAGGCAAATTATTTGTGACCTACAAAACCCTTTATGTAAACCCTGTATTTGTTGCAGTATCCATTCCGATTTGTGCTAAACGGTTTTCTAGAATCAGTAACTAGCCTAACACTTAAGAACACTTACAGTATTTCACTTAAAATCTTAGCAAGCACAATTTAGCCTAATGCTTAAAGTTACATTGCTTCTAAGTTCATTCTATCAAGAACTAAAGCAGCAGCTCCACTGATATTTCCTTATGGTTATATTATGGTAATATACACATTTATATCTTAAGTCTTAACAAAACATGTGTGATTTAGTAAGGAGCTTATTGTAAACATTAAATACCACACTCCACTGAATTAATTTCTTGTGCAAACTGGCATGAAATATGGAGTTAAGGTTATGCGTATAAGTACATGAAAAAGCAATGACTATGTATGTTTTACCACTATTAAAGAGTGCTATTATTTAGTGTCATGGAGATCCAAACCTGACTATTTCATGGGGAAAGGTAGTATTTTCTAGCATGATGAAATTCTAGGTTTTGTATATGCGTTCGTATTGTATAGGTCCATACACAAATATACACAAACACACAGAAACCATTTTTCTCTTTGGCAGCCGAGTTTGACAAACAAAAATCAACAACAACCAGATATGAAGACAAACTGACTACCTGTAGCAACACAATCACAACCTCCTGGTCCAGGGCAGCAAACAAACGTGCTTTTGCTAAACTAGGCTTAATTGTGAATGTAGTCAAGTTATTAACGGTTGTACCTGACTTAAGTGAAGGCAGAATAGGACCTTCAATACAAAGAAAAATTTCACATTCAACCTAAAATGCTTTCTCCTCCTTGCCCTACATGGCATTCTACAGAAAAATCAAACCTGCCACTACACTGTAAAACATTTCTACAGGAAAGTAATGTTATTCTTCGTTAGAAAACATCCACCGCCCCACTTCTGTCAAATGCTCTGTGAATCAATATGGAACATTTTAATAAACCCTTAGGGATCAGAGTTTAATAGCACTGGATACTTCAATGACCTCATTTATAAAAATCAACATTAACATTACTTAATAAAGAAGGGTAAAGTAAAGAAAATGTGACAAATTTACAGAACTTAAGCATCATTCCATTCACTCATTTTCCCCAAAATAATCACTAGAACTGTCCTATTCAGATAAAGAAATGCATCAAGTAGGCAGTGGTCTCTACTAAGAAGTACTGTCCTGGAATGCTGGTGTTTAACATGCCCATTGGCTGCAATGGACGTTCTTCTAGGAAATTCCAATTACCCAGCATGAAAGAAAAAGTAATGTTTTGACCATTTGATATCATATTTTAATTACTTAGAAATGCAAGGTTAGAAACCCTGGGAAAGAACAATGTTACAAGTGAACAAAAAAAACCCAAATCTATATTATCTACGTGCTAGGAGTGAGCAGACTTTATTCCCCAAGCCACTAATTTTAGCTAGAACTTTCAGTTTCACTAGACTGCAATATAAACCAAACATTCTTGGTACACCAAAAATTAAAAAGAACACCAAAGGCAATTTACAAAAGTCTAAAACCCATTTTTAAAAGGTATTTTAATTTGTTCATTTATACCTATAATGACCACTGCAGTTTTAACATTAAAAAGTCAGTACTTTTTTCTTCAAATGGAAATCATCTGTGGCATGTACAACTAATACAGTGTTTTAATATTTATAGGTGTGTATATATATATATATCTATATTTAAGACATCAATGTTTCATTCCTACTAAGCAATAGGTCAGGTTTGGCGGATTCCCATGATGAAAGTCACAGCATGTCTTCTCCCCTCAGTAAATGGCATCTCAAATAGTAACATTAAAATTGATAATAGTTCTTCACATAACTGTGTTCAAGCAGTCTGTTAATTTCATTTCCTGAAATGCTACATTTGAGACCAAAAGAAAAACAAAATAACTAAAGTTCCAACAAACATGTAAGTGATGACTAAAAATACGCCACAAAATTATTTTTACAATACATTTGTGCAGAAATAATCCCTAGGTGAAGTGGGTTTCTTTATACACATATACAAAATTTAGACAGCAATATACACATTATCACAGTGAAGACGCTGGCAAGTTCACCAATTCGTAGTGTAAATACAAAATGCAAAGCAGCCTTCAAAGAGAACAATGCTACACAGCAAGCATAGCTAGCTTGTTAAATAGCAAACATCAAAAGTTCCCTGCAAAAGGGATGCAGTGCAAGAAAGCAGCATGCGCTTTGATACAAATAGCAGTTATTGGCTAATGGTTGACATAACTGTGGTAACAGTGATTCTTGAGTGGCTGTGCATAGTTAAACGCCTATGTCATCTGTTTTCCTTTATACCATTCCACAAACTCATCCAACAACACTGGCCCTGCAGAGAGATCAAATAACTGTATTTTACAAAGTTTTGTAAAAGGACACTGAATGATTAGGCTTAGAGAAACAGATTACTTTAGAACACCAACATATGGTAGTACTTACAGGCTCCATCTTCATCATAATTGCTGAGGTCAAGGTTGATTGTTCTGCTGAATTCAAGAACATTACACCATTGGTCCTTATTGATAACTTTATATTTTGATTGCTGATTAAGGCAAGAAACAGAAGTTAGTAAAATGTATTTTCAACTCCTCAAATTCAGATTTTCTTAGAAAAATTCAAACTTTGTGAGGAATTATTTTAATCTCCATGCTATCTAAAAGTAACCAGGAACAAAGAAACCACCTGGTAGTCAAACTAGTGTTGAATAACTCATGTTTCTGATTAAAACACCCTTCAGTGAACAAACACACAGGAATAAAATAAAAGTCCAAAAGCAAATCAAATATGTTCTATACTTTGTCCTTCATTTAATAAACCCTAACAGTGTACAGATTTGGGGAAAAGGAAGAAAGCAAAGATAACAAGTTACACATGATGCTTTGGGGGTTAGTATATTCTAAATCAGAAGAAAAAAATCTACGCTGTTTATTCTACCTTTACTTGAATTATTAGAGAAAACAGATCAAACAAAATGTAATTGTTTCAAACTTCATACCTCTAGAAACTGGTGAAATACTGGAAAAAGGGACCATGTTTTTCCTAAGAGGAGGCCCAACATACACTTGGCAGTATTAATATCTAGGCTGCGCTGGTCCTTTTCCTGCATAAAAAGGAAAAAAAGTCAAAAAGAAAAAAAGAGCATGATTTCAGGATTTTTCACTTCCCTCACTGACTGTACCACAGCTCTCCGTACATAATGCAAATTAACAAATAAATAATAAATAGCAGGTTTTTAGTAAAAAACAGTGTTTTTTACTAAAATACAATTTCCCAGTAAAGTTTCCTTCCTCACAGCTAACAGCTTGCTCTACAGAGATGCTGCTTTCTACAGACTTTCTCAAAAAGTTGTCACCACTATTGCACATGAGGCATCTGCTCCTGTCTGTGACTTCAGACCTTTCTAGAAAGCAACGGCCATTACGCTGATACCCATGTTTGCACGTATGCCTCTGCATAGCTACAGGTTTCTCATTATAGTATCGCTGCACATACTCCCTGCAGGGTTATTACAACTACATGAACTGTCATACTTAAATCGCCATCAAGTAACACTGACTATGCAAGAATGAGCCAAGGAGGTTCTTTGTTCGGCTACTGTACTGATTACACAAAATTCACATTAAATGAACTATAAAATGAGCAGAGGGAACCTAATAGAGGAGCACATGGAGATCCCTCTCAGAATTGTCTCAGTTTTAGTTCAACAGAACAGCAGTGCATTCAGGCTTAGGGAGTGGGGTTTTTTGTTTCTGCTAAGAAAAAGAAGCATCATCTGTACCTAGCAGATTAATTTCATCTGATCAGAGGGCAAGTTAATACATTTGACAACACAACTTCTGCACATCTCAAATGTACCAGGTGTACATACAAGACTCCATTTCATTATTGCAAGTAGTTTATCCAGCCACATTTGTTGTCTTGAAATTAAACAAATTTTGGTAAAGAGATAACACAAAACGCCACCCCTTTATGCCTTGGTTATAGTATAAAGCTACAAATTTAGAAATTGATGATATCATAAAAAATAAAGTTCCATATTGGCTATTGTAGACCTTGATCTCTTTATATATACATGATTGCAGACTGCAAAGTATAAATTAAGAAATAATAGGGTCATAGGGATCTTCAGGATACAGGTCATAACCTAAAGAGAACAGTGCAAACCAAGCCCTACACCTCAACTGTACAAATGCAGTTGTATGTACTGCAGAAAACACATCTTTATTAAAAAAAATTAAACAGGTCAAAATATAACTGATATAGTCTGTCACGTAGGCAGGATGTAGTAAAGTGAGATATTAGTTCTCAGACAACAACGGAGTGCCTTAGCCACAAGATTATCCTCTCTTCTTGAAACCCATTTTATACAAAGTACATCTCACTTCTGAAAGTGCATGGACAGAATGTAACACAGATTTATTTTGGAAGGAAACTGAGGAAGCCAACAACTCTGAAAACATCAGAAGCTGTTTTGTATTCTGGCCACTAAATAGAAGAGGGACTTCACTCAATCTGATCTAGAGAAAGAAAGCAAAGGCAGGATGAACAAAGGTTTTCAATAAGTAATAAAGCTATTGTGGTTTGAGCTAAAGTAGAATCAGTTTTCTAGCTTCAGCTAACTCTCATCTAAGTAACCTGATTTTTTGAAAGTTAACTGCATGTTTTTAAGACAGCGTTCCTTTCTAGAAATTATAACATGGGGCGCTGGTGTGCACAAAGGCCATTGCTTATTTCTATAGTAACCACAGCCATTCTCAAGTTGGTGGAGTGCCTTAAGTCAAAGAGGCAAAAATACAGGGTTGCATCTGCAGGGAGAGGCAGACAGAACAGGTGAGCCCAAACTGACCTACAGAGTATTCCATCCCCTATACGTCATTGCTCAGTATAAACCAGAGAGATCACAAAGGTCTCTCTTCTTCAATGGCCAGCATCCTGTGAGGACCTTATCTGTCTGTATCTACCTTATCCTGGATCCGTGCATTCCTGAATCCAATTCCTGAGCCCAGCTCTCTCCTGCCATTGACCCTTCCCCATGTCTGTTCTACAGCATTTGTGGTGATGTATAGTCATTGAGGGGTGGAAAAGGCACAATTTCATATATTTGTACATATTTTACTCATTTTCTTATTTATTTTCTTTTATATTAAGTATTTTCTTTTATATTATTATTATTGTCATCATCAGATGCCACTAATAATAACAACAATAATATTTCATTAAAGCTGTTTTAGTTTTAGTTTCCAACTCGCTAGTCTTTTCCTTTCATTTCCCATTCCCATTTCCCTGGGGTTGAGGGGAAGGGAATTGGGAGCCCAACTGCTGGGGTTTACTTGACATTTGGGCTGGGCCAGGACTAAACCATGACAAGCTGAAAAACAAACCTGCAAAGGCATTGTTGTATTAATATCATACAATTATTTCACTTATTTCCAACATAAAAGACTTCTAAAAAATAATCCTATTTCCAAAGCCCATTTACATCTCTGTCACAAACACCGTTAAGCAGAAATCATACTGCTTTGAAAACACATTTAGTTTCCATGATGTTTATATTCTGAATTCTTCCCACACACTCAAGTGTTAATGAAATTAGGCTCTACTGCCTTTATTTTGGCCACACTGTTTTTACATGCTTTACATTGCTAAGCTTCTACATTCCCCCTCTCCAACTACTGTTCAGAACAAATTGTTCAGATAAGTCCTTTATACCCATCTTCAACTACCTAATAGCACATCTGCCATGACAGATGCTCCAATTACATTCTTAACAATTACATTCTTAACACACATTCCAGACACTTAACACTCTCTTTCTTAGATACAGAGGAAGGAAAAATATTAACAAATTATTTCAGTAATTGTTTCACATTGATGACATACAGTCTGAGATTTTTTTTTTTCCAATATTTCAGATAAAAGACCTATTTAAGCCAAGAAAGCCATGCATCTGTGTGTTCTTAAACTTGGCAATGAAAATAGCAAACAAAGAACAAGGAATGTATTTGTGCTTAATACCAACATATGGTGTTCTAAATTATTTCCTCAAATCTATGTTGACTTAAATCATACACGCTGCATAAAACCGCAATGATACTTATTTTTATTGACTAACTCTAAATACCAAAACACAACAGACGCTTTCAAAAATTCTCTCGTTAAAATTTAGAAGTTTAGACAAATGTTTTTCTCCATGGAGTACTTTCCTGAAGTTATTCACATTAAATGATGGAAATTACACAGACTTCTGAACCAAAACCTGCTCCCATCAGCTTTTTACTATCAATCGCTTCAATTACTCTGACAAAAATTATGTACAGATTCATCTGCCGCATCTAGACAAATACATCAGCCTTCGTCAGCATTCAATTCTATTCTTCCTGGATGCCATTCTCCTATAGACTTCCCCTGGTTCCACAGCATTAAAAGTTCAATGATTCTATTAAATCTAACATTGGTTTGACAATTCCTCTTCTGATATGCCTTTCACTTGTAGTTCTACAATCTGGGCTTTTGTTTTGTCACAAATGATGCCACAGCATCTGTGTCTCAATGACTAAATACTTTTTCAAGACCACTGTTTGTCACATCTATTTGACACCTCTTGAAAATACTCCATGCACTTATTCTCTTTTTTACTTACTTTTGACAGGCTATTGGCTGGTGTGGATTTGCTACTATATTTTTAATCTATTCCAAATATTTCATCAGTATCTTGAATTTATTTGGCAATATTAGTTTTTTCTAGCATTTGCAGTTTACATTGAGCAAAGCTGGCAAAATAAATCTTCACACAGCAAAGGAGGAATTACGATGTTGATATGGCTTTTTCTTCTTTCATGCCAATACCATGCACTGTCATAACTCAGCTGTAGGATTCCCTGGTTAACAGTGAATTACCATGAATCTCTGCATGCTGACATGCAGAAAGCACTGATGTACCACAAATCTCAGTTGCTTATGACAAACTAACTATCAGAATTGCTATCAGTTCAATTTTTTTCTTATGTGTTTTCTTATATTACTTTTTTGCTGCAAATTTTCTTGGTGCTTTTGGTTGTCCTGTAACTGAGATGTGAGCTTCAGTTTTGCCTGTGATTATTTTTATGTTTAATCTTCTCTTCATTCCACCATGTTAGCAACAGGGACATCCAAATTCCATGGCAAAATGTTAATTCAGAAAACTCAAGTTCTTCATTGCTCCCTTTAAGTAGGAATAGTCTTATGCATATTATAAGTTCTGATAACAGGTACAATTTTATCAATATATATTTTCTAGTAGGAAGAGAACATCATTAATAACCTTCCAATAGTTGCCTCAACCAGTATTATATCATATCCAGCTTTTATTATGTGACTTGTTTTTACCACTTGCAGAAATGCCTGAAGTGCCTTTCTCTTTTAAATATGTTTATGCTCACAAAATTCAAATAGTAAGAAGAAAAACTAGAGTAGTTATAAAGCCAGTGGAAGTAAGTGGCAAAGGTCAAGACGCAACAGAACAGGATCGAAATGATTTCCTTGAAGTCACAAAATAGCTTGCAGCAGAGAGGTAACAAAACATGTCAAAACACTAAGCCACTGAACATCAAGCACCCTATGTATTTTTCTTTTCCAGTTCTAGCATTTTGCATATACTTTTTTAGAACATGAACAGTTCCATTTTTTACAAGCAATCTTGACTGGTATCTTCAGAGAAACATACTTAGAAGCAAACAGTCTTTCAATTATTAACTTATGAAAGTAAAGTTTAATATCAGATGCTGGTCTTCCAGAGTACTTACCCGTGCAAAGTCGAATGCATATCTATAAATAAGTTTAAAATTGGTAGGCTCATTTAATAAAGATCTCAAATAATCCAAGGAATTTCTCAATTTTTCTGTAGTATCACATCTACAAGACAAGCACAAAGTGAATTTAGAGCCTGCATTCTTATGCAACATCAGATGTTTCAGAAAAGAATCTCTTAACATGTGTCCCCATCACTCTGTTCAAAATACATCACTCTGCACAAACGCACATTTATGAGTTTGTCTGCATAAGATGTCTTGACTAAACCCACAAAGTGAAATGGATTTAGGTGAAATATCAAATTCTTATACTAGTACTCTGACAAAAACTTGTTCGTCTTTGTAGAAAGTGCACTTTGCAATGAATTAAACTAAGAGCTTGTCTACATATGGCAAACAACCAGCAAACCACAGCGGTGAAACAATACTTCTGCAGTTTTGCTGAAACTATAGAACCTCCTACACAGTTCTAGTGACTCTGCTCTGTAAGGTAAGTCAAAACACAGTTCTTTCTACAAGTCAATATGAAACATGATTTTCAACTACATTTGTGTTAATTATGCCATGAAGTTAAGCTCTCGGACAGAGAAAGAAATGCTTAGAAAGAACGTGACAATGCAGAGTCACAGAAAGTGTTTCTATTACTTAGCATTTTAAAGTACACATGCTCTAACAACATACCAATATCTAACAGATACGTCCTATCCAGCAACAAAGACAGATGTCCTTGGAGACAGAAACAGTATCCAACCTTAGACATCTCTGTTTCCTTGAGACTGCAGAATTTTTAATCCAATTGTATTTAAAAATACAGCTGTCAGGTTTCAAGTTGACTCAAAGTGCACACATATCACCATAAAAGGGACAAAAAAATGTATGGCTTCTACTCCACAGTACAGCTCTCTGCTTTAAGTATCATGAGTCAAAACACTGAAGTGTGTTTTTTACTAAAAAACTGAGTTTACTGTAACAAACTTAAGAGGTTTTCCAAAGCACTTACTGTAGTGATGTCATTCCTTTTAACCATTCTTGTAATGTGAAGTAGCCCATGTTTTGTGCATCCAACTTCCATGCTAGTACAAGCATAACTACCTGTTTTAAAGAGGGAAAAAAAATGAAGACTGAAAAGTTGAAAAGATCCACACATTTTTCAAATAACTTGTAGTCTACTGTTCAGTAGACTACAAATACTTTACTCATATATAAATGGGATGCTCACATCTTTGCCACACTATTTTCAAAGTTAAACTGGAAGTGACAAACCTGCACATAATGCAAATAAAGAGAAGATAACAGTGCAAAGATAGAGTGAATGTGCAAGTTCCCAGTAGCCACCTTACTTGAAGGGGGCATCCAGTCATCTAGTGAGCAGTGCAATGAGGAAAATGAGTTGGTGCAAAAGCTACTGAAGTTTTCCCAAAACAACTACAAAAATAACAATGTGACAACACACTACATTTGACATTTGTTAAACCCTCATCTAGATTAAACCAGCTGCAATCCATGAGCTCTGTTAAATCAAATTATTCAAAAGCTAATCAGGATCCCACTTGAGTCAAGCTACCTCAGGTTACCACCAGCCTACCTAATTTTGCAGGACTGGCCATGCAGTATAATTCATGTAGATGCTAAGTAACACCAGGTGAACTAACATTAACATACATCAAAACAGAGGCTGATACATAAATACTTCAGCTTTGCCCAAAAGGAAACAGAGTCCTTTCAAACCTCACATAGAAGGCAGAAGCAATAAAGAGTTCAGTTAAAGAGGAACGATAATATTACTATCTTCTTCAGGAACTTAAGAAACCACTTTTGATATATACATGGAAAAACTTGCAGGACAATTGACCCTACAAATTAGGAGAAAGAAGTAATCAAGTCATTTAAATTTGCAACTCAGCCACTAACTAGCCAATGTTAGTGCAGCTCTATACAGTTTTTAATGCAAAATCAGAATATTTACTTACATACCCAAATGTCTGCACCAATCTCAAGAGTTGACTATACTAATAAATTCCAAAATTAGCAAATTACATCTTATATTTCCAGTAAATCTTTCAAAATCACAATTCTTATTTTATTCAGTCAGAGAAGATGCTTTACAAACCCTGCAAAAGGTGGAACTTACACATACATTTAAAAAGCATTAATTAAGCACCAGGAAAAAGCCTGTAAAAGGCATAACTACTCCTTTTAAAATTTTAGGTGTGTGTATGTATATATACACACATACATATAAAATGTATGTAATTATATATATTCCTTACTTGTGTTCTGAAATGGCATAATGGGAGTGCTAATACTGCTCACAGTATTTGAATTGCCTTTCTCTCCTGGAAAACCCAAAGAAAACTTTACTTTGTAGTTGCTACATTAAATCTCCAGTGTCGTCACATTGTTTCAGAAAACACAAGGATCAGGGTTTTCTTAAATCCTTCTTTTATTTTGCACCGGGGAGGAGGGGGGCATTGGGCACAGTGAAAAGGAAGCAGTGGTAGCAAAGACAAACTGAGGTTTTGCAAGTTAATAGTTTGGGGTTTAACATAAATACAAGTAGTTTCCAAATGCATCTATAAACCACCCTGCTTTATACTCCTTTAATTTTTTTTTAAAAATCAAGAATTTTTTAATTCTTGATGGCTAAGACTGGTTCATTTTAACAGATAAGGTGTCTTTTGAATGGATCTCGAACTTACATTTTCTGGTTCAACTCCAATGTCTTCACAAAATTTCTCCATGCCTTCTGGCCCTACAATGTCATCAGTGCCTGCAAACAAAATGCATTTTACTTATCTCTGAAAACAGTCTACTTTATAGCACAAGAGAAACACAATCAGGCAGTCCAACATGAAATTCTATACACCTTTTGTTTGTTTGTTTGTTTGTTTGTGTTAGATGCAATAAGTATTTCCACATTTACTATCACACTTGGATACACTTAAATCACCCTTGGAAACAGAGACAGAAAAACTAGAAAACAACCTTTTGTTCCTAACAACATCCTTTACTCTACCCATTTAGTGAGATAATATTGGAAGAATAAATGCACTTCAGACTAGCAAAACATCCACAACCCATCACCACAGTTAGATGAGTCAACAATGGTTAGTGAAACTAATTTCTTGGCTTGAATCTCTACTGTTATCATCAGATCACACCACATAAAAATGTGATGCATAGGTATACAGGATACAAAACATTATCATTCCCAGAAACTCATCCCTTATTGTCTCATACATTATCTTTATATAATATAATCAACAGAAGAGTCTAAAACAAAAATATCATGCTATTGTTTATTCCTATTGCTATACCACAGCCACACAGTATCTGAATGTTAGCAACTGCATGGAGAAGGAAGACATGAATTATAGGTATTTCTTTGTCAACTTACCAGGAAAAAAAAATTCAAATAGATGCTATTAAAATGCACTACTATTAAAACATGCTGCTAAATCAAGACACTTCCAACTTCTACAATACTCTATTGAAAAAAGTTCATAAGCATTGAGAATCATACTGTGCAATTACATATATTTTTAAATACATTTTAAGTATTTGGACTACTTTGTTAGAGTTATTTTATTCATGTTTAAAAGGGCCATTTGGGAAAAAAACATTAGATGCTGAAATGCCTACTTTCATCCAATATAAAGATCATACGTGCAAGAAAAAGAGGAAGATCAATCTGTGTTTTATTATTAGGTGACCTACTATCCTAGAAATAACAAGGTTTAAATATATCTTTTCCCAGCTTCTCATGACATCCTCTCACAGTTCTCCAAGTGTACACAACAGTCTCTAAAAAGATTCTGTCACATACACACTAGGGAAAAAAAAACAAATGCAGTGTCAACTGCATATATAAAGGAGAAGATTTATGAAGCAAGAATATGAAATAGATTATTCTTTGAAGACTCATTTTTTAGAATGTTACTCAATACTGTAGACAGAATCATACTCTCTGCTTTTCTGTTTTATCTTGGTGTATGCATCCAATGGAAATCCAAAAGTTATTACTTTCAACCTTTCTTTCCAAGTCCAGACAAAAATGAGTTATCCCTGTTGCTAATGTAAAATAAATAAATAAATAAACCAAGACTGTTCGAAACGCAAATAATCTAACAGGTTAGATTTGGCTTGAACTTGTCTGAATCTCCTCTCACAGACTGCCACAGACAAGTGAGATCTTGAAGTATTTAATTTAGTTTATATAATTTTATTAGAAGAAAAAAAAATATTACATCAAATTAAGTCCCATTTCATTGTGCATAGGAAGTAGACAAAACAGAACCATCTGTGAGCAATGACAGTCAAGACAGCATCAGTAAATTGCATGATGACCTTATTTTCTTGGTCAATCACCTATTTCATTTCCTGTTGGTCTTTACAGTCATGAAAGCATTTTCTCCCCATATTTCAAATCCTCCCCTTAAGAAAAACACATGTAAGAAAATTAATACAACTTCATTATTAAATGGTCATCTTTTGTGAACACAGACTAATGTTAATACCTCCAACAACTTCCTTCCTTTTTTTTTCCTTTTTTAAATTAAAGACACACTTCTCCCAAAGCACAATTATTTACTATTCCACACTAACAAGGTAGATGACAGGACTTCTAAAGCCAGAGAGGTAACAATATTTTGGACAGAAGCATAGCTTTAACTATAGATTTGAATAATGAAGCACACGTTTCAAAATGTTTTAAGTTACATAACTTTTGTACTCTTCTTACAGAACAGAGATAAAGTCAAAATTGCCCCTTGAACTCTTTAACTTCACACTGTAAAGGACATAACAAAAGCTTCTTTCAGACTTTTAGAAAAAAAGCCTCTACATTGAGTCTTGGAAAAGCTCAGATAATGCAACTTTTACATTTCAATATCAATTGTTATTAGGAGGAAATTGACATTTCACACTTACCTGCGTATTCATAGAACCATTCTAAGCATCTCTTACTTGAAAAGACTTCTTCCTCTGCTTTTATTCTAGTCGAATCATATTTTCTATACATACTTAAAAAAAGAAAGATAAGTAATTAATTCAGCAGTTTTTAAAATCAATCTTTTAGTCAACAGCCATTGTAAACAGCAACATTTTTCCTTTTAATGAACCCGTTTACCAAGCATTCTACCCTCATATCCAGTTACTTGGGACACTGCTTTACAGACTAAGAATCACTGACCCTAAATAGTGTGTTTGCTCAGTGTCACACTTGAACTGATCTATAATCGCTTTCCATGTACATGAACTTTCCTTACCACAGATACAGACTAGTTCAAATTCAGCCCCAAACTGCTTTAAGTTCAAGTAAGACTTGTGCATACCATTAGTGACCACAATCAACTGATGGGCTGCAACTTGGCAGCAGGTCTAAACCCAGAGTAATTCCATGTCACAGCCAATGCAGATCCTACCTGCGGACACACACATACTTCATGCACTTTGAATTATTAACTAAGGAGAACTGCACATGCTTTTTGTGCCTCCAAAATATCCCATAACTGGCAAAAAGACCAAAACAGACATGACCTCGCTTATTCTAAAGCCAATGAGTTGGTAACACAAAAGAACCACAGAGAATGGGTTACAGGACCTCACTAACAGTACCTCTAGCAACCTCATTCACCATGGTGTAAATGGTTATCTGAAAAACTAGATCCCCGGTGCTCCTTCCCCTCGGAGATGACTGGCAACGTAATGCTCTCCTTCAACAAGAAGCATAAGAAATTTTGCCTACACTAAGAGAACAACACTGAAGTACCAGTCTCCTGAATTTAGTATCTGAAACACCTAAAGCATGGAAAACAGAGCAGAAGTTGATGAGTTACTCCACCTTGTTCAGACTTTTCTAAAACAGACAGTATAATATGTGCCTGTTAGAGTCAGGAGACTCATCAGTCCAAGAAGTCGTTCATTGCTTCATAATCACTCTCTAATCTATTTCCGCCACTCTGCAGTTGCTTGGGCTCATAAATCATAGAAACACTAGGTTGGAAAAGACCTTTCAGATCATCAAGCTCAACTGTACCTGTCCACTACTAAATCATATCCCTAAGCATGTCATCTACCAGTCTTTTAAATACCTCCAGGAATGGTGACTCAACCACCTCCCTGGGCAGCCTGTTTTAGTGCTTGAAAATCCTTTCAGTGAAGAAGTTTTTCCTAATGTCCATGGTGCAGCTCGTGGCCATTCCCTCTCATCCTATCACCTGTCACTTGGGTGACAAGACCAAAACGCACCTCTTTACAACCTGATTTCAGGTAGGTGTAGACAGTGATAAGGTCTCCCCTCAGCCTCCTCTTCTCCAGGCTAAACAACCCCCATTTTCTCAGCTGCTCCTCATAAAACTGGTAAGAGCTGAGCAATAAGTGGCCTCCACTAGAGGAGCAGCCAAAAGCGGCTCTGCAAGTGTTCCAAACATGCAGCCCCTTCCTCTTACAGCGTCAAACCAAAAGGCTAACTAGATCAAGAGGAATTCTGAAACAATTTGATGAAATTGTTGGAGCTGATTTCATCACCATTTTGTCCTTCTATCAAGACATGTTAGATGTCTATACTTGTGAGCTTGGAGCACACTGACTCTACTATCCTCCACCTAGCTCAGCTGCAAGCTATGAGGACCTGCAGCTACAAGTTAAGGGCACACAAATCATTCTGACAGAAATTCAGAGAACTACTTGATGTTTATTTTCATAGTTCCTTTAAAGCAATTATTCATTACAGAATTCTAGCCAGAGAAAATCAAAAATTCCTAATTAGAAGACAAATACAAATGAGAGTCTATAGTTTTCAAGATGGAAAGAAAAATTAACACTGTACTGAAACACATTGATCTGCAGTAAACTGAAACACTGCAGAAAAATGCCAGCGTACATCTCAAACACATACATTCATATCCCCACAATTTGTAGGGGTTTCTTTTTCATTTTGAAAACACTTTTTCCTAGTTGAATTACCTACTTTATATAAGCTGCCCAGCAAGTAAACAACTAAGCCTGAAGGCGTAAGTCAGTGTTGACGTTTATTTGTTTTTAAACAGGTCTGATAACTTAACATTCTCATACTTGCACAATGATCTGTGATTATGAAAGACCTATCCAATATTTTTAGGCTATCCTGAATTCAGAGGAATAAAAAAAAAAATGTCTTGAGACAAAGAAAGGAGGCATTCTGCCACTTTGGCAAAAGTCGGATTTTTCTGTATCCCCTCTTTTGTAGCAAACAAACATGACATACACTAACTGGAATACCAAGTTGAAAGCTGATCATAGCAGGAGCTAATCAACATCTTTATTCTGTTCTATTCTATTTATTCGAGATGTCTGTAAGAGCACTACTGGGACCTAGGACACGCAAAGCCAATGCAGTTCCCAAAGACAGACATTCATCACAAAATTCAATGTTTTTTCTTATGAAGAAATGATAATCAATTGCCTCATCCTGCTTGTTCATGTAACTCATCAACACATTAGATGTCAATATGAGAACAGTGGATCTGGGAAGGAACCCTCAAAAAACCTAATTTACTGACAAAGCTCTAGGTCATCCAGGTATTGCAGAAAAAAAGACTCCTGCATCTACAAGCAGCAAATCTAAATACTGTAGCATGAACCAAGATACCAATGATAAGAGTACGAGTCAGAGTAATGGAGAATGAAAAAAGGAAAAAACAGCCCTTTTTATACGTTCACCGCAACTAAGCATGGCAAGTTTTCATGGACTGACACAGGACTGAAAGCCATTTAGGCTAAGGAAATTGATTAGGAACTGCAGGAAAAAATAATATTCATTAGTAAGTCCATGTTCCTACCACACAGCCATGAAACTCCAAGCAGAACGCTTTAGTCTCAAACTTATCATTGTTCAAAAAGCTCAATATGTGGCCACTGGAGTTCAAGTTTTGAGAAACTAGAACTTATTACAGATCTTCCATCCTGTGCAGGTAAGACAAATTGCTTCACAAATTCAGAAACTAAAATCAGAAAGGATATAACCTTGAGCTACCTCAGTCTCTGCTACACACTGATTAGCCAGACATTCATAAAAGTGCAAGTGACACAGTATCACACTTGCAACCAAAACAGATTATGCATGGCCATAAGTATAAAACCATGCAACAAAAATGGCTGGATGAATCTCGGATGGCTTTCTCTCAACCTGAAGGATCTAATAGCAGATCACATATTCTACAAGACAAGGATCACTTGAAAAGGAATATGACAGAAAGAAGTAACACCAATGCAGACCTAGTACTAGTGATCTCTTATGTACAAAGATGACGCCTGTTCTCTCCCAGCTTACTCCAAACACCAAATTAGTTTCTCCCCCAAGTCTAGCCAAACCAGCTAGTTCCATTAGCAAGAGATTCCTTATCCCCGAGGTGCTTGATAATGCAAGGTGAGCACGGAGTCACAAGCAATCAAGCAGACAAGTATCTGAGATTACAGCCTAGGACAACTCAGGTCAATTATCACAGCAAGCCACTTGGCAGCACAGGGTAAAGGTGATACCGAACGTGTCCTTTGAACTATCATTAATACAGATTTATTGTCTCAAGAACTGCACGTGCAGCGTAGAAAAACACAAAATGACAGAGATGTCTGGTAACCATTTTGTATTTTATTCTATTTCTCATATCTTTGGAATTTCTCTGTACATACTGCAAGATGATGTGCCTTGTCTTTGTGCTACGGACAGTGTCTCTTGCTACACAAACAAATACAAACTCCCAGAATGCACACGGTAGACCGCCAAATACTTTGGGAGCACTGAAGATCTACTGATCTGATTCGAGTTTCAAACAAGTCCTCAACAGCTCACAGCTTTGTCAAAGTGATCAGGACCTTTAAAGAGATGCACAACCATTATGCTGACCATGCTATGGTTTAATAATTTGCTTAAGCATTGATGGTCCATAAGAGAAGCCTACAGAGTTACTGCAGTCTTCAAAGTTGGGCATCTGCTCCTGCTCTGGGCATGCTTCAACTCTACTGGAATTTAAGGCTCCACGTACCACAGTAGCAAATCTAGATTGCACGGCTCAAGAATATTCAAACCAAGATAGGTGAAAGCATGGAGTTTAGGTCACACAAATCAGTCTCCTGATTGTGGAAGCTGGTGATAGCTCACTTACGGGGGAAAAAAAGTTAGTTTATTACAGCAAGTCAAAAGTTAACCCCTCATGAAGACTTACAGCCTGCTCATTTCAGACAGACAGTGTTTAGTGAATGAAAACATCAATAAATTTACCAACAGCACCTTCGTTTCTACGCAACCAGAACTTATTCAAAACCTTTACCTCATTTTGTTTGAGCTTGGGCTGAGTAACTAATTGCTTTCAGGCTATTTACATTTTGAAAGACGCAAACTTTTGATTGAAGAAGATGTCTCTACTGCTTCAACTAATTCTAATTAATTAACTTAAAATTTTGGCTGAGGTTTTTCATCAATGCAGCGCAATGGAAGTATTTTTATAAAACCTTATCTACTCATTCACAATTATGATTTTGGCAACAGTTTCGTAAATACTGTAATAGAAACAAGGAAGGGGGTAAGAGAGATGTTTTATGATTTGCAAAGTATGACAAAGACTGTCTAAGGCAACCCTCAGGACAAATTTACTTGACTGGTAAGTTTTAGGAATTAATATTTTACCTCTCCCTATTTAAAGTCTTATACTCATTTCTATACTTTTAAATTAATTTTTTTTAATTTCATCAGGCTTACTTAAGGAGCAACACATAGAACAGCCTACATGCCGACAGTAATTCTGAAGAAACTTAAACTGGACATGTGACTCAGTTCCCTGAGAAGGTGTAGAAACAGGGAAAATTATACCTGTGTGTACTGGAAAATCCCTACTTCAAGAAATAAGGTCTAGACATCTATGACAGTAACACAGGCTGTCTGCATGACTGCAAACCAGTCAGTAAATGACAACAGATCAAAAAAAAAAACTCTCAACATGAAAGGTTTTGAAAACTTCCAAGCTTAGTACATTCCCATTTTACTTTCCCGTGTTAGTAACAGTGTGTTAACTGTGTTTTCAGAACTTACTTTTCCTACTAGAGAGCACGGAGCTTATTAGTCAATAAAAGAAAAGAAAATATATATTTTTCATGTGAATAGGCCCTGATGTGGTCCACACACAAATCCTGGATAAAGTAGGCTCTAGATCTAATTGCTTGAAAACATAACTTTCAGGAAAGCAGATAAAAATTTCTACATTTTGTCCTTCTAAGGTGCAAATATCCATTAATGTGAGATTTTTGCCTTCAGAAAAAAATTCTAGAATAAGGAGAAGAATTATTTTTTTAAATAAGGCTATCAGAAAGAGAAGACAACATTACATTATACAACTCATTTTTCCTAAGGAAAAAGACAATATGTGGCTAAAGCTCGTGTAAAGATACACAGCGTTAGGTAATTACACAATGAAGACTCTACTCTTACCTAGCAAATATCTTTACAG
Organism: Cuculus canorus; assembly: GCF_017976375.1. Taxonomy (NCBI): domain Eukaryota; kingdom Metazoa; phylum Chordata; class Aves; order Cuculiformes; family Cuculidae; genus Cuculus; species Cuculus canorus. The sequence goes on along the minus strand of NC_071404.1, from coordinate 28,862,210 downwards.
GAAACTTGCCTTAACTTTCCAAAGGCCCTTAACACAGTGACGGAAGAGCAATGCACAAAAAATGCATTTTTAACTCTGATTTGAGAACACTCTATATTTCACTTGCAGCTTTCTCAGTAAAATCAACTCTGATACTGAGAGGGAAAAACTAACTTAAGTCTTCAAGTCACTATGTTTTGGTGTGTGTGTGCTAAACTATTTACTCCCAATAGCTATTCTTTAAGACAGGATAAATCTTTCTGTGATCCAGAATGAATCAATACACTGAGTTCTCCTCATTATATATCATCTGGTATAAAAATTCCTTCCCACTCAAGCACTGCATTCATTGTTTAAGGTGACATGAACATCAATTAACAGAATTCAAGCCCTTATCGTACCAGGGTGGGATGCTAAAGAACATGTTTGGAATCTTTGTTTTCCATATTCAGTCTATGCATGAGATCAGCATTTCCAAACAACTTCACAAACAACTAGATTTTTTTCCTATGAAAGTATTTTTGCTCAACAGTCCGTGTCGTTATTCCACTAATTCTTCCAAGCTAAGGCTGTGTTTCTTACAGCCTGGAACTGAGGGTGAAGGCTATTACAAGCTCCCTAGTATCAGATGTGTTTCTGAGTTTAAGAGCCTTTAGAAATCATTTCCTCTTGCAGTACAAATCCCTGCCAAAATAAGCTTTCTGGAAAGAATACGTATCTCAGAAACATTACTTATCATATTTGAAGAGTTTATAGGAACATATCATAAATATTGAAGACTGAAAATATCATCCAACAAAACTATCCAGGTAAGGAATAAAAAAAAAAAAAAAAGAATCCTTTGTATGGAAAAATAGGAGAAATCATTAACATTTGGTCTCAGCCGTGATAACACCATTAATGATGACACTCCTTTGATAACTTCTGACTACTACCTAACATTTTCACACCAAAAGCAAACAAGAGACTTGCAATTACTGAATTTATTTGTTAGCTTTGCCCCTGTAAGTCTGCCGCTATAACTGAGCAACATACAAAACTTATATTGTTCCATTAGCATTAGAAGTGACAAATCACTGACTACCCTTTTTGCTCAATACAGAGTCCACACAGGCTCATGTCCCTTGAAGGCTTATCCTGAATTACTAGCATGCAGCTTCTAGGAAGACTGCCAGAAGCAATGGTAAAGAACTGAGCCTAGAAGCCCCTTGTTCCAAAAACTGGCATTGCACTACCCATACTGTTTTTCTTCTATACAGCATTCTCTGCATACAACGTAAGAGGAAATGGCTTTGCAAATAACTAGGTCTGCTGCAGCACACTGCCACAGAGGTTCCTGATTTCAGATTGATTTCTCTTTGGCAGACTGAGATGTCCGACGTCCAAAGACCAAGTACGACAGGCATAAGCTCCACCTGAAAAATAAGCATGGAAGTGGGAGACAACCTGCTCTTCATCTAGCTTGTTCAGAGGTAAGAGGTACACCAAGACAACGTTGAAGAAATCCTTCCTTGAAAGAAAACAGAGCTCCAAGAATGAGTTGCATGTTCAGAAAATAATTTCATAGTGCCAGTCACGCTGAAATAAAAACTGTTTTCTTGAAGACCAAAACAAAGAAACTGGAGAGCAGAGAAAGCCTAAAATCCTTCAGAACTTAGAAGGAAGACAGATAAAAACTGGAAACACATCAGAGAAAGATATTCCCCTATGGCCCATGACTGGCAGATCTGGTTTCATCTCCACTTCCAAAAGCAGGCTGAGGTCTCACTTTTAATAAAGCCTCACACAGCAGTAAAACGAAGACTAGATCCACTAGTTATAAACTGAAAGGCAGATATTAAAAAAAATCCTTTAAATTATGCTTTAAAAAAACTGTAAAAATATTATTATACATACTACTAATAGTGTTAAGAAATCAGTTTCTCATCAATTTCTCATTCAAATTACACAAATCAGATTCTCTTACTTACATGCATCCTTTCTAGGTGTTTTGGGTTGTTTGCTTTACCATCAGTGTCTTACCAAAGGGAGGTAGAGTTAAATTTTGTGAACCCCCTCCACTTAGGTTCTAGAAACATTCTGACCTTGCTTCGCTTTCATGTTGTACACATATCTTCAAATAAGCTGTAATGTCTTCTATCAACTATTTAGCTTTTATATTTTCTTATTTCTGAAAAGCAGCCAAAACTATTATGAACATGAACTGCTTTCTTGTTCTTGCTAGTGTTACGTATGCAAAGCAATGAAAGGGAGAGTTGAAATCTCTTTCTTCTTCTGCATCAACAGATCATTTAATGAATTCCAGCACAGCTACAGTTGTGCAACTCTATTAAACACAATGGAGTTAAAGAGGCATAACCAGAGGCTTAATTTGGCTACCAGCATTTTTCTTACTCATGCTAGAGAATATAAAGAGGAGAGCACCCAGACCGATTTTCAGGCCAACAGTTAAGAGAGAAATGCATCTTTTTACCTTCCTGTAGACATTTGTCATGGAAGAATGTATTTTCTGAGTCACTGATCATACATGAATGTAATACAGAGCAAATTGTACTGACACAGTGGTAACCAAACTTTCTGGCTGTATATATCACTTTTCAGCTCTAGGACAGTCCTGTACCTTTCATGCAGGAGTGTATGGTCCTCTATTTTCGGGAGTTCTGAATTCAGTACACACAAATAACAGCTATTTTGCACACAAGGAGCACATTTGACTGTTTCTGAATGACTGAATGACTGAACACACACATACTGACAATCCAACACTTGTAGCAGTCTCACTTATGCAAAAAAAACACATTGCTTGTGCACACAGTTATAACCCACTTGCACTTCTGCTGCTCAGAGGGAAGCTGAGCAGCACCTTCTCAATCAATACTCCACCACCAGCTACCACCTTGCCTGGGCATCCTTCACCTTTCCATTACATGATCAGCATCAAACCACAACATGACTTGAAGTCCTGCTGGTCTCTCCTAGTATAAGCTGAGTGGGCTACAACTACATTGATTTTTCTGACAGGCTGCAGATTGAGAATGCCCAATCCAGATTTTACGCATGTATACAGGAAAATATTTCTCTTAGAAATTGGTTTTGATGAAACGAGTAAGTCTATTTTGATACCTGGCAAACTAGAGCAAGGAGAAATTCCCTACAAGCTTCTTGTATAACTAGAAAAATGTGAGATGCAAACTGAACCTAGAAGTGCTTATCAATATCCCACAGTTCAATCACAGGCTATGGTTCCACATTGAGAAACCAAGCAAATTGAATACCATTTCCATTAATATTTAAAAACACAATCATATCAGCTATTCAACTTCAGATATTCCATCAGTCTTAGCTCATGGTAAGGTGACATACCCATCATGTCTACTTTTCTTAGCAGATAAATCATCTCCTGCTGCAGGTCTCCTCTTTTTCCTTGGAGGCATCACTTTACTAAAGCAGTCTGATGAACTGCAAGACCGGAGACTACCTACAGAGGGAATTAAAAACACCAGTACAAGAAATGAAACTGTTGCAGACCAGTTAAACTGCGTCCACTAATAGGCATATTACAAATGGAAGGGAAGGGGTTAGTGGATTTTAAAACTACAAAAGAAATGGTCTCCTTGCAATAGCAAAATCCATCTCAATTTTACGTGGTGTTCTATGACCAGATTTCAGTTAAGGCCAAAAGTATTATACCAAAATATAAAGTGGTGCTGGTGTTACTTCAGTCTAACAAAAGGCAAGAACTGAGACTATCCTGAAGAAGTATTTGTCCTGAAAAAGGCATCTTTATTTTTCAGTCATATATTCAAACCAGAACATCTAAGAGTTGATCATTTCTTTTTTAAATAGAGATGTGACTCAAACAAAAGCATCTACCACTAGAAAACGGAACCTTTTATTTTTAAGCCTCAAGTCTTGTACAAGAGCAAGGGCTAGGAAAGGGTTTGTTTGTTCTTTGGTTTGGTTTTTCTTTTTGTTTTCCTTTTTTGGGGGGGCGGGGAGGGGACTGACATACAGCAGCCACAACGGGAAAAAATAAGTGGCTGGCTGTATCATTTGGACTGGATAGTTCTCAAAGAATCACAGTCCCCAAGCAGGAAAAAGCCAATTCAGGACACTAATGTCAATCAAGCAGCAGATCTGCCCTCCCCTTCTCTCAGCTACATACTCCTATGTCTCTATTTTTTCAGCTGTGATGACTCTTCAGTGTGCGAATCCAGCTCACCAAACCTGTAGATAATTAACCCAAGCAAAAACGAATAACAGCTTTCTCGTGCTAATGTACAGAAAGAGCACAGGACCAGTCCTGTTGAGCGCAGCAAGTTATTAATTGCCTTTGCTCTCTCACGAAAACAGTAGGCTAACACTCCCAGCAAAATTTTTGCTATTTTCATTTAGTGAAGACCAATCACATGGACTCCTGAGAAAGGTGTGCATAAGAGCAGCTCAAAGAGCTATCAAAGCTCCAAGTGTTACGCAGAGATTTTTAAAAGGAAAGGAAGAGAAAGGTGAGGTATAAAAATCCAGACACAAAGTGATGCCAAAGAAACTTGCAAGAAAATATGAACTCCAGCATGCCTAAGCTACCTTCTCTTAGATTCAACAGCATCCAAGTTTAGCTATGTTTAATAAGATGTCCACAAAGTCTTTTATTTTACAGCACAGCACAGAAGCAAGCAATAAAACTTTGACTACTTTTTGACACCGAGGGAGACTGAAATCAGAGGCTCAATTCCCAACAAATACTAACAGCAATCTTTTGCTTACCTATTCTTCGTATCTTTGAAAGTCTCTCTCCTGTTATAGGAGAAACACATGTAAGGAACCTTACAGCCTCACAGGCTTTGCTACACGTACTTTATTTTAAACATGCGCTGAAACTATGATGCATACAAAAGTATGAATATTTCTAGCATCGAGCAAGATGTTCAAACCAGTTTTTACATTAAGATGAACTAATTTGGTTTCAACTAATAAAGCTTTTGTACTTAGTATGCCTTCTTTGGTCTTATCTGTATATTTATTTCTATTAAGAAATCTTTTTGGTTTGTTTTTTTTGTTTTCTCTGAAGCTCCCCAACCCAGCATTCTCCCAGGGAAGTATGGTCGCACCTACACCATCTTTTAGAAAGAAAATTAACAGTTTTGTAATTATAATTCAACTGGTTACCAGAAAACTTGCAAGCATTATAACTCCATAAACTACTATCACATGAAAAAATTGTAATGGCTGTGACAGAATACACTCCTAGAAGCACTGTCCAGAATATGTTACAAAAGGAAATTAACAATATTTTTCTTCTCTCCACCAGTATCAGACATATCTGAAATAAGTAAGCAGAGACCATCAAAAACTCACAGTACACCTCATGCATTTAACTACCTAGACTAAAGAAACTAAAGAACCTGCCCAGCTGAATGTCATTTGTTCCACTTGATTATGCCTGCAAATTAAAGACACCACAAAATTGTATTCCCATAAGTTATTCAAAGTGTGATTCTCTATGGCTTTTTAGATCAAGTTTCTAAAGACTCCGCGAGTAAGTACTTTCTGAAAACCCACACAAACTAAAAACACTTAAGATGACTGCAGAACTTAACAGAGGGCCAGGGACAGCCAGACTCAGACACACACTAAACTTAATAAATGAAAATGTGTCCTAATGAACACTTTGTTTAGGAAGATACATAAATATTTGAGTATAACCTTTAGCTATTTCATTCCTTTGAGAGAATTTGATTGTTTTTAAATGGCTTTCTAGTAAAAAAAACCCAAATCTACTTATTATGGCCACAGGCATTGGATGCTGGTAAAATGCAAGAAAAACCACCACCCTATCTCCCCCAGGGTTTCTCCAATTTACTGGCTATTTGATTGGGAAAATAAATATGTAAGGCCTCTGTGAAAAGAGAAGCATAGCAAAAGATGAAAACAGAATAAAAACAAATAAAAGTAAAAATGAAACAGTTACAGAACAGGAAAATAAATTTGTCAGATCTGCAACCCCACACAAACCAAAGAATTTAACCCAAGAATTCCTGCTTTAAGTCTTTCCCTCATTAAATGGTAGGACATTTTTAGGAAGATCACTGAACTTGTTCTAAAGGCTTAAACTGATAACGGAATTCACTATAACCAAATTTCTCCAATGACTCATGAAAAACTTGTACCCGTTTTTGGTTTGAATGTATCTAGTTGCAGCTCCCAAACTGACAGAAAAGCGAAGAAAAGAGATAGCTCAGATATTGCTAAGTGGCTATTAAATGCACGTGTACAGTCCTCTCACACACAAACACACAGAGAGACACCAGGTGGACAACACATTGTACATGCTTTCAGAGACTTAACATCTTAATAACTGAGGTTTGGACCAAGTCTTCACTATGTTTTAACTGTTGAATGACTTCTAAAAACCACAGTATAAGAATGCTACTTTAAAACTATTTCCTTTTATTAATAGAATCAGTATACTGAATTTGAAGGGCAATTATAACTTCCCTGTAACAAACTCTCGAAGTTAAACCAGCAGAATATTTCTATCTTTTATTTCAATCTAAAGCTAAAAACTCTAAGAGTTGGTAGTGTGTTAAAATCTTTACAATTTCTTATTTTACAGGCTAGCTCACTAAATAGCACCAATATTAACCTTTCCTACAGAGAGCTTTCTAATTCTAAATGTAATTTCTACGTCTAGCCTTTTGCAACAAATTTCACTTCTCAAAGATCTGACCACCTGCAAACAAACATGCAGCTCCCTCTGACTTCATGCAAAGTTTGACATGAACTTTACTTACCGAGTGCAGCATCTCTGATGTGATTATCTTCAAAGTTTCTTACTCCTGGGTCTCAACTCAAGATTGGCAGAACCCTCCTAGTTCTCACTGTTTTTTTGACACTTGAAGCTAGCATTTGCAAGGTAGAGGCTCGAAATGGCTGCTGAATAGGCCACCATCAGCCAAATGCCTGCCGAGTATAAAGTAGTTTGCCAAACATTCTGTTCAGTGCTTCCAAATTTGCAGGAGACAAAGCTACCAAAAGGAAATACCAACTCAAGAGCTAAAATGCACCCTACAAAATTTAAAACAGTATGCAAGACAATCACCACAAGGAAGGGACTCTCCTAGAATAGCAACAAAACCAGAACAAATGAAAAAGGAAAAACAGAGGTCAATCAAGGAAAATTCTACAAGCTGCATCCCTACAGAAGTGATTTACAGACATGTAATTTTCACCTTCTCTCTAGATAATGCCTGTGAATAATCCTGCTCTGCTGATGCTTAAGTAGAGGGATGTTTCAAAGAAAAAATAATTAGAAACTACAAGTGCTAAAGGAATTGGAAAGATATAGCTGCTCACTTAATGAAGCAACAAGACCACCACAAGCACAGTTAACAATCACAATTTTTCAGATACAAGATGAGAAGACTAAGATACTCATCAAAACACCAAACAACTTGCAATCTTCTTGTAAAAGGAAAAAACGTCTTCTCTATCTTGAATTCCATACTACAGAATTGCTTTGGACTCAGGAGAGTTTTCTACTCTAAAACAATAAAAAAAGTAGTAGAGGCAAAAGTAATTCCCCATCACAAGCTTCAATAACAAGAACGAAGCCTCGTTTTTGTTGAAGATATAACCTTGTTATTTTAAGCAAGCCAAGTGACAACAGGAAGTGCACTTTTAAAGACATTCTAGACTGGATAGGTAAAAAAGTTACAACTTAGTAATCAAATCATGACTTTAAGCTATTAAAAAGTTGCCAGATTTGTAATTACGATATAAAGACAACTATTACTTGGAATTTTAGAGAGAGTTTTTCAAGTTAATGCACATACATACTACAAGAAAAAGAAACTGTTTACAGAAACTGAATTGCCACTTTTCTTACCCCTACAAATAGTGGAAAAGGCAAAGGCCCATGACATATTTCCAGTCTACCTCATTTTTCAGATAAATACCCACACTGAATGCTAACATATTTTGTGAGAATGCAACCATTATAGGTGACTGGAATTTTGACCTGAGCTCCATCTTATCTCCCAAATCACTGAAAGCATTTTGAAACTGCCACCCTCCAGCTTTTAAGATATTTAAGATCTGGTTCCAGAGAAGAAATCTGTCTAATGCTTAGATACAATTTGCCTAGAGTAATTTAGACATCTAGAACATTCATCATTAGCACAGAAACAATTGCTTTCAATTAAATGTAATATGCATTAAGAGCTCATTATACATACTAATCTAAAATTGAAATACTCAGTCTTCCTAAGAAAGGTTTTAGAAACCTCAACCAAATTTAGATACATACTTAGTAAATCAAGCTAGAACCAGGGCCCACAATGTAATGACATTAACCAGGATAGTTAGGATAGTTATGTCAGAAAATGAAAAGTAATCTTTGAGGATTGAGTTTGGCAACACTCAAAGAATATTTTGTGACAGTTATTAACATAACTTTCAAATGAGTTCCTGGGCACAGAATCTCAAATTTGCAGCATCTATGCAGTTCTATAAACTGCTTAACAAAATTAATAGCTGTTGACACTTCATACTCTGCAGTCAGTAATGCTGGAAAACAGAAGTTCCAAAAATTTAGGTACATCAAATCAAACAATTTTCTAAAGTAATTCTCTTTAGACTTGCACAAGGCACTCCAGTAAAAAGTTTCAGAAGTGTCAAGTCCCATATAAAATGGACATGGGAGGCTTCACTGTACTATATTTACAACAGCCAAAATAGCGCCTTGCATGTATATTTGTCCTCATGTGAGAAAGCACATATTTCAACTGCATTAGACTGGAAGTTATGCAGACACTGGGGCTCCATCTTCCTCTACAAGGAGACATAAAACAGCACAGAAGCATAATACTGGGATGAAATGTGAAAATGAGGAGCCTATCAGTAGCAACTTTTGGTTCTCATTTCATACTTCTATTCCTAGTTTGAAAGGTTCTTTTAAAACTACTATAAAAAGTTACACTCTGCTGGGATTTTATTCCCAAACTCATACAATGGGCATGTTTAAGCTTTTGAAACAACTCAATTCAAACACAACACAGGGAATAGGATAACCATGAACGTCAGTATAAAACAGTTCATCAAAACCAAGAGCATGCTCAAATACCTTCTAATAGAGACAATGAGAGGTCTGAGGATAATTTCTTACACTGATCTTCATGACAGAAGTGCAGGCGAGAGATGAGACAAATTCCAAATGCCTTTGTACGCCCACTTTTACTAACTGATTAGTGACAGAAGAGGACTACCTCAATGCTTCACAACAGCTTTTGGTGATCAAAATCAAACAATTATGGAATGTATTTTTGTACATTAAATGAGTATGTATCTGTGTTTAGTTTGAGCATCTAGATCACAAAGGGGAAAATCCCAAGTCTCCATCAGGGGATATGAGAAGACATTGGTTCTAGCACACTGACAATAAAACCTCTAACTGTCTTGAACTACTTGACTCAAAAAAACCCTCTGTTTTGCAGAGGTTTTTTGTTGACACAATCAACTAATTTCAAGTATCAAATCATTAATGACACTTAGAAACTTTTTGTGGCTAGGGTACATAGCTCAACTATGAAAGTCACCTGTCATAGTACAGAAGAGGGTACATAAGCCCTAAGTGAGCTCCATCCAACCCCAAAAAACGCAGTCCTATGTACCTCTTCCCATTGCTCGAGACTAAGAGTGTACTAGATTTATAAGTGTGTCCCAGAAACCTCTGGGAGGACCTCACAGCATTCTCCACCTTCTTAAGCGCTCAAGCTAACATCAGCAAACACAGCCAGCACCTCAGGACAAATAAAAACTTTGAGACAGATGGTAGGACAGATTTGATGAGCTTTAAAGAACAGTTCTGCTAGGCAATCATGGCTTGAAGTCAGTAAGTTACTTTCCTTCTTCCTTGGGTATCATGCTTGAAACACAGAAAAGAAGGAAAAAAAAGAAATCAAGGAAGACACCAGCTCATAAGTAGCAAGCACAAAAGGAGGTAGCAAATGATACCTCCTTACAAATGCAAGTCACAAAGAAGTAATGCTGATGAACCAAGAATGACAGCAAGCTAGTACCACGCACGTGAGATGAAGGCCTCAAAAATAATGACATTTTAATGAATAGAGAACAGATTTAAACTAAAAAAATTGCACTTAGACACTGACTGAAAATCTGCACAAGAAATAGGAACAACCTGCATCAATGCCACTCAAGAAAAAAGCTTGGCTGTTTGGAGCACAGCATTTAAACTCAGTCACAGGCATCGTAATAGCTACAAAAGATCATCTTTTGCTCTATTCTCACTAATGCTCTTTCAAGGGTCAAAACACTCACAGAACATGGATATTCTGCTAGTCTAATGGGTTGAGTCCAAGGAGTGAGAGAAATTGTTCACGAAGTCTTCTAAAGTACTTAAATTAAGAAATGACAGATATGGCTGAAACTTGTGCAAGTATTTCACAACTAAATAAATTAAAAGCATGAACATCTATTTTGAAGAAACTTTCAAAAATCCTGGCACTTGTTTTCAAAAACTCCTCTAGCTTTCTAAAAATATAATTTTCAATTACATTAGGGAGACTTCTTTGATGAAGTGTGTTCAAATTGTTTCAATCTATATCTACTACATCCCTACTAAATACCTGTCTGGTGATCGTCTTGACCAACGTCCTCTGTCAAATTCTGAAAAAAAGCAGGAATGACACAGTTAAACAAGACGGCAGTCTTCATTGTTCAGTAATGTTCATAACCTCTATTTGATAACAAATTATATCTTAATTACTTAAGAGATCATCTAACTAGGGCTGCAGAGCCTTTGCCTTTTAAGTTCATATTTATCTTAAAAGCCACCCTTGCAAATTTACCTGGTAAATTCAAGGATAATCTTCATATAAATTGAAAAAAAATTTTTTTTCATCAAAAACCTATCAAACTATGTTTCAAGAACGTAAATACTATTCATTGGATGGGGAAATTTGCATTTTGTATTGAACAATTCCATTAATAAATGCAGCATTAGAAAGATTGAATTTACCCCTTACCACAGAAACGGCTTTGCTTAAGAATAAACACATACATGCATTCTAAAGACAACTGATTAAAAACTAACTGAAATCTTGTTACCCCTTTTTTTTAGGCAGTCTTTTCCACTAAATTTGCTGTGTAAAAAGAGAAGCCATATCAGCATTTCCAGCTATAGCTGCAACACTGCAAATATAAATGCACAGAAAACAAGCAGAGACAGTCTTCAAAAAAATCTTGTTTCACTCTTTGCATGGTTGTAATAGGACAGCTTGCTCATTCAATATGCTTTCCACAAGAACTGTAAGAAATTGGATAATCATGATGGTTACCATTACTGGATATATCTACGCAGGCTTTTTCTACGAAGACAAAATCTAAATTCAGTGTTGCAGGGAACAGTGCTTAAATACCACTCTGACAGCCCTCCACTGTTCCCCCCCAGTACAATCCTTCATCTCTATCTCTCAACCAACAAAACCAACAGTCTCGTAGAAAAAGGCAATCATAGCTTTTCGAAGTGTAATTAATCACTTAATGATTTCAGTCACTAAACATTCCGGACTACAGCTCTAGCTATTTTGCTGAGAGAAAATGGCAAGTCATTACCAGCCTATTGAGGGTGTGGTAAATCTTGTGAATATTTGCCAGTGTTGATAGGTGAGAATTCAGTTGAAAATCTAGAGGAGGGAGAAGAAAAAAAAAAAAAAGATCATTTTAAAGACTCTGGTTTACAGCTGTAGCAACTGAGATATTCATATGTTCTGTTTGTTTAATAAAACCATCACACAACTATAAAATAAAAAGCCATCTCAACACTTTTTCAGCATCAACTTTTTCAACACCAGGTGGAATCAGTAAGTGAAATCTGCAAAAGCTGTTCTGCATATGCATTTTTCTAAGGCATGGATGACCCCCAGCAAAAGAAAACTATTGCCAACTATAGTCTAATACAAAATATTTTTTTTAAAAAAAAGAAATAAATATTTACAACTTTTTTTCCTTTAAACTAAGCATCATTACAGTTTCCATGCTACCTAGTCTTTCCATTCCATCTATTCCAAAACCAATTTAGGTACCATGTAACATTCTAAAATCATTACTAAAAATGCTATTTTTTAACAAAGATAATTTTATTAATACACACATACTTGCTTTCATAGTAATTTCCTTCCAAAACTAAGTGACTGAAATACAATCACACAGTTCAAATAGGACTTTTGTATAATGAGTCAAAGGTCACGATACAGCAGCTGTTAAGACCAAAGCAAATAAAACCAACACCAAAATTCTCCAACACCTAATTAAAGAAGCCATTCCATAAATGTTAACTTTGCTTCCAGGTTCCAATAATAAAACACCTGAGTGTGCTTCAGTTGCAAAAAAGTGCCAAACTTTTTTCCTGTATTATTTTAAATCCCATTTTTGCTAGAAATGTGTTGAAGACAAAACTGGAAATAAGTAATTTACAAAAGAGATCAACAGTGATCCAACCATCAACCATGCAAACCAACAAGAATCTCAGAAGCTGGACACAAACCAGCTGACAGGGATCAGACAGCCAACTATTATATATTTCCACTTAAACTGAAAGTAAACTAGCAACTCTACTAGAATCTGTGCACAAAATCACTCTAATTACAGACGTACTATATGACAAGAAAAGTATTTCTAGCACAGTTCTTCTATACATGAAAAGCTGTATGTGCCTAATGTTACCAACCAGTTAATGCATTAAAGCATTTCTACTGAAAGACATTTAATTTGGCTTTAACTAGTAGCTGATACAATATGCAAGTAAGGTCAAAAATATAATTCCAATATTTCCACCCTTAGCATTTCAAAGGAATGCTCTCAACATAGGCTTAAGATGACTCAGATCTAAGAATAAACAAAGTCATCATTAAATATCAAAACCCCAGGTCAGCAAACCACACTGCTATTAAGTTAAATCGTAGGTCTGAAGAAACTGCCTGCTGTAAGTGTACTTATTACGCACACTGTTATGGAATTCTCTTGCCACACTGAATAATTTAAAAAAAAAAATAAAAATCAAAAGATATCTTCAGGAACTATATGTTTCACTTACTATGTTAGCTGGAGAGTATCATTTCATTACCTATTTCTTAATGTATTGTCCCCAATCCACCACCACAGCAATACAATTTCTTTCATCAGAAGTGCCAAAGATGGAGTTTCCAACTTTAGCTATACTTCACTAAGTGAAACACAATCTGCATCTTATTACCAAGATGAGATAGAAGACTTGAACAGGGTGCCAGATCTTTTCCTGCATTGTCAATAAAGTTCTGGTTTTGCTAGTCAAACAACACTAAGCAGAACCATTCTGGGGAAAAAAAAAAAAAAAAACAAAAAACAAAAGCAGTCCTGACTTTCTTAGCCCACCTTCAATTCAATACAAAGGAATTTTAAAAGGGGGGAGAAGACGGTGACACACAACAATGTAAAATCTATTCTGAGAAGGGCAAGATTAAAAGGTAAGATTTATTTTTGTTAACCCCCAGATCAGACTAATCTTTCTGGAATATGAATTTTAAAATTTCCCTTGTTGCTTAGCCCAAAATCTACAAAGAATATGAACCTTTAGAGAAACCAGTTATACCTGAGGCAACAAGCTGAGAATACTGACCAAATATTTTATTCTCAACCAATATTAAACAGCAATTTTAGATGGTACTCTTAAAAACAACAGGAAAAAATATTTCAAAATTAAGATATTATATATATATATATAAGGTATCGCCTTTAAAACAAAATATTCCTAGGCATTTCAAAGCATATAATTCACACCAGTGTTTCACACATCCACTGGAAGCATCCTTACAATTTTAATCTGTTACTTCACACATAGGTTAAACAATTACGATGGACTTAAGAGGGGTCACACAAATATATTTTACAGCTCTTACACAACAAGCATCACACCTTAGTTCCACAATGAGTGGTTTAACCACACGAATACAGAGAATCAGAGTCCAAAGTTTTCTTCGGGGGAAAAAAAGTTTCACAGGGGAAGCTTGTAAAGTAGGGCTACTACCCAAAACCAAAACTCAGGCTTCTTCTGCAGTCACTGTTATAAAAGCAAATGTGAGCAGCAGCTAATGAATTAGTGATGCTAAATTACAGCTTAGTTCACCTTCTGAACTGGTCACAATGTTTGCTGTACCTGTATTGCACGGAAGATACACAAGGTATCCTATGCCATTGAAAAGGCATATTTTGAAAATAATGGTTTTGAAGAAACAGAACCCCCAAAATAATGCCTCCCATGCTTAATCACCACCATCCTGAAAATTATCACAGGGAACAGTCAACATGACAAGCAAGTGACTCAACAGCTGGCTGCAACTGCACACATCAGGAACGCGTTTTCTCCCCTCACCTCCCGCAATTGTCTACGCAACCTCTGAGTTGTGCCTGCCGGACCCTCCTGACCAGTCCACTGCCCCAGGAATCTTATTCACAACAAATAACCACAAACAAACCTACACTGCCAGCACAGTGGTCTGAATCGGATCACAAAGAAGATGTAACACCAGGCAAGGAGAGTCAGAACACAAAACACGAAAGGCCCTTCAAAGTGAGAGCAGAAGTCTCTTGTGGCAGCAGCAATGTGTCCATTCAAGCCCAACTATGAGAAGACCAACACATCACGTGAAACTACGTGCTCAAGAGCTGGTTGCATGAGCTTTACACGAAGAAAGTCATCATGTGTAAAGCTGTTTTCACCTGAATAAAAGAGTTTCAAAGCACGTTCATTGGTCTGAAAATATTTTGGGTTTTTTCCTGCAGAAAAATATTTTATAGCAAAGTATCACACAGTTTATTGACCTGGATCAGGAGGAAGAAACCTGCTTGCTTCATGAATACTGGAAAAAGATGTGCTGGAATGTTTGCTAAGATTTTAAGGGGTGTATGTCAAACAAGAGTATATATTTTATTGATCAAGTTATTTTTCATGCAGATGTTAGCTTATCTTTAGCAAGGATTGAAGCAACAGAAACACTAAATGGTATTAAACACTTTGCAATAATTAAGAATATAACGGATAAATTAAAAAGAATCTGAGTAAAAGAATTGCGAATTCAGAATCCAGAAAGGAAATAAACACCAGAGCCAACCTAATACCATGAAGTTTAAACCTTGTTTACAGTTTATCATTGACACTTCACATTAAGTGTTAAAGTCTGGGTTAGTCTATTAGTTACACTCATTTAAAATCTAAATGTAAAAAGGAAACAGTTTAAAAGTAACTTTTAAAATATTGTATATTATGGACTTGACAGCTACAGAGGAACAAAAGAAACAATAGCTAGCTGGGCTTGCTTCCATAATAAACTAGACAAAAAATAAGACAAACATAGGAAAAACAATGAACAAACAAAAAAATCAATATATCTTAAACGTGAGTAAGTGATACAGGTGAATGGGACTTGAACACTCAACTTTCCTACTGGCCATTTAAAAACTTTAAAGGTCAAATTTTTTATTGGAGAGAACAGTGTGTTTGCAAATTATTCAAACTGAAAAAAAAAAGAAAAGAAACAAAGAAGAAAAAAGAAAAAAAAAAAGAGTATTTCTGCCTAAGAGCCTACTCGCATGCAGACACCTACCTGCCCGAATTGAAACTTTTAACTTTGTTCCTGCTGTCAAAATTATCAGTTTAAAGCTTGGACAAAGCACAGCTACATGGTGCCCTATGATCTACTAAAAACCTAGGAAAAAATTAGCAGTAGTACTAAACCAGACTGGCAGCTGACTCCAAGTTTCCTTTACAAGCTTCTAGATTGTTTTTTCTGAGCAAATATGAAATATATACAAAATCTTAGAGTAACAAATATCTAAGGATATTTATCCCAGTCAGACATGCCATATAAATGCTATAGATATAACTCTATATTAAAAATTAAGTATGGAAGTAGTTGTAGAAGTTATTTTTACTACTGCTAAGACACATCTGACTCAGGACAAATACCACGGGTAATTTTCTGTAACCTTCTCAACAAAAAATATTCGACAGAAAACTCGTACTAGGCACTCATTCCTCAAAAGGAAAACAGTATATTATGCTTTTATTTAATTGGTTTCCTTGATTTCAAAGAATAGAACTGCAGAAAAATTGTAGTAGTACTGGAAATAGCAGTTCAAAATGTTTTCTTCTTAATTAGTTTTAAATAAACTTTACACATTGAAAAAAGGAAACATTTAATCTTCTTTGAACTACACCATTTCATGCTCTATATTCTACTTACAGAATTATCTTAACAGTAAGGTAACTTGTATTAGAACTTGGAAGTCTAAACATGTAGTCTGAAACCTACATTTGGTGAAAGCCTTCAACACTTATGTTCAGGAAGCAGAATTTCTATATTCCTACTAAGTGCAGAAAACAAAAGAAAAACGTGCATCAGTTTTATTTTCATTTACACAAAAACATCAAAACACACTGAAAAACTGAGATTCCCAAACCGCCATAGAGAGCAGCTAGGAGCTGACTCTGCATTCCGGTCAAAGTCAGGATTAAGAATTCATTTCCAACGTGTCTGTAGCTGACTGTGCATCAGGAATGACAGCCTTCAGCAGGGGCAGCCTGCAGAAGAGCCCTCTCTCACAGCCTGTGTCATGAGAGCAAGCATGCAGGCAAGAGCAGGCAGAGGAAGAACTGTCTTGAAAAGTAGGGTCTGCCTTGATTTGGTGGAGTTGAACATAGAGCATGATGCAGAAAGTAAGGCAAATAGAAGTGAATTCCAGCCTAGAGAGAGAGGACAAGCAATCAAATGGAAAGAGAAGTGAGATGATCCATCCTAGCTTGAGGAGCAACAGGAGCCAGCCATTACAGCTTAAGACATGGTGCTGCAGGACATCTCTCCTGCACGCATGCACACAGGGCTGCACCAAGCTCAGAGCTACTGCTGACGCCAGTGGTATCCAAACCCACAGTTGCAAATGTGTGTACATTTTCCAAACACAACAGCCTGAAATGTTCTCAAGCAAAACACAGAGCCATTTAAGCTATTTAAAAAAAAAAAAAGAAACATAACTCCCCAAACAACAAAATGTGGTTGAAATGACAACACACTACAAATCACTTATCTTTTTCAAGCAAACATTCGCATTCAACTCTAACTTTGCTATAACCAGATTTAATTAGACATTCACTTGATCTGCAACCATTTTTTAAAAATTACTGCATGCTACATAAAGAGGGAAAAGCATTCATTTTTTTTTACGGCATAGGAATAAATCCTTTTTCTACCTACATATTTTAGAGGTACCCTGATCTGACGGCTTGTTTACAAAAAGAGCTACTGCAGTATAAACTTCACTGAGAATTTAAGAGCAAATTAAGCAGTGCAAAAGTTGTGTAACTGTTACTTTCATTTGCATGCATTTCCATTTACCTTAAACTGACTGAAGAAATAAGAACTATGCTACTATATACTGTAGTAAGATATCAGTTAAAAAACCCTGCATGCTGGCTCATGGAGGGGTTTAAGGTTTGTTCTGGGGAGAGGTGTGATTTTGGTCATATGTTTCGGGTTCGTTGTTTTATAGAAAAGACTTAACACTATTTCTGGTACAAACTGCCTCTTTCTGTTGCTGCAAATATCACTTGTGTACCTACTAAATATATTTGATAAGCATTCCTAGTGGAGATTCTTAACAGAGTATAATAAAGGTGGAGCGACCAGCTGCAGTTGGAAAAGAATGACTGAAAGCAGTGGATAATTAGAGCTTATTTAAATCTATTCCTAAAGTATGTCTTACCAAAACAAACAGCATTTCAGTGATTTTGTGTTACCCGGCTTTGAACAGACATTCTTTCAATCTACAATTCAAGATCATAGGAAACTGAGCTACAAAGCTTGTAACGCAGAACGAATTTTAAGCCCATTTGATGAAAAGTTTTCATTCAGTCCAACTCTCACTCTATCATCAAATTAATTTTAAAAAACGAGTGTCAAGGAGTTAATTTTGCATCATTGACTGCTGTGGCCCGAGAGTTCTTTGCCAGCACTAGTCTTAACTTCGTGCCAGACTAGATGTCATCTGTCATCCTACAAAGGGCATAAAGCTAATAAAAACTTTTTATCTGGTGCTCTAGCTAATTCAGCAGAAATGCAACCCTGTCAATTACGCACTCCTAGGGTATCCAGCACCATGCAGATCTTGTATAGGAACAGCTATGCCAGTCAAAACCATTACTGCCCCAGCTGTCTCTTTCTTCCTCTCTGCCAAACATTACAGACACCACAGCTCTGCCAGCAGCACAGGACATGGGTGCAAAAATCAGCTATGTCACTTTAGACAACTTAAGGAAGTGGCAAGAGCTAACCCAGATACATTTAACTGAGCGGATTAGAGAGTGCTCCTACAAACCACTTCACCAGTAGAGCAAGAGGAGCGGTAATCTACGGCTAATGGCCAGTAATGAGCAGCTGCAGAGTCCCACAGTCTGTGCAGCCACACATCTGCATCAGGTGAGACAGAAGCATGTGTCACACCAGCTGGTTCCCAAAGGCAAGCTAAAGCCTTGCAGCTGTAGCAACTATATATGTATATCTACACACACGTACACACATACAACTACATATATATATAAACAAAAAAAAACACTTGGCAAACCCATAGTTATTTCTATCTCTTTATGAGCCAAACGTAGAAATTCTGTTTAATCTCAGACCTATGATTTTAAATAAAACAACTTAATTGGACAGTGTAAGAAAAAATGCTGGTACATTTAAAATAAGAGTTCTGCTCTAAGCCTTTGTAATTAGTCTTACTTATTGTAGAAGAAATAACCATGCTATTAAATGCTCTGACATTGAAATTGGACACAAGAGCTATACATTTTCATGGGATGTACTGTACTTCCTAGTGTGATGTCTTTTGGCAAGCACAGGATAGAAAAATCAAGAAAGTATTCCTCTTCTGCTTGAAGACAGAAACAAAACTAGGAAACAATGCTTTGAAAAAAACCAAAGTCTTTCTTTCCAACATCTCCAAAGTGAGCAGGAAAAGTAAAGAAAACAACAGGATTAGTAATTCAATTAAAGTTAGCACAAAAACTACTCAGACGTAAATAAATTTAAATGTGTTTAAGTGCTGAAATTACACAAATAAAATCTCATCCTGATACAAAAGACTGAAGAGAACCAGTAGGGGTAAGACTGTTTACTTGCCTAGCTCAACTCACCGCACGACCTTGCACACAGAAGACATTTCTAATTACAGCTACTGGAGTTGCAAGAAACTTTTAAATAAATGTTCGCAATAGACGTAGGAAAGCTGATTTTCTCAAGTAATGTGAAAAGCATACATTCACTCTCAGAAAGTAAACTGAGACTGAGCAAAAATGTATTAGTGCAGTTTATATCATATGAACAGATAAAAATCTAAGAAGAGTCAAAAAGAAGGCTCAAAGGAAATGCTCAGTCAAGAAGCAATAAGCCAATCTCTGTACATGTAAAGGTATGCTATGAACACTTCTTGTTTCAAACATTTAAATCAATAAGAAAAAAAAAACAACTACGATGAAGCTACACATAATGAAGTTAGTTCATTTAGGAAAGCATTCAATTTAACACATATAAGGCCATGAACCACCAAAAGAAAAAAAGTATCAAGGTGGAAGATTGAGTCAGTTCAAGGGGCATTTTTAAATAGAAGCCAGTAACAGCTGAAG
This sequence comes from Cuculus canorus, assembly GCF_017976375.1. Taxonomy (NCBI): domain Eukaryota; kingdom Metazoa; phylum Chordata; class Aves; order Cuculiformes; family Cuculidae; genus Cuculus; species Cuculus canorus. Next base: position 28,842,502 of record NC_071404.1, on the reverse strand, counting down.
GCTGAGAAACAGTCCTTCTCCTGTTTTCTGCAGAGAAATTTCTAAAAATTACATAAAATCATTATATAGTCTTCAACATTCTATACGAGGGAGTTCTGAAATATTTGTAACTGCAGCTTACATGTGTAAAATGAAGACCTATACCTTTTTTGGACAGGACACACAACAAAGAGATTGGGCAGAAAGCATTTTCTAGAATAATTATCCTTCCATTTCCAACATGAGGCAGCTATTTGTGCTTCAATGACAGCCTTAACCACTCACGTATAATGATCCATGAATATAAAGGTAAAATAACCCAGAATCAGTACAGAAATTACGTAGCCTTATGAGTTAAGAGCCTTTACCAGGCTGCTCCTGTCCAATTTCTCATTTTGAGAAACACGGCAGGATTCAAGAAAATCCAGGCCTTACGCAGCACTTCTTTCCATAATTGCTTTCAGGACTTTGTCCAAAAGTCAGACCATCATTCATTAACGTATGATCAAAGCTTCAATTTTCATTATCTCTCCCATAAGCGAGTCCTGCGGTAATGAAGCGTCTCAGGGCCACGACTCCTGGCACAGTGAGAACACGTCCCTGGGAGATTTCACAGGGATGGGGAACATCGTCCTGCCAGGACAGCTTCGCGCTGAGGGTCACAGACTCCTTCCTCCACTGGGCATGGATGGAGACCATTCCTGATCCCCTCCCTCCCTGTTTCCCCACACCCACACAGGTGTGCGATCCCCCCACGCCAGGCAACCTGCCTGCAGCACACGGTCCCGCCCGCTGGGAAAACACAGCCAGAAACCACCCTGCATGGACCGAGCCCCCAGGATGCCCGATGGCTCCGGGACCCCCGCGGGCTCCGCGCACGGCTGCACCTCCCAGCCCCCGGCGCGAGCAGGGGCAGAGCGCGCCGGTGCCGCAAAGCGCGCTGGGAGTTGTAGTCCCGCCGCCCCCCGCTGTGGCACTTCGCTGATGCGCTGTGCCTGCCCGGAGTTGTAGCCCCGCCACCCACTACGCGCGGTCAGAGCGCGGCGGCGCCGCAGCGCCTGCTGGGAGTTGTAGTCCCGTTGCCCGCCCACTCCTCCCGCCCTGTCGCGCGGGGCAGCCGCAAGAGAGACTCCACCTCCCACAATGCACCTCGGGCTTCGTTCCCCTTCACAGCCCCGTTCCTCCCGCACCGGCCCGGCGAATCCACTAAACTCACCGTCGCACACACGCACAGCTCCCTCCCCGCCCCGAGCGGCGCCGCCGAGATGCGCCGCAGCCCGGGCTCCCCCCACACCTTCGCGGCCTCCCCCGCTCGTGGGCCGGGCCGGGCGAACTGCGTCACGCCCCGCGCCCCCCCCAGGCCCAGCGTCTCCCCGGGAGCCGCGGGGCGCGCTCGGGCCCGGCCTCCCCGTTGAAGGGCCGGCGGTACTGGCGGCCCCGCCGCTACTCACTGACAGCGCCGGCATCCGAGTGCATTTTCGTGCGGCGCACACGCTGCCCGGCCCGGCTCCCGCTGCCCCGCTCCCAATCACGGAGCCCAAGCACGGCCGCCTCCCGCCCCGCCCCCCGGCGGCGCCCATTGGCGCCAGGGCCCCACCGCCCGCCCGCCTCCCACCGCCCCCGCCCGCCCATTGGGCCCGGGACGAGCCGCCCCGCCCCGCCCCGGGCCGGGCTTCGCCGACGCCGGCTCCTCCCGGGCTGAGCAGCGCGTGCAGGGAACGCCGCTTTGTGCCATCCGCCGCTCCCATTGGGTGCCGAGAGGCCACGCCCCGGGGCGGCTGGGCGGGGGCAGCGGGCACCGGCACGGCCTCCCCTCCCCTGTGAGGAGAGGGCAGCGCTCACCGCTCCTGACGGCGGTGGGGGTCGGCGTGGGGCAGGGGCTGGCACCCTCCTCTTTGCGCCGTGATACCCAAACTTCAGAGCAGCCAAACTGCCAGCTGCTTCGGAAACATCTCTTTGTTCCTCCCATCGCCCTCTTCCCACGAAGAAAGATAGCCCTGGGGAAGGACCGTGACACCCTCCCCTTTGCTCCGTGGTACCGGACTTCATAGTAGACAAATTGCCAACTGCTCTGGAAACATTTCTTTGTTCCTCCTATCTCTCTCTTCCCAAGAAGAAAAACGGCAGCTTGCCAAGGCTGGCTGAACGCACCCAAGTATGGGGCCAATGTCAGTGGGAGCCATGTGGCTGAGAGCTGCTCCTTGAAAGTAGATGAGACCACCTCACGTCCTCCAGTTACTGTTCTTGCTCCTAGAAATCTGGCACAGGGACTGCCCCCCTTTCTTCCCCTTGCAGTAGAGAAGTGTGAGAATTAACTGATAAGTTTTGCTGCAGCTGATCTGTATGTTTAATTTTCTTGCAATATAGATCTGTCTTGTATCAAGAGATAATATGCAGACCATCTCCAGGCATGGATGAACAACCTGAAAGAATTAACACTCTCTTAAGTTGCAAGCATTTATTGATATGCTTGTCTTGCAAGATGTAATTGTCTTAGGTCGAGATAATCTGAAGGGAGTCTCCAGACATGGTTGGATAACCTAAAAAAATAAACATTCTCTGGCGACTTACATGGTTCTTTGTCTAAAACTGGTATATATAACTACTGTGTTGGTAAGGTGAGATGCCTTTTTTAGAAGGGCATCCAATTCAGCACTGAATTATAAAATAAAAATATTACTGCCTTTGCTTTGAAGACTTTTGTCCTTTTCAATATTTTACCAGTGAATAAGTGTTTCTCACAGAGGGAAAGAGCTCCCCATTCCAGAGCCAGAGGAGGAAGACGCCTTACAGGTCATTGCTGCTTAGCATGTGAGCTCAGTGTCTTCTCATCCTGTTTGGGATAATGGCCTTCCCTTGCCCTACTCGGTGCTGAAACACATATGAGAAAAGATGCTACAGCATCTCCTGTGCACAATGGAGGGTTAGTAAGAACAAAATTACCTATGCATAAAAAGACTTCCTCTAAGAGGAACGTTGCTAAAAGCAAGTCAAGGACTCAGAATTGAAGATGTGCCAGATTTAAGGTAACTGTCTCTTTGGAGCAATGCATTAGCATACAGTCCTGAATTAATGGATCACACCCCTGGTCTGGCTTTTATGAACCTTGCCTTCATCAGTGAACCACTCGGAATGTGTAAGAACAGCCCATTTATTTGCAGAGCAACATCTTATGTTTTCAATTGCCATTTTTACAGAGAAGATAGATCCCATAAGAAATTAATTCTCTCTTCAAAAGTCATACACTAAGACCATATCAGAGTAATGAAAGACCCCATTATTTGAAATCCTTACTTGTTTACTAACTCCTTGAAATGATTTCTGTAGAATTTCCTGCCCTTATCTCTGCTCTCTTCCTATTTATACCGTCTTTTCTTTACCTTAGCAACTGTATCTATACCATAAAGTAAAGCAGTACAAGATAGGTTTCACTTCTCGGGTAGTTCTAACATCCCGCATGCCAGACATTCACATCTGTTCATGTCATCCCAAACTCTTATACCCTTTAGGGGCACCACTGAGTTGCAATTCATCTGATCTGTTCTAATTCTGGATTGAGAGGAACAATTCCTTTAGGGGTGCCTGTTTGTTCACATCGACCATAAAAAGCACATAGACTGCTAGTTCAGAATAAAAATGCATTCAAAAAGAAATCTTCTCCTGTGCCTTACATAGCTGTAAACAGATCTAAACAGATCAAAAGAAAGGTGGCACAGAAAAACCCTATCTGGTTGTACCTCAAGTCAGGAAGTTTTGTATTTTATATTATTCTAAAATGAAAGATAATATTTGGCTTCACAAATCTTTCAGTAAAATACAGCTTCAAGAACTACCTCTATCCATAAGTGCAAAGCAAATAATACTGTAGGTTTGATAAACAAAATCACAAAATATTCTTAAATAGCTGAATGCACAAGTATAATCTCTGGCCCTTAAAATTGAGATCTACAAAGAAATCCATAGGGAAACACAAAAGAGACTTTGTCTTCTGCTAAACAAGAGGATGTATGCTTCAGCCCTGCCGCACAAGAGCAAGGCCCATTACAACACGCACCTTCATTCCAGCCTCAAGAAGGTACAAATATCCCTTTGTTACCACTAATTTTAAAGTATTATCCAAGTCTTCAGGCTGGCAGATGTTACATAATCACACCTGCATTTTCCTTCCGAAGTGTGGGTTTACAGAACATAGAAATGCTTCATTTTACACAGGGAATGTCCCATGGTTAATCAAGCATTGTCTCAAGGACAAAGACAGTTTAAGCAGTTCCAGCACTAGCCTCTTAATCGTAGCCCGCCTCGCATCTTTTCTTTTATGCCACTGCAACCATCTGAACAGCTAGATAGCAAGGTGGATCAAAGAGCAAGACTGGCCCCAAAACCTCCCAAAAGGAAAAAAATACTTGAAACAAACAAATAAAAAACCCTCAACACTTTTTCTGCTTTTGTTAATTTGTTTGTTTGTTTGTTTGTTTTCCAGCCAGATGCATATCCTGATCTGGCTCACTACACATATCTGCACATGCACCCATAAAAACACAGGAGAGGAACAATAAACCAAGAACTGGAAAGGAGCAGGAAATGCATCAGCTCATTTACACGCTACTGGATCAAACTTAAAACTGCAGCCTATTTTTTTCCCCCTTTTACAGGGGAAAGACTGTCATTGTTTGCATTGCTTTATTTAATTGATACCTAAAATGGCAACCACATTAAAAAAACACCATAGACTGTGAATAATACTGGCTAACATGAGAAAGAAGAGCCCTTTACTTGGTTTTATCTTCTTCACTATCAGTAATATGGTGTAGAATAGGCCTTTAAGAAAAAGGATATCCCTGTTTCCAAAGGGTATCACTCCAAATTGCTAAAACCACTGCATATCTCAAATACCTTAGAAACAAGCATGAAAGTTAATTTTAGGCACCACAATCACAAACCATTACATGTTTCACAAGTCACAGGAGGAAAAGAATCGCATTGAAAATAAAAACATTAGCAACGCACATAATGCAGGAACAAAGCACAGTACAGAGAACTATAAGAAAAGAAATGAGCTACCAGAAGCCCAGCAAGCACAGCCCTAAATCCCTTGCAGATATGAAAAGTAACTGATAGCCAAGTCAATACAAACAGTTTTATGTAATGCTTCTGAAAAAGATTTTTCACCCTGAGAGTTACTATGAAACACCTCAACTGCGCCTTATTTTTGCTTAGTATCAGCAGACCAGTACTGATCAAGGATAAAAGAGGACCCCAGGTGGCAGAAAGTAGCAGCTGCAGACTATATAACTGCTTTCAAACCACTCCTCATTAGGTAATTCAGCTTAGTTTAATTATCGTGTGCCATGGACTCATACTATGCTCTTTGTTTAAGTAAAAAACATTTGTTACGTTACATTTTCTCCACAGATAGATGACTTTAACTCCAAGGGTCCTTTTGTAACACACTGCAAACAAATACAATTTTATACACATGAGGGGAAAAAAAAATGTTGCATGGCCGTTGGTAGCTCATACTTAAATCCTAAACTGAATTTACAGTAGTTTTCAGCTTCAGTTTGAAATTTAAAAAAAAAAAAATCTGTTTAATTCATAATCAGGAAGCTCTAAGCAGCCAAGCTTAAGAGAGCAGCTCAGAATTTCTGCCAGAACCCTGGAGATGCAGCAAAATAACAAGCACCTTTGTGGGGGGCCACAAAGCTCCCTCACTGCCAGCATTTTCAGCGTTCTCTTTCAGTCTGACACATTCTCTTTCAGTTTGACACGTGGGAGATGGTCACCTGCACAATTAAGCTGCATCCAACTTATTTCAGTAACATCAACTCCAGTTCAAAACTGAAGGGTGCACAGCTTGTTCCTGTAAAACCCCAGGAAATAAGAAGTTCAGGTCCTTCTTAGCCCAAGAGGTTTGAACTGCAGCTCCCAGGTTTAAGAGTGCTGTGTGTCAACATCAGAGCCCCTGCTCCTGATCTTACAATGCACTTAGAAGTGCCTGAGTCAAGGCCTCAAAGCAGGAATATGTGTAGGAGGAGACTTGAGTCTCCACCCTGCTGAAGAATCCAGTATAATTACTCTCAGAAGTTGCTCTCTTACATGTCACCTAGAGTCCTTCTTTCTTATTCCAGTACACACCCTGAGGTACTGCTGTCTCTTCCTGCATATTCCTAGAATCTTTAACTGACCCGCACAGCATGTCAGAGAGGATGGAATTAGGAGTAAAACAGAATACATATTATTTTAAAGTCACAGATACATGTATGCAACTAAAATACAGGCCTTTCAGTGCCAGCAAAAGTTCAAACCTCTAGAAAAACAAACCATGTATATTTTATATGTTTTATCTTTTCATGCTGTCTCTGACTGCATGAAGATATCCACAAACTTTTTCTTTCATAACATACCATCTTAGGAAAACAGAGATTAAGAGAGTGTGATTAGAAAACAGCAAGATTAGTCACACACCCCTGCAGCAGGACCTGTTCTAGCACATTTCTTTCATAGTTTGAAACACAGTGACTGCGAATGAGAGATGTGTTGTACATTTCTGTAAGCCAGTCAGAAACAGGGGATTAGATCAATGTGCAAGTTCAAGGACAAATGAAATGTAGTTTTAGCTTCCCAATTCTAACCACAGTAGTAGAAGCAATATACAAAGAGCTCATGGTAATAGTGTTTTCTTAGTCATTTTGATAAAATAATGCAAATGCCGTCAAATATTTTCTTCTCATTACATTTGCATACAGTGTTTTCTGATATTAGGCATTATGAGGTGCAGAATCACTAGCATTAAATTATGCAAGCTACTCTGAAAATGCGATTCAAACGTTAGATGCCAATGTCTATGTGAACATTTCTAATGCAGTGAACATTTCTAAATCCTGCAAAAATCCATCCAAGTCATACTTACAGATTTTCAAGTTTACACAAAGAGATGACATACAATTTGATCTGTCATGCAAGGCAGGCTTTGGGGTCTGACCTCTTGAAAAAAACCCTGATTCTATTTACAAACTGTTGAAAAAGTATAAGGGTTTCAAGCTTTTTATGTTGATGAGTATAATTTCCTGCGTCTCACATGAATAAACTGCTCACATTACAAGGCATTTGCACAGTCAGCCTGTGGAGGACATTAAGTAATATGGCAAGATAGTGTTATGTTTTGCAAAGGCTACAGAAAGGCAAACCTGTGGCTCAATGTACGTCACAGCTAGCACGAGAGAGTGCTGCAAAGAAGTGAGGATACTCAGAGCCACCACTGTGCAACACTGGTGCTAGTGCTAGCGCCAGCTGCTGTTCCAGGTTGTGAGAAGGAGCTACTGCTTTTTGCAGAAGAAAACTGCTGAAAGTCACTCCCATCACTCTGAAACCTAATTTATCATGACCTACTGGAGTCACACAGAACAAGTTCAGAGGATTTCAGATCCTTCCTAAAGGGTACCTCGACTGGGATGTTTAATTAGACTTCCTTGTACTTGTAAAGACAAACACAGGACCTCTAGGCAAGATAAAATTGTGGTTAAAAGATAAAATAATGGTTAGTTAATTGTAATTAACAAAGCCAGGCTTTCTAATACCATTTGGGATGAAAATGTGGTGGCTACGTATTCCCCAAATGCCTTTTGGATATATTCTGCCCACAAAGATCAGTGAAGTGTTTAACTCTCAGAAACACAGTCCCAAAAACAAGGGAGGGGCCTGGTGATGGCAGCAGTTACCTGATTCCATAGAACAAGAAACCCTGAATAAAGAGACATCCTGTATTTGCTTAAATAGACAAACAATAAAATTAAGTATGCTCAAGCTGTTCTCAAAAGCACACGGTGGAGAAAAAGCAGGTGGAAAAAAGAAAGCCCACCCTCTTCCTGCAATGTGTCCTATTCTTTTCAATTACAGTATGTTTAGTTACTACTGGAAAGACACAGTACTAAATATTAATATCACAAATGTGGTCTCCAAGTTGAGAGGGTCATTTAAATAAACTATCTAACATGTTTCTCACAAGCACAAACTTCCTTTGGCCAACAATGAAGATGTCCTCAATGTTTAAGGGAAGCTCTCCATATATACTGATGGATCAGGAGTTAAATACAAAAGACATTGCCAGGAGGCTCTGAAAAAACATGTTTTATATGGTGTTATATGCATGTTACACAGTACGTAGTTCACTGCCTAGGCCAAAAAAAGCTCCACTTCTACTTAGTTGACTAAAAAGTGTAGTGCTACCAAAGGAACAATGCATTTGGGTTTTGTTCTATTACAGTTCATTTTAAATAAAAATTACAATCAACTTTTCTCCCTTCTGAGAACCGTTGTCATGTTGATAATAATTTTTTTCTAATTCTTCTGCAGTGCATTTAAGTGTCTCATAACTATAACTATTCAGCAGTACTTCACTCTTCCCTTTGTAAAAACATTGCAGTCTAATGTCTTGTTAAAAAAAAAAGTCTGTGAAAGTCACAGCCTTTTCTCCAATACTATTAAACCACATCGATCATCTGCAAATTGTTCTAATAAAATCCATTTAAGAATAAAACCTGGAGTAGCAGCAGAGGTAAATCCTGTTTCAGTAAGTAAAAAATGCACATGCTTCAAAAACATAGTTACTGCATACCTCCTCTATGAAGAAACACACCGGTCTCATTCATATTTTGAAAAACCTAAGGCCAACATTTTTATTTCAAGAGCATCAGGAGTACAAAGTGCAGCATACATCAACAGGTTACCTACTCTATCACACTATTTTTCTTTGCCTCAGTCATGAAAATTGTGGAAGTCAGCAGAAACTCCTCCGTCATGATTGTTCCAGTGATCTCCTAGGAGAGGAAAGGGGTCATATCTGGACTCTAAAGAAAAGGTGGATAGATACATTCAACTCTGAAACAGTACAATATAGGATACTTTCAAAAAAGCTGAAGAAGTTATTGACAAAGCAAGTTCTCATCCTTGCTTTGCTGCATACGAAGCAGATATTTGGCCCAGGCAGACATTGATTTATCAAAATGCATGCGTCTCCCCTCTCTCACAGTGACGACAACTCATTAAAGAGTCACCAGCTATTACATAGATATTCACAGTGTTAGGCAGCATGGGAGTTGCTCATCCCTAAACAAAATGGTCTTTTCAGCTGGCAACTCAGTTTCTAGCAACAAACCTGTCTTGTTGGTCCCAATGGGATGTTATTTTCTCATTCTAGTTTGTCTGTTTAAAATATTTAGGAGTGCTCATGTGAAAGTGATGAATATGCTCATAATTATGTCCATCTTTATAAGATCCAAACCTAAGAAAAATATTCAACAAAGCAAAACCATTACAACATGATTTAACCCATGCAATTAAATCATAAACTTGCTGCAGTATAATGTACACTTCTGAATGTTCTAGAAAGTTCATTTCAGAAACAGACTGCAACCCTACTTACATATAAATCATCATCTTTGTACACTACTTACCTAGAGGTCTTTGAGTATAATGGAGACATTTAATCACACTGACTGGATTCACGCCACAGGCACTCTATAAATGGAACTCCAGCTGACAAAAGTGAGTGGTGCATTTATCTAGTAAAATTCTATGTTCATTACGTTTTTTCTACTGACTTCAGGGGAGACAGACTTACCCCCCATACCACCAAATATTCTACCCTACTGTTAATATTGCACACCTTTCTTTTGAAAACTATGGTGAAAATTGTATTTTTTTCACATCATATTTAAATCTTAAAGTTTTAAGTTTATGGTACATAGATTTGCAGAAGTAAAATCAAGTATGCATTCCAAATATCAGTGCTAAATAGCATTTAAAAGCAGTGGTAGATGCTTTAGAAGAACTATAGTTGAATGAAAAAAAAAAGTTAAACTTATTCATAAAGGGTATGACTTTTTCTATTTATGGGCAGACATAAAAGAAACTAGGACAAGAAAAATGTTCTGTGCTGAAATCAACTGAGAAAAATCCGAATGCTAAGTTTAGGCAGGTTTCATCATGTGGAAAAGATTGGGCAAACTTCTGCTTAGAGGTGAAGCCAGTGATTGAGTGCTAAATGAAAAGTGAGTAAGCTCAGCTGTTAGGCATATAGAAGAAATTAATACATTTTGTAACACTTAAGTTAGTAGTGGTAAATACAACATTGCTGGAAATTGTCCCTCTGTGGCAACATCGATCTCAGCCTTTGTGGTTCTTCCACTGATATTCAATGTAAAATGAATACCTTTCTCCATATTTCTCTTCCTTACGCAATACCCATGGAAAAATGACCACATTAAAGAAATAAATAGCTTTTTAATGTAAAAATCTAGTACTTTTTTCTTTTTGACATTTGTAACATACTGTCTCAGGCATTCTCCTTAATTTTTGCTCCAGTTATATAGTATGTTTTAAAATGCTTATGCAAAGAGTAGATAATGTATATATTGTATTTTGTGTTCTCCAAAGTGCTGAGAAACACAGGAGATCTCTCATCATCTGCAAAATGAGTTACTATACCATTTGGCAAATAACCTATCAAACAATCTCAGAAATTAATCACCTGGGTGAAATAAGCATTACCTTCAATTTACCTATGACGGAGAGACTGATTTTTCCAAGGCACATGCCAAGTCAGTTGAAAAATGGAATTACAGATTTGTCTCCTAATCTTCTGTTCAGTTTGCTGCTGACCAGTGCTTCCCATATTAAGAACAATTTTGCTCCTAGACTTCTCTTTTTACAAGATGGCACGTGCACCATGCCCTTAATTTCTCATGAGATACACTGACCTGGGATTGAAATGGATGTCTTCAGGAACTTGGCTGGGATCAATGACAATTCTGTCATTATCAACATAGCTATCCAGGTCATCTGGGATCCTAAATTTGGCCATCTGGACTTCTGAGTCACTTAAACCAGCATGAGATATGCGGGCATAGCCCAACCTATCAAATAAAAGAAAAGTTAGTTTGAAGAAATAACTCTAGGGAATTTCACTACATTCTTCATTCATGTCTCTTATTTTTCTGAGAGTTATTATACTATTTAACCTATCAATATAACTTCCTACTTCTGTGAATCTCATCTTCAAAAAACTTAAAGTGCTCTATAAACACGATCATCATAATACAATGGCACAAGCAGAAAAACTGAGAAAGCATGTGTTTGAAAAAAAAGTTCTAGATCTAGAAACTTATTTTTTAGATTACAGTTTTAGAATATGCATACTGGTATAAGCTCACCAACTTTTCACACTGGAGATTTTGAAATTCAAGAAAGGAACTCAATCATCAATGAAATCAGTAATGAGAAAAATCAGAGTGCAAATGCGGGGTTTGTTGGGGGTTTGTTTGCTTTTTTTCTCTATTCAATACCGTTACTTAAGACAGTTGTCCAGGTTAGTAGGTTTACCCCTGTGAACACTGCAGAATTTGCAGTTTATTCAGCATAAGCTGAATTCCATTCTGGTATATACATAACCAAGAGAATTATTTACAAGCAACTTGGTATTAAAAGACATGGAGTGCACAGGTCCTAGCAGACAGGAAAGTGCTTCAATATGGGCTTACGCAGTTCAAGTTTCCACTAAATCAAGCATAAAGCTTGGCTGGATGAGATCAGCATTTTGCTCAAACCCTACAATCATAGTCAAAATTTTTATCTTCCATACAAATCATCACATACAAATTAGGGCTCAGCTTTCATGTTTTAGAATGAAGCTGCAAAGCCAGAGCTTTGGACTAGAAGTAGTTTTATGTTGCCAAAGCAGAACAGATCTGAAGACTTTTGACACAGAAGGGTGAAACCTGTAACACGTCTTTGTGAATTATATTCAGAAACATATCAATTCATCCCCAGGTCGATGTTTCACACGACATATCTAACTGTCCATACATAGTTTTTAGCTATATAAAACCTTACACCATTACCTACAGGAGGTGTAAAACTGATTGTCATAAAGGTATTTAAAACCACTTAAAAAAAATTTCCACTCTAACATACCTTATTACTCCACGATACATAATATAGCTACACCATCTGTCATGATCTGTACTGTCGATATCCTATGAGTGAAGGGGGAAGAAAAGTCAACCAAATAAGGCGAGCTTTCCTTACAGGTAGGCTTTAAATCAGTAACAGAACCAATGTGCAAACCTGCTGCAGAAAAATGTTTTGGCTAAAACACTGTAATAAGGTAGAAAGGTAAAAACCAACTTAACAGACACAGACAATTCAGACAGTTTGTTGACATCTCTTAACAGAAAATCAAACTGCAGAACTTAGTTGTAAAACAAAAAAATCACAGAATTAAGGGTTGGAAGGGACATCCAGAAGTCACCCACTCACAGCCCAATGCTCAAAGCAACTTCAAGCAAGTTGTTCAGGGCCTTGTGCAGCCAACTTCTGAATATCTCCAGGGATGGAGACTTCCCAACTTTTCTGGGCCCCCATTCTAATTCTTGACAACCTTAACTGTGACTGGGTTTTTTTCTTCTGCTAACTGACATTTCCCTTGTGACAACTGCTGTTCACTGCCTATTTCTCCCTTCACTGTGTAACTCTACCTTCTCTATAACATATCATAAGCTAGCTGAAGATTGTACTTGAAAAGGTGCATTATATTTAAAGTACCAACTTAAAATAATAAACTTAGTGTTTCAAATAATAATATCTCTAACAGCTAAATGAAACAGTATCTTTACATTACCTGGACATTTCCATTTACTATTAGTTCAGTATAATCTCTGGATCCAGGAGCAGAAGTGATATATCCAAGAAATACAACCTGCTTAGAGCTAGTCTTCAATAGGTTTGAAACAGCTATAGCCTGGAGTTTTCTGTCCAAGTCTTCTCTGAAAGAAATGGAACACTTTAACATGCACATATTTTAGCTCAGAATCTTTTTGCTGTAACATAGTAAACTACAAACTAATCTGACACCTTTTTTATTGTTCAGTATTAGGGAGCATGAAAGCATACAGAAAGCTCACCAATTCAAAATGATCACTATGTTCCATAAAAGCCACATGGTCGTGGTAGACGTAATTACAGTTCCTTTTCTAACCATTAGAGGTACAAATTTTTTTTATTACTGTTTTGTTTTTAATACTGATCTCATCACTAGGAAATGTGTATGTAAGTGCTTTGGTTATCTGAGGGTTTGTCTCTGTCTGCACTTGAAATTTAATTGTGCTAGCACAGTGTGGTGTGTAACAAAGTGCTCACATGCTAACAAAACTTTCATGATGGACAGATCACAGTAAAAACATTCTTAAAGTGTGTCACATAATTTATGAAATATCACTTAAGAGCTACGTCATCACATTAACACCACTCAACAACATTTGGCGGGTATTCTACATCTCTTTAACAAGAGTTATGCAACAGTTCCAACGTGACCAAAGTGATAGCATGAGTGATGCCTGGTAAAATACTGTATTAGATTCCATTTCCTGTCCTTGGATTGTCATAATATAATGTAAGGACAGTTCTTTTTCTATGATGCTTCATGGTAATAAGTTGCGCAAAGCATGTTCTCTTCTACGTTTTGGTAGACTGGGATAAGTACCATTGAGTCAGGGAGTTGATTTTAGAATCTGTAATCCCAAAAGACGACTGTAATTTAAATGCTACTCTGCTATCTGAACAGCAGTACTTCTCACTGAAGCAAATGCATTAGCAAGAAAGAGCACACAGACCAAAGATAAAAAAAAAAAAAACCCAACCATTTAAATAAAAGACTAACCTAGGTATACATGAAGCTGCCTGTTTGAGCAGCTGCTCTTTGCAGAATTACACCTCTCCAGAAGACAGGTTCTTTTAAATTACAGGCATTGTTATATTCTCACATTTTAAAGTCTTTTAAAACATCCCTAGTTATCCAGTATTCTGTAGTTCATGTCATCCTAAGCAGCAGATGAAAAGCAAGCAGTTGTGTGCCATTTAATTACAAAACCATTCATCTCAAAACACAGTCTAATTTTCAGTCATTTCCTATGTGTCTCCTATTTTCTCCTTCATCTTTACCTCATGCCTCTGTAAGGGGGAAATACAGTGCTATTTTCTTCTACTTCATCAAGTAGTTTCTCAGAGAGGCAACTCTAATCATCTGTGCAAGGCAAAGAATTAGATTCCTTTCTGGAGTTCAGACTGGGAATGGTTTCTCACAACTATATATGTTCAGTAAATGAGAAATCTGTAAACAGTTTGCATGCTTCAACATGCGCACGACTTCAACACAGGGGAAGGAAATGGGGAAGCTCAGTAAGGGATAATGAGAATTCCTACTGAATTCTAAGCAGCTTCTTTGGGTATTACATCCTGCACCCAATCTATAAATCTGCTTCTCTGTGAATTATAAAAAATATTTTAAAAATTCCAATTCTTACATAATACTAGATATTGCAGCAAATAAAACAGAAAATACAGCTATGCGGAGCACCACAAAACTATCCCTTATAAATAGTAATTACACAAAGGTAATCAAAATGCTGTCTTGAAATAAAGAACTCAAACATATACCTTCATGTTTTCCATCACAAACATAGGAATTACTGGTAAAACTGTTCCTTTCAGAATCCAGAGATAGGTTTTCGTATTTCCGGTTTCATATAGTCAGAAGGACACTGAATGGACACTTTCGTTGGTGTTTCAACACTGTCCTTTCTTGGAGGCTTCAGAATTGTTACTTTTTACTTTAAAGAACATCAATTGGGAATCATCGAGAGGGAAAGGGTATAAACTGTAGAGAGTCAGATTTAGGCTAGATATTAGGAAGAATTTCTTCAACATGAGAGTGGTGAGGCACTGACAGATGTTGCCCAGGGAAGCTGTGGCTGCCCCATCCCTGGAGGTGTTCAAGGTCAGATTGGATGGGGCCTTGGGCAGCCTGAGCTACTGGGAGGTGTCCCTGCCCATGGCAGGGGTTTGGAACTGGATGATCTTTAAAGTCCCTTCCAACCCAAACTATACTATGATTCTATAAATTGTCTATTAATGCTCTTTATCTGTTAACTGTAACTATCTGCAGTCATTGCAGAATACAGTAGATCCACTCCACATGCAGAAAGTCGGAAGGATGTTATCCTGCACTAAGATGTATCTGTAGCTCTATTACTTGTTGTGGTTTTGCAGAACTATATATTTCTAGTAACTCAGCTACGAGGGTCAGTTGAGTTTTGTGTAACACATTTGTCCCTTTTAAAAAAATGCATCAAATTTTTAAACTAGTACCTACACCATAGCATTACCTCCAACAAGTGCCTTGTTAAAACCAGTATTATAGCAGCAGCAGATTTTACAGGTACAAAACAAATCCCAGAGGTTCACAAATTACAACTATGTAACATGACTTTGCACAACATGATGTAACAATAAATAAAATACACACTCTTCATTTCCGAAGTGGGCGACAACAAAATCAATCAGCTTCCCCGTGAAGTTGACAGTCATGGAGATGGCAGGTGCAATCTCTCCCTCTGGAGATGGAAGGAGGTGATGGGTAGATTTTACAATTGGATACCTTGACAAGGCCATAATCCTGCATCAGAAGTGGGACACGGTTACACTTTTGTAGTTCACAAGTACCATATGTGTGAACTAAGCAGAAGACTAATAGTCACTGAACTTGAACCACTAGGCGAACTCTAGTGGATTTTTCTGAATTTAGATAATTTTCCTCTAAAATATTACTTAAGTACATGCCTAAAAATGTCTTCTCAAATTCATTCCTACACTAAGAAACACCATTCCATATAGATGAATTCTAACACAGAGCCTTTCAAAACCTGCATCCTCAGACAAAACAGAATTTTGTTATTAGTGATCAAAATTTATTTTATTAGAAGTAGAAGCAGGTAGAAATACATCGTTAAAGCGGGAGATTTCTTCTTCTTTTCAGCTTCTGTTTGAAATCAACCTTAAAACATTTCGCATCAGCTTTTCCAAACTATTTCGCGAAGAAAATTTCAAAGAATGACTTTGCTGCCCCATTCTGAATCACTTAGAGATATAGGCTCTGGAAGAGGAAAGTGACTAAATTCCCCTCTCACATGGCAAAAATTAAATAGCCATTGCAACATCACTAGGAATTTCCTTCTGCTACAGAAAACTGCATATCCCTCTGGGAAAAAAACACATCATAATCCACTATTTTCTAGAGGACAAAGATATTCAATCATATGCAACTGGTAGCTGGTCAAGCATTAAAGTAAAATGGGACACAAAAAAATTTGGTCAAATAGACGTGTGCCTTTCTGTGTACATTTCCCACTATACAGCCCAAACCAGACTAAATTAATTCAACATTCCCAATAACTCCAGGTGCAGTTACATTTTCCAACTGCTATCACATTTCTAAGTCTGAAATCTGAAGCTCTCATTGCCCAAAACAAAATAATGTGAAAAGTGAATCAGATATAGTACTTAGAATGCCAGACTTCTAAATCTGTCCATTAAGGGGCAGGATGCCACTCTCTGCATCACCAAGGCCAAAGCAGCTTACAGGGGCAGACAACAAAACCCAATCAACAAGAAAACTTCACCTTGTATAATGTATTGCATTATAACACTAGAATATCAAAGCGTGTTCTTAAAGGCAAGTTCCAACAAATGATTATGATGATTACTATTCTGATTGTTCTTTGCCCATGTTCTTTTGGAGATAGTGTTGAGCAGTATATTTACATTTAGCGTCATTGTGCATGTAGAGATGACTCACCCCCAAGTGTGATCTCTTGTGCTTGGACCAAAATCTGTGTAAAATCCTAGTCTTTCTCCTAGCCACATTGTTGGATCATTATTCCCAATGAATGGTTTAGAGGCATCACTCTCTATAATAGTGATAAAATCTGCACCTACAATGGGGAAGAAAAAAGAAAATCTTTTCAAATTGTTAACTGTGACCCATGTTATTTATAAATGACTACATAATGTCATCATTTCCCTTTTGATTACACAGGGATGGACACAAGCTCCCCATAGCTCTTCCCTGGTGCCTACCAGACCCACAAGAGACTGCCCAGTTCAGCTGGCCAGTATATACCTAGTGGAAACCGTTTCAAAAGCGTAAGACATAACGTGCCTGCACACATTAACAGCACAGTAGCAAATCTATTGTTTTCAACTCGATGAACAGGTGCTACACAGCACATCTGCACTTACCTTCGTCTACCAAGTCCTGTTCTGTTCCAAAGGGTCTCATGCCAGAGGGAGCAAATTGCTGCTGCCAAAATAATCAATTAGCCCACAGCAACCTCATGTCAGCCCCTGGGTATGGTAACAAAAGGGCTCCCAGCTCTAGTGAATTGTTGATCATCTGCTTCACTTTCTCAGGGCACTGAGGTCTCTCCCTGTTTACATGCTGAGGTGTAGTTTTGTCAGGAGAACATGACAGGTTCCCCTGTATTTTAGCTGCAGGATACAGAAGGATAGTGTATGGTCCCTAAAGGATCTGGCAACTAAGAAAGACATGCCTGAAAAAAAGGAGAGGGTCTTCAAGCTGGCCACAACCTGGCTGAACCATCCAGGCTCAGCTTGAGCAGGAGGTCAGTACAGCTGCAGAAGCAGTAAGTGCTTCCTTCCTGCTATGATTATGCCCCTCTCGGAGTCACAACTTCATCCGCAGCCCTTCTATTCCATAAAGAATTAAGACTGCTCTATTCAGCATCACCCTTGCCTTTAGATTTAGCTTTTGAGATGTCTTATTTAGCACTATGAGAGAAACTTTAGCATGGAAAATGGCAGCTCAGGATACTTTAAAGTGGATTCCTAGATTTTTGCTTCTACATCATTAGCACACACGCTGGCCACAGAACAATGACTGCAACAACTGAGAGGCATTAATGTTGGTTGCCTTCAGGGCAGACTGGAGTTTGAGTCACAAAAGTCACTACATATTGCATCTTCGCTATTTCAACAGAGGGAAGATGAGCCCAAGGAATGCACACTACCACATCTTTCAACATAAACCCTATGCTGCAGACATTAGCCACTCTCAAAATCAGGTGCTCTACTTTAGCAAGCAAATCGTTTAAGAATCTCCAGCTTAACCCTGAACGCATAGATGCCTTTTCTGGAAATGTTAATGTGGTATGTTTTTAATATATATTTACAAATACACATATAGGTGTATATATACATGTAACATAGAACTTCAGAATGATGTTTCTAGCAACTAGGAATTAAGATTTATTCATTTATGGTATGGATTTTGCTGCCTTTTTTACTTACCTGTTGCTTCTTTTAGATGTGATAGCTCACTACCGCAAAGAAATGCTCAATCGACACAACCAGGTAAATCACTCTTTCTAATATTCACTGATTCAAACCACAGGTACCAAAAATAAAAGCATTCAGAAATGCATACATAAATAAATAAATTCATAAACCAATATGCAAATATTGGGTAAGTACTCAGACATAAGCCATGAGCTATGGAATCACATCAGTATAAGAACACCTCAAACTTGAATTCATCAAATGTCTCAGTTGTTTTCTCATATCACTGGGCAGCCTACAGAGCTCAGTCCTCTGAATCTTTGGTCATGGGGCACCAGAGCAAATAATTCATTCCCTATAGCTAATTTGCCAACCAAAACCCTGTCCACGAACAACAGGTTAGAGACTTTTTTTTGCAGTAAAGTCATGACAGCTCAACCAAGCTACAATTGTTATTTTTCTTTTATACATTGCTCTGGCTCGGTGATGGAAGCGGACTTGTCTGTTTCTTCTCTGTATGCCTTGCTTAGGGCATTTTAATTTCAGACCCTTCAGGAATTATATAATGCTTCACATCTTACAAAAACACAAAGAAGTTATAAAACATTAAATTTTATCTAAATGGATATTTATTATTATTTCATTTATGCAAAGAATTTCTTCGTAGACAAATAACTCATCAGCAATTTGATAAAAAAAATCCAAATAATAAATAAAGTGTCTCCTCAACCAGAAACTTCTTTATAATATATAAAAAAAATTATCACCTCTGCAAAAGGATTTTGAACAGAAGTGATCATAACGGAACAGTCCACAGATACAAGAGAAAGCCATTAGACACAGGTCCTTGTGTTAATGCAATAGTGAACTCACTCACCCAAGCAGGTGGTCTTGCTTTTAGCTCTTCAGATGAACCCTCTCAAATACAAAAGAAGTGGGGGAAAAAAAGTTACCTGTCTGATTAAGCAAATTAGCCGATCCTTCCAAATTAGACCATCCTTCATTGTCATATGCAAATCGAAAAGGCCAGATCATAGCAGAGAAGTCTCTTTTTGGAACCTCAAAAAAGGAAACAGAAAAAAGTCAAGTACAATCCGACTTTTATGTATCATACCTTCGCAGTCACCTATATCAGACAATTGGTGCCATAAAGGACATGTAAGAAGATACATTTTAGCCAATACATTTTCCTAAGAAAGCTGTTGAGATTAGAAAAGACTTTAGGTATTTTTGAGAAAAATCTGCTATTAACAAGAGGATAAAAGTCATCATAGTTAAAATAAATTTGTACAAGTAACAGTAAATAATTGAACATGAAAGACACTACATTTTTTTCATTTTTCTAAGAGGAACTACCCACTTTTTTCCACATTCCAAGATGCTACAAACCTGTGTAAGTTATAAAAACAAAGCCAACTGTATATGTCTGTGTGCATGTGTCAATACACATGTGCACACACACACCAATTTCTACTCAGCTCTCATCAGTTTTTCTGCATCTTTTCCTGCATTTGTCATCAGCAATTTCTCTAACAAAAAAGTTACCAACAGAAATACACGTCAAGAGCAAATTTCAAAGGACTATTTTCAAATTGCCACCAAAAGTCTAATTAGAAAAAGTCTAATTCATAGTTGCAGCTACCTGCATCAAAAAAAATATATTAGTATATTTTATCAGTAATCAATTAAACAATAAATTAATGTGTTTCCATTTTATATCTGATCAAAAGAGCTCTAATTCTGAATTAAAATAATTAAATATCCAAGCAACACACTCGGACAATTTGCAAGTAACCTACATGCTAACTTAGCACGCACTAAGTATCTTAATTGTTACTATCATTGAAACTCCTGGTTTTTTCCCCATACAGAAAACTAGAATCTTCTGATTTTTATCAAATTTCCATAATCGGTCTAAATCTAATCTAAGTCAACCAGCTTTTCAGAGAGGTTCAGCTTAGAGTTATGCATATAAACACAGAAGCCCAGAATTCCTTCAGCTGGAAGGAACATCAGCAAGTTATCTGTTCAAACTTCCTTGATATAAGATCAGTCCGTTAACAGCATTGTCCAGACAAGCTTTGACTACAATTTGAATAAATTTATTTATAAAAGTAATATTCAAATAGAAGAGACAAGCATCTCTCCATTCTTCAGAATATATTTTTACTATATAGCAGCACTATAAATCTCCAAAGACCTGACATTTCCTGCATACAAGATGAATTTACAAATGAAACCTTTTGCATCTTGATTTCTGTATTCGTGCTGAATACTTGCATACTGGTACAAACATTTCTCCACCACAAACGAACATACCTGAGATATCACATATGCATTTTACTTTATATTTGAAAGTTACTCTTCCCACAAACACACTACTCACCCCTTGGCCCAACTTCTTCTGGTAAATTTTATAACGTAGACCCAATCCGAGCAAACCAACACCAACAAACAGCCACAATACTTGAAATGGAGAAATACAGAAATTGTTTTTAAAGCAAGAGAAAATAATGTTATTACTGCAGTTAAACAGAACTGCGTATGCTGTCATTCTAAGGTGTGTTATTCATAGAATGGGGAATTCAAACATCTATATTTCCACATATGCCATTGATTACATCATTCCAAATAGTGTACTTAATCATATCTGGATGTGTGCAGAATATCTATGCATGCAGATACACCTACGTTCACCAAAACACAACAGGCTGAGCAGATAAAATATACCAAAACTATTTGGAATATTTATGTAAAAATTATACCTACAGGATAATTCATTATAGGAAATGAGTAAGAACATAATTTAAACCTTGAAGTGTTTTCCTCTCTGTGTTCCAGGTATGCATGTGCAGTATACAATTTTTATTTCATATTAACACAATGTGTGGAAGAAAATTTAGTTTACTTCACAAGCCTTCGGATGTCAGAAAGGTATGACCTCTGCCAAACCTCCAGAGCAGTCCTTTGTTTGACACTCTGTTTGGCTTCACAGAATTCAATTTCAGAGCTTTCCCCGTTGCTCCTGTAGCCTTCCAAATAACCACAGGGATACTTAAGAACCGTCAAGGTTTGATACATTACAATTTGGTGATCAAACCCCTCTGCAGTTATTTCATTTACACAGTGGCATACAGTATCTACAACTATTTCAGCAACTCCAAATTATTCTTTCATCATATCTTTAAACAGATGTGTAATTATTTTTAAGCAAGTTTCCTGAAACAACTTTGTGTAAGAAACACATTTTAACATGGATGATGTCAGAAGAAAGGAAATGCTGTTTACATTAGGAAATGTCAAGCAATTTCATACTCTGCAAGATGCAGAGGTACTTAAAGGGGAAACTGAGAAACAATACAAGCCTGGGCACGATGTACAAGAGTTACTGCTGTCATGTCACAAAACAAAAGTAGCTGAGCAAGGGTTGTGGGTTTGTGATAGACAGTATTTTGAAATATCTACTCGTGTGAAATGCTTTTGAGTAGTAATATTTAAACCACTTGCATCAGTGCTTGCGTTGCCTCTAACAAACAAACTCTCAGAGGCCACATTCTTCCAGCTCCTGAGTATATAGGATAAAGACCTTCACAGAGGTTTCAGAAACCGCCCTGAAAAGTGGTGAAGCACTAATGTCTCTGCTTTCCAAATGAGGCGTACAAATCGTAAGTGATTTGATCCAAACTCAGAAAGAAAAAAGATGCAAGAATCTGAACCTTCAGCATCCTGATCTCTCTAGAGTTAGCATGCCCTAATGCCTGGCATTATACTGCAGCTCCTGGGAGAGCCAAATGCCATCCCAGTGCCAGCCAGCTCACATATCCCTATAAAGGATGTCAAACTGAACCTCAAAATCAACACACTGAATCACACTGATTTCTGCTGAGAAATCATTCGTATCTTTTGCATACATGTTATAAATCCCAAGACCCAGAGAGGCCTCCTGAACTGCCAAAATGAAATCACAAATTATGCCAAATCCATTTTTACATTTTTTTTCCCCAGTTCTTTTTTTTTTTTTTTGGTCTCCATTTAACACATTTCATGAGGAATAGCCTCTCTGTCAATGATAATTATAGTGAATCAGCTTCTCAGTATATGTCATCATTAAAACTGGAACTAGGGCAATACCAACTACAAGTCTGGCTCTAAAACTAGCACCAGGCAACTATTTCTAAAACATCTGATAAAAACACTTCACTGCATTACTCTTTTTCCTCAGAAAGAATTCCTACAGTCATGGAAGAAAAGAAGTAGACTTATACTTACGTAGTTTAATATAGGTTTTACTCTTTTTGAATAGTGGTTTTTGGTTGCTTTTCACATCAAAAATAGAGCTAAGGTCTTTCTTGGGTCCTGCTAGAAAGTCTACCCCAATACATAACATGATAAACCCTGTAAAAATATGTCATTAGTTTCTTCATAGAGCTTTAACACATTGAACACTGCACATAAATGCAACATTTATAAACTCCCAGATGTTGTGTTACCTTCAATCCTACAGTTTACCCAATGTAGTAAAGTAGGCAATATGAGATTTATTAATAGACAAGATCCTACTTATCACATTATTCACCCCAACTACGTCTGCAGCACTTCAAAAATGTTTAATCTACATTGCTGTACTTCTTGACATAAGCATTGCTTCTAACAAAATAAGCCAGTGACATCAAACATGCCACTAATGATAAATATATTAAAAAAATATTTCAGAACAGGAGCATTGCAGTAAGAATTCAAAGCTAAGAGATTGTTTAAAATGCCACTGAACACCTGTTTCACATTAAGTTAAAAAATACACTGTTTGTTTGCTTTAAATAAGCAGCTGCTAAGATTAGTACACCGGAAACAGCCTTATTCGGTCTGCTTTGTTCTGATAACTGAAGAGCAGTCCTAATGGTAGAAGCATCTAGTGAAAAAACCCTTCACATTATGAACTCTACTCTGGACTACGGTGAGCTCCAAAATACAGTTCACCTTTGGGTCTTTCAGGCTGAGCACAAGGAAGGGCACTGACCCTAAGGCAACTTCAGCTGTTATGGCTTTTCCCATGCAACCCAGCAGCCTAAGGATCATAATATTACCAGATCACTTTGTGGTCCCCCGCATCAGGGTGCATTGGGTGCTAACCAAGCAATCCTCAGAACCTGTCTCCTTATTCACTACAGACATGCAGAGATATTTTAACTGTGCTGGTAACTACTGGGTCCTACTACTGTACATTTTAGCAGGTTTCTTCTCTTAGCGAAATATTTGCCAACTTCCACAGACTGATTTGCAGTACAGTCTCAGGGTATTACATCAAAAAGGCTAGCACACAGTAGCTAAACTATGCTAAAATGCTTCCAGGGTCCTAGTGATGGCTACTACTCTCAGCTCAGGCCCCTGCTTTCAAAGTTTACTGGAATTCACCTGGACAAGAGCTATTTAGTTACACCTGCATATTACAGAAAGAACCTTAAAATAACAGCTTGAGGAAAGAATACATTGTTGATTGTAGATCTCTGCTATCTTTGCAAATGAACTGTTCTGTCACCAAGATAAAACTAACACATTTTTAATTTAATACAGTACTTGCTCAACAGTTTATTCTACAGTGTACACATGTTGCAGCACGGCGGCACCTTGTCTTCTTTTGCTCCAGAGCCACGAGAAGCAGAGTGCTTTTTAAGGATAGACAGCTAAGCACACCTTTAGCTACATATTAAAAGCTACTGAGTGACTTTAGTGTACTAACTTCTGCAATGCACAGTATCTTTTCTTTTCAATAGGTAGATCAGACTAATAGTACAAGCTCTTTTTCCATATCTTATGAGCTAAAGAATCCAATTAGTTGCAAAGAAAATATGGGAGCGTAATGAATTGGATAAGAGCTCTGCTGGAGAAGGTATATGTCCTTAGCATCTTTGTGGCATAGTTAGTTAACTATAGAAGTTGTGTCTTATTTCAGAGTTACAGCTTTTGATAAAATAGCTGTTACTCAGTATTTTCTTATTGCCCTTACTCGTTACATTCCTTGCAAACCAAGGAAGCTGAGTCTAGAGGGCACACACAAAACCATTATCAAAGGAAGACTGATTCAAAGCCATTAAGTCAATGGAAGACCAGGAATCTGACCCTTCAGCATTATGTTACATCACAGTGAAGTAGCAGAGAAATTTTGAATATAATGATCTTACTTTCATTGTCACTTTTCCCAGTGCAGTTCCCTACCCAAACTGCAGCAAGAGAAAGGCAGGATATTGGACAGGAGGAGAAAGCAAGAAATAGCACTTGCACCTGAAAGAAACCAGAAGAAAACAAGCAGTTTGCCAGAAAGCCAAGCTGTAAGGGAAGAAGTGCAGCAGCAAATACACAACCTCACAGTATAATTTGCAAATCTTTGGTAAGCAATGAGACGGCATCAAAAAGACAGAAATTGTACACTCAGATGGAATATAAAATTATGTAGCACCATCAGCTGAGACAGCTTTAGTTCACAGTTGTCTTTTTACCAAAGAGAAAGTTAGGGCCATCTCTGTGTTACTATGCAGTGATCATGACAGGTGAATTAATCACAAGTGTGACTTTCAAAAGAAGTGACAGGGAGTTATTTTTATATAACAGATTTTCTTTTGTCTAAGCATTACTCAAGAAAGCACTAGACACTCCCCTGCCACATGCTTTCTTCATATAGCTTCAAAAAATAAAATTAAATTGAGGTAACAGTTTCTGTGGACCCCTGGAGTGTTTACAGAACAAAGAAAACTGCAATGAATATAATGGAACTCTCCTTGAAACATAACAAACTGAAACCCTGCACATGATTGCTGTAATATGTGAAACATATGGAGACTAAGAAACTGGAGTGACAGAAAGTGGATGCGAAGATATTTATGAAATCTAAAACCCCTGCAGCAACAAGTCAAGCACAGCATTCATTAACCCTTTTCAAACAAAATGTAGGATAATGCATCACATTTTAAGATCATAGACTCATAAAATGGCTTGGGTTGGAAGGGACCTTAAAGATCATCCAGTTCCAACTCCCCTGCCATGGGCAGGGACACCTTCAACTGGATTATGTTGTTCAAAGCCCCATCCAACCTGACCTTAAACACCTCCAGGGATGGGGCATCCATTTCTCTAGGCACCACCCTCACAATAAAAAATTTCTTCCTAATAGCTAATCTAAATCTACACTTCGCCCAGAACAATGTTTGGCATTGTTTAAATCTAATTAGTGAAATATGCTGTTGAAACACATAGTACCTATTAAAAAAATAATTCTGGAGACAAAACCAGAAAGGGTTTGTTCTGTTTCAATCACCTCACCTTCATAAGGGATAATTTTTCTAAAACCTTTATATTTGCTCACATCAATTCTTCCTCACTGGTAAATACCCGAAAATTTCTTTTCTTCCTCTCCCATTTACATGTTTCTGATG
The DNA here is from genome assembly GCF_017976375.1 of Cuculus canorus. Classification (NCBI taxonomy): domain Eukaryota; kingdom Metazoa; phylum Chordata; class Aves; order Cuculiformes; family Cuculidae; genus Cuculus; species Cuculus canorus. The sequence continues at coordinate 28,816,910 of NC_071404.1, read as the reverse complement.
CTGCAGGCTTATCAACATTCCTCCAAACATGCTGGTTTGTCCACAAAGCATAAGGTAGAGTGACACGGAGATGAAGGTCAGGTCTCAAATGTGGACTAGCTAGATCAGCAGGATTCTGCACTGTGCTCCACAGATTAGGGCTAAATAATGCACTGAATTATGTTACAGTCCCAGTAACACAGCCTTCACAGACCCCTGAAGTTTGCAGAAACTACATTGCTACCTGAGGTACCATACTGCTGTCTTAGGTAGCCGGCATAGAGGTGCACCCACACCCTAGACTGCAGTCATATTTTTAGGATGACTGATAACAGATCCCTTCCTCAGTTGTCTACTGATTTATCAGACTTGTTCAGTTTGTCATTTTCCCTCAAATAAATTCCATTTTCTGCCCACATTTTTAACTACTTCTAACAATAACAAAAAAAAAGCAGATTAGTCCTTGTATGTCTCACTAATTTGCTCATAGAAACTCTTACCACAGTAAATTAAACAGGAGCTGAGCATCTGGGAAGACTATTGGACACATTTTAAATATCTGGTTGAGGCTAACGCAAGCATATTAGTATTTGTTCATAGTCATAAACATACCTAAAAGAAGATTGGAGCTTTCTCTAGCATAAATTCCTCCAGGTACAAATTTATAAGCTGTACACCATACACAGAAGAATAATTCAATAACGTAAGCAAACATGGCTGTAGTCATTGCTTTCCCAGGGGACAGACAGCTAACAAAGCGTCCAGCCAGTTGAGGCCACACACACATGGTATAGACAGCAAGAATGTTGCCTGCCACTGCAGCTTTCCAGGTGTGTAAATAAAGGAGACCAGCTGAAGATGCTAAACCTATGAGGGGATACAAAAGAATAGAGTGAGTCCTAGTTGGGTATATCTGTCACCTTCTTTTTCACATTCTGTCTAGGAATGATAGCAAATGTATAGAAGCATTTTTAATACTTCAACACATCAAGGTTCTAAGCATTTTATAATACAATGCTTGAATAAGCTGAAGAACCATTCTGTACTTGTTTTAAATTAGCAACGTGTGTGCAACAAAAACATATTTCTTAAAAATTAACACCTGCAACAAAAGGTAAATTATTTGGGCAACTGATGGTCTAACCATTGCCAGCTCTTGAGACTTTACTGTGACTTTCCTGATATTTGGTATTTTATTTTGGTTTCTGACTAGGAGAAACTCAGTTTGAACTAAATTTTTTGTCTTCAAGGTTGTATAAAATGACTTGAAAGCATTGGCACTTATGAGCTCCAAAACAGAAGATTTATACATTTATAGCACTAAATTTTACTCAGGTGGATCTACAATTTAAACCAAGCTGCATCCATCTATTAACTCTAAGAGGTTATGGAAAACACACCAGTCCATTGTTCAACAGCAGAATTATTTCTACCTCCTCCTACTTGATCCATGCATAGCTTAGTCCACTATCCCGAAAATGTATGTCCAGATCCAGTAGTTTAATCCCTCTTCCCACCACCTGAGACCCAGAGTACGCAGACTGATTCACAAATATAGTGCTAGAGAAGAACTACTTTGAGGTTCATACTATTTCACCACCTGGAGATCTTGGCAACTAAGGAAACAGGAGGCGAGTTTGGCTCCAAGTGAACTGCTCATTAAATTAGAAATTATTGCGCCTCCTGTGGAATCAAGAGGCTTGTGTCATCTCAACCCCAGATGTAGCCTTACACAATGCAGGCTTGTGAGAACTGAGACTCTACTCATGGGAACAGAACCTCAGCAGGGGCTTCTGAACAGAACAACACTGCTGTGCAACGGCCTGAAGATTTGGCCCATAGTCCTTACTGAATGGTCAGACATGTATATTACACTCTGTGACAAGGAAAACGATGCTTTGATTAGCAGCTGACTTTTCCAAGATGTGGTGTGGAGCAGAGGGTTTGTGTAAAGGGAATAAAGTAATAGAAACAAAAATTCTGCTCAGGATTTGTACCTACCTACAAGAAACCACACAAAACTGATGAGAGAAGACCAGTTCCAAAATGAAAGCATCAGTCCATGAGCCAGGCCCAGCAGAACTGTACCTCTAATGTAACAATAAGGAAAAAGTAACCATACATTAATAAAATTTTAAAAACAACCGGCAATGAAAAAGAAACTTTTGGACATGCAGACAAGGGTGCTTGGTAATATTTTATAAGCCCTTTATTTTATAAGCCAATTTGAGCACAAAATACTTTTATCTCACATCCTGCTACATCATGTCTACTTACTGGACATAGAAAACATCCAGTTGAAAATAGTGGCAGTTTATCAGAAAGTACAAGCGAGCTATGTTCAGCAGAAGTAGTCCACTGAAATACTGGGGACAAAAGGCAAAAAGAACTCAGAGAAAATGAGGGAGGAATCTACCCCAAAAGGAACTATTTTCTTCAAGTCAAATAGGGCATCCTACAGCATCTAACATAGCTATCGCATAGCTCTTGTGTATACTCATTCCACATTATTAATTACCTCACTTGCTACTACAGACAGCTGACTCAGAATAACTAATTTGGTCTCTTTCTAGATTTTGGAACCTGAGTGAGAAATACATAGCATTAGGACTAAATTCTTACTAACTAAAACTTCTGCAGAAGTCTATCCTTTAATATTGCACATGGTTTACTTTTTCTATCTGCATGTGTCTCTGACATACTCTATTTCCTATCCTCTCCTCTCTGAAGTCAACTGCTAGATTCATTTACTGTATATTATAGACACACTTCATTTGTAAGTCCTCAAACCTTAGTGCTAATTTAAAAACTGTTTTGCAATGTGGCAAATCCAAGTTTTTTATTGCTCAAATATAAATCATTCTGTATTAGAAAATGTTAAGATTTATTGGCATGGACGCAAATGCTCAGAGGTATCTGAAATCAAGAATGAACTCACAAGCCCTCTGTTTGAAGTAACTTGTACCTACCCACTTTATTCTGTGTAAATTTTAATACCATTAGCTGCTTCCTTTTTAATTTGTCACCCACTACAGCACTAACTTTTGATTATTGTTTGTTGAAATAATAAGAAAAATAAAAACTCTTACCCATATGGATTAGGATCTGGACCTGTATACGGATGTCCACTTACTGCCCATCTAGAAATTAACGAGACCTCCCCAAATATCCACAGAGTGAGAAACATGAGGCTGCCAAAAGCAATCCCTGACAAAAGCCAATGAGGGTTGGAAACAGCCTCTCTAATCGCATTACCAGTTTTGTTTGCCTCTTGTTTTCCCTTGACTTCACCTAGAACAAGAATGGAAATATAGCTGAGCAAACAGTTAAATCCCATTAGAAAGGGTTACCGAGAAAAAGAAGTAACCAAGATCACAAACTTACCAGAATAAATTACTGTCCCTGACACAAAAGCTAAGTTATCTGATCATTCATGGAAACTGATAAGACAGAAAATTTCTAATAAAATTCCTAGGTCTGCCAGGAAAAGCTACTCACCCTAAGAGTACAAAGTGGTCACCTGACCAAATGTTTATTCTGCATACTACTGTAATTTAAATAATTAAATTTGCTTTGAAAATGAGCAGAAAATTTATTAGAATTTGTTCAGAGGATCTGAAACTCTAAACTCTGATAAGAACGAAACTTGACACTTCCAAAGAAGCCAGGAATAAACCACCTTCCTTCTCTTCTCCTTTTTCCATGCACTTTAGATCCGTTCTGCTCTAAGAGGAAAGCAGTACCTTTAATTGCACAGGCATATTTCTTTGCCACACAGGAAGACAACAGATGCCCTTCCTAATCTCCTGCAGTAGCTTCCCTTTCTAAATTAAGATCAAAGCTCAGGTTTCATTTCTGTCACGTAATGCAAGTCTACAAACAATACACATTATGCCAATTTATACTGTTACACACAGATAAGGTCTTATCTTTCAATGAATTAATTCAGTTTATATTGAGAAGGAATGAACTTCTGAGGATTTAACATGAGCTGCCTTAACTAACCAGCCCAACATTACTGTCTTTCTTGACAATGCTGCCTTCATAGTCTTAAAGTGTGATTAGCCCATGTCAGCCCCTGCTGCCGTGTACTCCATCTAGACTCTCCGAGAAGGCAGGCAAATTTTGACCAGGGCACCTCATCCAGTCTTCTAATTCTTTCTGTTTATTTTATCACATCAGCTGTTCCCCAGCTTTATCCTGTCTCCCTGTCTCTGCCAAAGGATATGCACTGGCAGAGAAACTCAAAAGTGCAGAGTAAGTTAAGAAAATAACAGAAATACCACAGATGTTTCATGTTGGAATGAGGATAACCCATTCTAGTATTATTGGTCTAGGTTATGCCTTTGTTTGCATTACTGTCACATTATTGATGCTGCAATTAGTTGGCAGTTCCACCACCAATTTACTACAGTTTGTATGACTGTCATACCAATTCTGCCATATTACAGACAGATGGAAGTAGCCCGTGGCTTCTAAAGTCTGCGATATCAGGTCTAAACACAGTATCGGGTATCAGGTCTAAACACAGACAACAGTGGAGAAAACAAACAAACAAACAAACAAAAACAAAGAATCAAAATCCAGTGATATATCTTTGGGGTAATATGCTTACCTGAATAAATTTTCTCCACTGCTGCTATAAAACCAAGTGTCAGTATGACAGTATTGGCAGCTTGTGAGCTCCATACTGGGTTTAGTGATGTATACCAGATGCGAAGAACAAGGAGCATTATCTTGCCTAGCATGAAGCCCCATATCCTGATGAACCTATAAGGATCAGGTTTGGAATAGTGATGCATTTGAGAAAAAAAAATACTTAACTTCTTTGAAAAAAAACCAGTCTTTTAATACAAAGAAATGTCATTTACAATCCCATCAATGTAAAGATACCTTTGTAAACTGCTTCCTGACCACCACATTACTGTTTGAATCAGCAATGAGGAGGAAACACCTGCAGCCAAGATGAAGAGTCTAATTGAAGCATTTGGTGCCTGGTATGATGCTAAGCTTCCTACAAAAAAACAAAAAAACAAACAAACAAAAAAAAACCACACAGAGGCTGCTTTAAAGGGCAATAGAAATCAAGCAATAAGGATTTCCCATGCATTAGTTCAACTTTGTCTGTAATTTGAATGGCTACACCATTCATCTGAAAATGTGTGACATTATACATCTTTAAACAAGTGAAAGAAATGTAGGTATGGATAGAAACTAGGTATATATGACATAATAGCAGTTACCATTTTCAGGAAAAAAATTAACATGAAGTGATTATCCAAGACTTCAGCAATTCCCTACTTTAAACACTAATGGTCATTGATTCCATAAGTAGGATATATGGATAAAATATCTAAGCATATAGCTATTTCCAAACAGTGCACTTGCATAACTCAAAACACATAAAACATTATACGTGGCAACTGCTTCCTTCTAAAAAGGGTATGGGTTCTGCCACAGTGCACTTACATAACTCAAAAGGCATAAAAGGAAGTGCACTGTGGCAAAAGCCGTATCCTCTTTAGAAAGAAGCCACACCACACACTGCACAGAGGCAACTGCTTTAGTGGGTATGAACAAGTCTTTCTCTGGCCCAGGATCTGGTCTCAGAGTGGGCATCAGCAGCCTGTGTTATCTTGTTATCAGAAACCATCGCTCCTCTAGTCACTGTAAGAGAATCTGCATGTGCATCTCCACTATTTACCAGGGCACAGTGACCTCACCTTTATCAGCAGCTTTAAACTCTGCTAGCAAGTTTCAAATTCAAGTGACTATGGGTCACACTCATTCTCATAAATTCCGTCAGTGTGGCAAATTCCAGCCCAGGACAAGTGGCAAACAGCAACAGAAGCTGTTTTGCCAAATGAATATAAGTCAAACTTGAAGAGACATTAAGCAAGGAAGGCCAGCAATTGACCTGCTGATTCTGGCAATGCATGCAGGAAATTCTTCAATGGTTTATTTGCTCATTCTGCTCAGACTAAAAGATATAAAGCTTAGATCAAAGATGGTAAAATAACATCAACCTGCAGTGAAGATGTACTTGTATGGGCTTAAGCAGAGGCTGCTGCATGTAGAATGCATACAGATTTATGTCACTAAGGGGTGCCAAAATCTGCAACTCTGCCTCTTCATATCTTTCATCACTTGTGCTAGCTAGATTAAACCTAGCGTGGGTTTGCCAGCTTAGAGTAGACACACCTTTTGTTGCTGAGCAAGTACACCCAAAACAAATACTTCTACGCAAACACGTAAATTTACCCTGCGTTGTCCGAAGACAGAATCAAATGGACACTACCTACTAGGGGTAGTTCATTAGCTTTTTTTTTGTTTAAAATAGAACATTAAATCAAGTAGTATGAAAGGATACAGAAATTAAAACAAAAGCTGCAGATAAAATACAGCTTCCTGAAAATGCAAAAAGATAATGCTGAATAAAGGAAGAGACTTTTCTATAACAAAAATCCTGAAACCCCTAAGTATTCCAGTTTTAGGTAATCTGAAAAATTTCCAGATTTTTTGATTGTGGAATTGAAGACCGAATATTTCAGGTGGAAGGGGATGGAGCATGCATGGCATAGATTGCTCTGCATGACTTTGTTTGACAAGCACCGGAGGATGGCCATGGCCTTTCTGACAGGAGAAAAAGATCAAAAAGAGAAAGAAGGAAAAAGTGGCAGGTATGAAGCAGGAAAGAAAACAGAAATAGTTGACAAATAGGAGAAATAGCAGCACTGTCTGATATGATAGAAATAATTAAAAAGACAACAAAATTATGAGAACTGGGCAAGAAGATACAGAGGGAAAATCCTCAAGCTAAGTGCTGCCCGTATCTCAAAGATAAAGTGGTTTGAGAACCTGCAGCAGGGAGGCAAGAGTGGTGCTAGACTCTGCTGGAGACAAAGAGGGTGAGGAATGCATCTTTCCACAAATGCTGATGCTCACTGTGGAGCAACAAGTAAGGGGAATCAGGAAGTACAGTAGACTGGAAGACAATATAGTGTAGACTCGCCAAGGGGCAGACAGTATTAGTACCCTTTGGGAGATGGAAACAGCAGGGGAATATGGTCAGTGTGGGAACAGTTCCTGTTCAGGCAGGAAAGAAAGGGAGGTCATACCTAGGTACAGTAATGCTTAGGTTAGTCCAAAAGTAGGGATGCATACATCTTCAGTTTTCCTGTGCTCTGGAGCTCTTCTATGACCACCTCCACTAACGCATTCTTTCCCCAGATTACTACTGAAGGTGCTATTTTCTATTTGTATTTAATACTTTCAGGATCTTGTGATTCAGGTGAAGCAAACAGACATAAACGAACACACTTTATATATTGTTACAGTCCTGTCGCTGCTCTTTACTCAGCAGAACAAAAATTACACACACTAAGCAATTTTCATCTCTTTTGACAAAGTCAACTAGTAAACACATCAAGATGATCTGAAGGACTAATCTAAATTTTGTGTTACTGTGATATCTGAAGGAATGCAGGATGTAACTTGAAATGCTTTCACTCACCACCAGCTTCTAAATTAGAAAGCAAGGCACTGAGAACCGCTGTAGAAACGTGAAGCGCAAGGATCTATTTGCTGAAAAGCTTATTAAAGAGTAACAAAAAAAAGTATTAGGATGGATATAACAGAAAGAACAGAAAAGAACATGGGAAAACTACACTTCATGTAAACTGATTAAACAAATGAGCTGTCTTCAGCTGTAATATCTTTTTAGAGATAAAGAATAAGGATTCTTTTTAAAGCTAAAGTCACACTGAGAAAGTAAATAAGATTATTTCCTTCTGTCTACCAGTCAAAGAATAAAATTACACAAAAAGTGATTCTCTGATTATCGTCTTAGATTGATAAACGAGGAGCCAGGAACTGCTGCTTCTGAAATAGGAGCCAGAAACGGCTGCTTCTGAAGGGCACCACTTAGCAGCAATATTTTTCCTAAACACAGGATAGAGACCTTTGTCTCCTGTGAGTTTCTGCAGGTGTGGCAAACCTGTTCGCAATAACTTGCTTCTGAATGTGGCTGTAGCTGCCAAACCTCCCAACAAACTTTCAGAAAATCAACAAGAGTTAAGATTTGCGCCACTTAGCTGAAGACCAAAGGGAATCCCAGCAAGTCTTGTTTGGAGAGGAGCATGTGGGATAGGCAGTTAGGCAGTTTAATCTTGAATATAAGATCAAACTTTCCTCCCATGCAATCACCAATATAAGAGCCATTGCACCCTCAGGATGAGCCTGTAATTCTATCAATATGCTACAGACATAAGGACATATATAACAAAGAAAAAACCCCCTTTTCTTTAACAAAAAAAAAATCTTCTTCAGAAAGTCAGTCTATCAAAAAGACCGTTTGACTCACAATAGATTATTTTACAATAGCCCAAGCTGTCCCATAATGTCTCTTCCCCACCCCTTGTCAAACATAGAACTGCTATACAGAAGGCACAGGTTCTGCCGATCTCTGTGCAATATCAAAAACATTTTTCCTACTGGAGATGACTTTTTACTAAAGTCTACTTTAAAAACCACTAGAAATAAAAATGAGATAAGATTTTTCTTTAATTACACAGTACTAGCCTAAAAACAAGCATAATGGATGCCAAGAGTATTCCTGTGATCGTATCTAAAAGAGAAAAACAAAAGCATGAGTTTGGGAGAGTAAGAACTTCTTATTCTTGTCTCTTTTCAGAATCATCTGAATTTTGAGGAAATTTGGAATGTTTATTCTTATGCCTTGATCCCAAAATGAAATCTATAAGTCACTGCGGTGCATACTTACCAACCATAATCAGTCTCAGAAGGGCTAGGATGTATTTATTGTTAGCCAGCCTCCAAAAGGGGCCAATTATCAAGAATACTGGAGAAAAGAAGGCAACAGCAAAAACTTCAAGACCCGTGAATGCCAGTGTCTGAAGAGGAAAGTAATAGATCATTGGTGGCAGGGCATGGTAAAGAGACCAAGAAATGTAGCCTAAAAAAAAAAAAATAAAAAAAAAATAAAAAAAGAGAAAATTAAAAAATATCAGCTATTTTCAACAGCATGGTTTCCTGGATATTACTTTAAAAATATACCATTTTACACTTCCAAACGTAGACTAGCAAATGTGTTTAAGGTAGTTCAAATAACAATAGGCATCTAAGGTGAATAAATATTTGCCACTTCAAGTTAAATAAACACTTTTTCCCAGAAAACAATGAGAAGAAAACTGCTTTTCCCCTACTCAGACAGCAGTTCCTATTTTGACCTTCAGTGAAGGAGCTCTCAATCTAGAAGGAAAGCCGGAGTTCAAAGGGGAACAATGCTGACCCAATAAAAGTCCACCCAGAGTTTCGGGGCTCGTCAAAGACAGACCGGCGGCTAAAATCATTATTCCAGGAAACCGGCGCGCCGCTCTCCCCTGCAGACACCTTGGAATCACAGAATCACTGGGTTGGAAGAGATCATCCAGCCCAACCATACCTGTCCACTAGCAAACCGCATGCCTCAGGACTTCATCCACCCGCCCGCCCTCCACCTCACCCGGGCACAGCAGCCCCGCGCCGCGATGTTCTCTGCGTTCCGCAGGGGAGGCTGGAGAACCGGGGAGCAGAGCCCGGCTCGGGGGGTGCGGGGATAGAGAACCGGGGAGCAGAGCCCGGCTCGGGGGTGCGGGGATAGAGACCCGGGGAGCAGAGCCCGGCTCAGGGGGTGCGGGGATAGAGACCCGGGGAGCAGAGCCCGGCTCAGGGGCTGCAGGGATAGAGACCCGGGGAGCAGAGCCCGGCTCAGGGGGTGCGGGGATAGAGACCCGGGGAGCAGAGCCCGGCTCGAGGGGTACGGGAATAGAGACCCGGGGAGCAGAGCCCGGCTCAGGGTGTGCAGGGATAGAGACCCGGGGAGCAGAGCCCGGCTCGGGGTGTACGGGAATAGAGATCCGGGGAGCAGAGCCCGGCTCGAGGGGTACGGGAATAGAGACCCGGGGAGCAGAGCCCGGCTCGGGGTGTACGGGAATAGAGACCCGGGGAGCAGAGCCCGGCTCGGGGGGTGCGGGGATAGAGAACCGGGGAGCAGAGCCCGGCTCGGGGGTGCGGGGATAGAGACCCGGGGAGCAGAGCCCGGCTCAGGGGGTGCGGGGATAGAGACCCGGGGAGCAGAGCCCGGCTCAGGGTGTGCAGGGATAGAGACCCGGGGAGCAGAGCCCGGCTCGGGGTGTACGGGAATAGAGACCCGGGGAGCAGAGCGCGGCTCGAGGGGTACGGGAATAGAGACCCGGGGAGCAGAGCCCGGCTCGGGGGGTGCGGGAATAGAGACCCGGGGAGCAGAGCCCGGCTCGGGGGGTGCGGGAATAGAGACCCGGGGAGCAGAGCCCGGCTCGAGGGGTGCGGGAATAGAGACCCGGGGAGCAGAGCCCGGCTCGGGGTGTACGGGAATAGAGACCCGGGGAGCAGAGCCCGGCTCAGGGGGTGCGGGCATAGACACTCGGGGAGCAGAGCCCGGCTCGAGGGGTGCGGGAATAGAGACCCGAGGAGCAGAGCCCGGCTCAGGGGGTGCGGGAATAGAGACCCGGGGAGCACAGCCCGGCTCGGGGGTGCGGAGACCGGCGCCGCACCGAAGCCCGGGCTGATGCAGGAGACAAAAAGTCATTCCAGCACGGGAAGAGAAAAAGAACGCGAAGAGGAGCTCTCGGCAGTGACCACTCTTTACTCATTTCTAGCTTATTTGGGTCTGCGCTCCGTGCGCCCCCGCACTGCTCAGCCGCAGGGCTCCGGGGGCAGGAACGACCCTTCCCGGTAAGAGCTGCCTCCCCCCGCCCCGCCGGCCGGCACCTACCCAGGAAACTCTCGGAGAGAAGGGCTCTCCACAGGCGGAACATCGCGTCCCGGCGAGGGCTTCCCCGCTCTCGCCCGCACCGGAGCGCCCCGGCGGGGCGAGGCACGCGGCGGGCACGGCGCCCCCTGGCGGAGCGCCGGGGGCGCGGTGCTGCTCGCGGTGACCCCCGCGGAGGTGGCGCGGCAGCCAGGGAGGATGGAGCGCGAGGGGACTGTCAGGAGAGGGTCAGCCAAGCCAGGCGCCTCTTCATAGAGGTCAGCCGGGTGGCCGGACTTCACTCCCCGCAGCTGAAGGAAGGAGTAAGTAACCGGGAACAGGTTCAGGAGGACACTGCAGGAGGCAAACGTGAATCTATTCGCCAGTTTTCTGCCTTGAGGAATGATCTTCCTCTTTCAAACAGGCACCTTTCACGTCACTGTTTCCCAGTGAAGCAACAGTCAGTTGTTGAGGCTGATGGAGACATCAGTTCTGTATGTCTGGACTAGGTATTGGAAAATCTTGGCTCCATGGGACAAACACAGAGAAGTCCATCACTGGACATGGTTGCCAGCGACTGACACTGTTGGAACGCGTCCAGAGAAGCGCTACAAGGATGGTCCGAGAGCTGGAGCACCTCCCCTATGAGGACAGGCTGAGAGAATTGGGCTTGTTCAGCCTGGAGAAGAGAAGGCTCTGAGGGGACCTTATAGCGAACTTCCAGTGCCTGAAGGGGCTACAAGAAAGCTGGGGAGGGGCTGTTTACAAAAGCTTGTGCTGATAGGCCTAGGGGCAAAGGGTATAAACCAGAGAGGGGCAGATTTAGACTAGACATAAGGAGAAATTTCTTCACCATGAGAGTGGTGAGTCACTGGCACAGGTTGCACAGGGAAGTTGTGGCTGCCCCGTGCCTGGGGATGTTCAAGGCCAGGTTGGATGGGGCCTTGGGCAGCCTGATCCAGTGGGAGGTGTCCATGCCCATTGCAGAGAGGTTGGAACTAGATGATCTTTAAGGCGTCTTCCAACCCAAACTATTCTATGATTCTAAGTCATTGTGTTAGATGCATTAAGGGAATGAATTAGCTTACACAATAAATCTTGGCCAGCTTGCAGATAGAAAGAATGTGATTGTAACAGGACCTTAGCTCGTTGATTTACTAGTTGAAACAAGCAACAACTCAAGTAACAGATCCATGCTATCCTTGTGCTGAGGACTCCAGAACTCAACACAGTACTCCAGGTCAGGTCTCACTAGAGCAGGACAGAGGGGCAGAATCACCTCCCTCGACCTGCTCGCCATGCTTCTTTTGATGCAGCCCAGGACACGGTTGGCTTTCTGGGCTGGGAGCACACATTGCTGGCTCATGTTGGGCTTCTCATCCACCAACACCCACAAGTCTTTCTCTTCCAGGGTACTCTCAATTTCATTTTAAAATATTAAAATTTCATTTTAAAATAGTATTTATATTTTAGAACAGTATTTTTTTTAGTATTTTTAGAATAGTACTTTTTTAGAATACTACATACATTTAACCTAAGGCAGATGTAAAAAAATTACCTGAATTTAACAGAAAAAAACTACAGCCCTACAATTGTATTGGTATTGACAGGGTAAATCTTGCTAAAGCTAGTGATTGTAAAAAACTATGCCTTATTTGAGTTCAAACTAAGATACAAGCATGTTTTGAAACGCAAAATAAACACATGGATTTAAAAAGAACTGTCAAACACCTGAGAGAAGTTGTCCTTGCATATCACTCAGTACTGATGTGCCTGAATGGGCAGGACTAAGAAGCAGGAGAAAGTGCCAGAGGAATAGAAGAAAAAAAGCATTTACTGTTAGGCACTTGCCACAGTCACAGTGGAAACACAAAGACTTGCAGGTCATTAGATGCCTATTCTGTTTGCACAACAGTGTAAAGCTTCTTAATTGTTAACTTTACACCTATTATACTAAACTATATGCATATTCACACTCAACATTAATTTGATTGTCATTTTCTCAAGGTTACAGTATGTTGACTGCAAAATAGTGTTCATTTGTTACGCTGAGGCTGAGGTGTAACCTCAACTCTTGTAAATTAGCCCTAGAACACAGGACTAAAAAATAGTGAGACTTGCTAAAGATCTTTTTCCAGTGAAAATACAAACATTGACCCAGAGTAATTTTAGTAATGCTTATATAATATATATATTTTAGCAATGCATATATTATACATATTTTTATATATTATATAATATATATAATGGGTCTTGATTCATTTCAATATGTATTAGAAATGGCAGGTACACTGAAGCCTGATTATAGAAACCAAGCACCTATAACTCCATTGAAACTGGCTAGTGTTGGAGGTCTTTACTGTGGGAAAGAAGGTATGCCCATAGCTGTGCAACGTAAGAGAAGAGAAAACTGCATGCTGAAAGGTGAAAATCCTAAACCTTGAACATCTGATAATTGTCAGGCATTCATTTCTACTAAAAGACAGGACAGGCGAAGTGCAAAATAGAAATAAGTAAATCCAGGAATCAGCCAGGACATAGAAAACAACTTTACAATTTCTTGTACGTGGCGAGGACAGCTTAATGTTTTACTCAGAAGTATGTTGACTGTTTCCTGCTGTGACTTTTGATGTCTTTTCATTCAGCCATGAGAACAATGACCTACTGTGTAATTCTTACGCAGTTTTTCACTTTCTAAACATTTTTGTTGCTGCACTCTACTTCTGTTACTCCAGATCTTTGTTTCTCAGGGAATTTTTAAGTAGTCAACAGTCTCTATGATTTTATAGTGGACAAATAAACCATGTTTATCACACTTCCTAAGAGTTATTCCAATATCTGAAGGGAGCCTACAAGAAAGCTGGGGAGGGACTCTTTGAGAAGGTTTGTAGTGATAGAATGAGGGGCAATGGGTATAATGGATCTAATGAGGGGCAATGAGAGAGGGGCAGATTTAGACTAAGATATAAGGAGGAATTTTTTCACCATGAGAGTGGTGAGGCACTGGTACAGGTTGCCCAGGGAAGCTGTGGCTGCCCCATCCCTGGAGGTGTTCAAGGCCAGGTTGGATGGGGCCTTCGGCAGCCTGATCTGGTGGAGTGTGCCTGCACATGGCAGGGTGATTGGAACTGGATGAGCTTTAAGGTCCCTTCCAACCCAAACTATTCTAGGATTCTGTGATTCTTCCTCCTGTGATATGCTGTGTGCATACATAGAGTGTTTCTGTTAAACAGGGACACCAGCAAGGCTTTGCCTTTGGTGGCTGTGGTGAACCTCAGGATCTTGGCAACTCTCCAGTGTTTTCTAAAAGGTTCTGCGGACAAGCAGCCAGATCCTGTAGATCTTTCTGTGTTTGTGAAGTCTCAATTCCTTGACTTCTTTCTATTCTGACAGCAGAAAATTGTTCAGCTGAAAATTCCTCTTTGGTTGTTTTATTTTTGTTATCTTTTTTTCTTTTTTTCCTTTCATGTGTAAGGTGGAGTTTGTTCTAGGTGGAGTGAAGATATTTGTTTTAGTGTGTGTTTATTATTTTGAAGCACTAACATTTACTGGTTTCTGTCTATAAAATTCTCTCTGTTTTCACAGCTCTGAATTACTTTCAGGTAAATCTTAAGAATAAAGATGCTTGAGGAACATAATCAATTGTGATAACAAACTTCAGTTAAAGTGAATAAGAAGTCTAACCTTTTTTTAATAGGCACTTTTCCACAGGAAGGTGCAAAAATCCAAGCAAATACTCTTCCAAGGCATGCACATGACCCTCAGGGAAATTGTCATTCCAGCACTCTTTAAGCAAGTTCAAGCTGAACCAGGTAAGAAATAATTGGTTATCAGGGACTTGCCTCAAGAGGGACTCCCTTGTACATCACAGTTTTCAAAAGAGCATATAGCCAGTATCTATTAAATATTTTTTTACATATCATTTTGAGAATACCCCTTAGGTCACAGAAGTAGGTACACTTTTAAGAGCTGTTTCAGGACATCGTTCTTACCAAACCTC